>NW_010972820.1:757876-758191 GCF_000737465.1 Haliaeetus leucocephalus | reverse complement strand
AGCGGAGGGGAGCGCTCCCACCGAGCCGCCGGAGCCCCCGCGCCCGTCGCAGCAGCCCCCGCTCGGCAGCCTGCCGGAGGGAACGGTAAGGGGTTTTTTTGCGCCGCTCCGGTGTTTCACTCGCGGAAGGATGCGAGGGTGGGTTTGGGGAAGGGAAAACGGAGGGCTGGGGGCATAGCGGGAAAAGCCCTCCCGGCCCGCAGGCTGAGCGCTGACAAAAGAGATTTGGCAAGTTCCTCTCTCCCTCGGGTTTGGCTTTTTTTTTTTTTTTTCTTCCTCCCCTTCCTATTTAAATTGCCTCATTGTTAGCGGATT
>NW_010972820.1:756261-756970 GCF_000737465.1 Haliaeetus leucocephalus | reverse complement strand
AGAAGAAGAAGAGGAAGAAGAAAGGCAGCCGGGAGGGAGGGAGCGCCGAGCCAGAGACTAGCAGAGCAAATTCTCCACCGTCCTCTAGCACCCACCAAGCGGCGGCAGCGGCAGTGTCTAGAAATATATAGCTAGAAATATAAAATCACCCCGCTCCTGCACCATGGTTTTCCAAAGTAGGCTCCCTTCTTGGATTATTTTGTGCTCCGTCTGGCTGTTCCGCTTTGCACACACGGGGGAAGCACAGGCTGCGAAAGAAGGTAAGGTGATGCGGAAAACAAAACTTTGGGCTTATTTATTGCTTTTGCACGCGAAGTCTGTGGGGTGGCTTAGCGGAGGACCTGCCTGCCGCTGCGAGCTGCTTGTCAGCCCCCTCTTAAGGAAAAAAAAAAAAAAAAAGACATTTTTTCTTTAGTTGAGGTGGGAGGCAGGAAAGAGCAAGGCATTCACCGGGGGAGTGCGTGTGTACGTGCGAGAGACCGGGACAACTGCCTTTGCTCGCAGGAATGAGGTTGGCGAGGCATTTGCACGTGATGGAAAGGCGTGGGGCTGGGGAGGCAGCCCCCGGCCCGGGGATCCGTGCGGGAGAGCCTCGCTCTCCGCTGGCATCCTTCAGCCTCCCGGCGAGGTGCAGGGAGGGCGGCTTCCCTCGCCGCTCCGCGGGCAGGGGGCTGCAGGGGCCGAGGGCCGAGTTTCGGGGCTCGGGACG
>NW_010972820.1:754654-756251 GCF_000737465.1 Haliaeetus leucocephalus | reverse complement strand
CAGGGGCCGCGGGGCAGCTCCCCGCCGCTACCCACCGGGGGCCTTGCAGCGCTCCGTGCCCCGCGGGGCCGGGCACAGCCCGTGGGAAGGAGCCTCGGGGTGCAGTTTTGCACCTCCCGGCCACGCACATAGAGGGTACGTCCAGCCCGGCGTCGTGTGCCTGCAGCAACGTTAGGTGCTCTCCCCCGGCATCGCTGGAGAGAGAGGTTTAGGGGTGGATGTTTCGCACCGTCTGCGTATCACAACGGGGCATCCCGCTTCCCATCGATCCGACACCGGTATCTGTGTGAGGCGAGCCCCGGACATTTGTTTCCCCCGCGCGAGGAGAGAAAACGGGCGGTTTTCTATCAGGGACTGATGGAGGTGTGTAAAATCAATTCACAAAGTCCGTCTGGGAATCTCTTTTCTCACGCTGAGAAAATCCGAAATGATTTAAAGGAGCGCCCATCTCGCGTTTGACAGCCAAAGGCGAAGGTCCGTCTCCATCTTCGGGCGGGGGGGGGGACGGGACAGGGAAGGGGAGTCAGGGGCTTTTTCGGTGTCTCCGCATAGGTATGCGTTTGCGGGTTTTCCCCCTCAGCTGGACACGTCAATATTTTTCATCAAACCGTTGGCATGCGGTGAAATACCGTTTCGAGCTTGTAACTGGAGCGTAAAAAAAATAAAATCCCTCAATTAAAATGTCCTCTGCCCTTAAGAGAAGGCGGCGATGGCGAGGTTAGAGAGGGAAAGAGGAGAGAACCTTCCCTTAGCTGCTGCTTTGGAAAGTTTAGGTGGCGGGGCTGTAAAGCACGGAGACCCCCACGCGGGGAGTACTAACGCGTGGCCGTGGGGAAAAGGGCCGGGCAGGGGGGGCAGGGAGGGGGGTGCGGGCTGCCTGCCCCGCTCTGCCCTGCGGATTGCGCCGCGATCGGGGCTGCGCCGGTGCCTCCCGGCGGTCCCCTGCCCCGAGTTTCTGTGTGTAATACGCGTATGGATGTGTATATATATATATATATGCATCTGTACATATAAGCGTGTGTGGGTAATGTGTGTATGTTTGGGGAAAATCAGCCTAGCCAAAGGAGGGTCAGGAGGGGGCGAGCGGCAGACAGGGATTCATAGCGGCTACCTGCTGCAAGCGCAGAAAACTCCCGCGGAAGAAAGAGCCAAGGGAAAAAAAAAAAAAAAAAAGTAACTTTGCAGCTTCACCCCCGGCCCCGCCGAAGGGCCGTTGGCGGCAGCAGCCCCGCGTGGTTTCCCCCCGCTCCCCGCTGGGTACGGAAGAGAGATGGGGGGTGAGAGGCTGAAAAGTTTTCAGAGTTTCCTTTCGGAACCTAAATAAAAGCCGCCGTGAGATGCTGGAGAGCAGTGGGGCAGGGTCCGCCTGGCTCTCCAAGCGAGGGGAGGGGGGCAACCGCGTTACCTGCGGAGCCCTCTGCCAGCGAGGCGGCCGGGACCCCCGGGGGGGGCAGGTCCTGTCCCTCCGCCCCGGGGCTGCGAGACCTCGGGGCTCCGTGCTGGGCGCCCCCCCCCTCCCCCCCCCCAAAACGGGCGGCTGCCGGGCTGGGATGGGGGGGGGCGTGTGGGGACGTGGCGGGGGGCGACCGCGGTACCG
>NW_010972820.1:587782-754387 GCF_000737465.1 Haliaeetus leucocephalus | reverse complement strand
GGCGCCGTCCTCCCGCCTCGGGTCCCGGCGCTGCGCAGCCCCGCGGTGGGCGCCGCGCAGCAGCCGCGGAGCCGGGCGGGGGCGCTTCCCCGGGGAGTTTGGGCGCCGCGCGGGAACGGCGCGTTGTCCTCGCGGGGGGGGTTGGCAGCGCAGGGTCTGGGGCTGGTTTGTTCGCTTGGTGTCTTTTTCTTCCTGGGGTGTTGCTACGGGACGGAGAATCGCTGCCAAGGAAGGAGCGTAATGAATTGCAGCCGCGGGACCTGGTGCCGGTGCTGAAATGGTTAAGTTTCTCGTGGTACCTCTTTTTCCAGGACCATTATAAATGTTCTCGTTTAACAAACCGCCCCATACACCACCTGCTTTTCTATAGAAAGTGTTACAAAGTAAAGCCCCTTGAAATCCACGCTTAACAAAATAAGCACATAATCTTTCTAGGGAGAGACTATCAAACTTCCTCAATGAGTAGTTCCACTTTATTACTCAAATACAGGCCTGGAAGCTACCGTTTTGTGTTCGGCTAACGTTCCAGATATTACTGTATGAACCCTTAAATAACTTTTCTAGTCACTTCGTCTTTCTAGTAATTCACTGAAATTTTGTGTTATATTCTAATAGGAGAAAGGGCCGAAGCCAGAATTATAACTGTTTCCAAAAGACCTGACAAAAAAAGTTGCTTCAAGTTACAGCCTGAAATCATGCATTGAAATATCAGTACTTAAATGCTGCGCAGAAAGTTACAAATAGCTTTATAGCTAAAAATATACTGAAGAGATTTAAATCAGAAATGTTACTTTTTATTTAATCAAATACAAGTATGAAGTTAAATGTGCAGCTGCTTTGAAGAAGGAATCTTCAAAGTGTACCAAACCTAGATATATGGTTGATCACTCTACAGCTTTGGCAGTTTGAAAGAAGGTATTGCAGTAAATTACTTCACTTTGGATTTTTTTTTGGACATCTCAGGTTAACGTATGTACCGTTTGAAAGTCTTACAGAAACTTAGAATAATATGCTAAGAAAGAAGCTTACAGCTATAACTGAAATATAAGACACATATAGAAATGTATGTTTGGAGGTACCAGAACATCAGTAATATAACCTCCAATATGTACTGTAAAACATGTAAGAGTTGTTTTATTAGGTGGTGATTAACCACTTTTGGAGACGGGGTTACATTTAGCTGAAAATAATTGCAGTGCTACTAGAACTGATGTCTTTTTGCATAGAAGTGTCACTGGGGTATAATGACATGAAGATTTTAGTAAGCCATTACCGTAAAGCGAATTAGTCTGATTTTGTGTATGTAGTATTTTGTGTATGCAGAGTGTGAGGTAATTGCAGAGTCTTTATTTTCTGTATTCCTGGTTGTCATTTGTTTATCGAATTACTGCTTTGTCACTGAAGGGACATTATTTTTTTTTCAAACTCAGAAAGAGCATTGCTTTTGCAGTGCAACTCCCGGTAGGGTATAGACTAGTCCTGTCTAAATCAGTTTGGAAAACTGTTGAAATGTTGGTGTGTATTTGTTTGTTTTAAAGTCATTGTAATAACCAGCATATGGGAAATGTCCTTCTTAGGACAAAAGAGATGAAGGGAGCATGCGTCTTAATGACTGATTAGTAACACTGTAGAACACTAAGAAAAACAATACACTTTGATTTAAGCAATGAAATTGTTGAGATTAATGTATATCTGCTTATATGCGGATGGTACATAATCATTTAATCATCTATTTACGAGTAAATGCATAGTTGTGGTTGCAGATAATTTTTTTAATAATATGAAGAAAAAATATTAATTTGTACAAAAATTGTATTATTTTTATAACTTCTTTTTATTCAGACTTTGTTCTTTGGTTTTATGTTTCCACTTACCATATTTAACAAACAGTTGAAATTTTTTTTTTTTTTCTTTTTTAGTAATATTGCTGGACTCTAAAGCACAACAGACAGAGTTGGAATGGATTTCCTCTCCTCCCAATGGGGTAAGTACTCCAGGCAAAAATTAAGTTCCTAAAGATGAGTAGTTACTATACCAAAGCAATTGAAAGACTTGCTTTAAACTAGCTCCCCCTCATATTCCTCTCAGTAATCGTACGAAGTGTTTACAGCTTTTTCATTTTTAGAATGGAAAGAAGAGTACCTCAGGTTACAGTGTACAAATGTACAAGCTAATTAAAAGGAAGAGTCTGTTTAGAAACTCACCTAAATGTTCTCGGTAGGTTTATGTTTTGTGCTGTAATCCTTTGTGCTGTACCAGAAAGCTCTGTATATTTATAACATGGCATTTTAAATCACTTTTTCCTTCTTCCTTTAGCAACAGCAGATTTACTTCTGTGTGGAAACTTTCTAAAAATATGTTTTTCATTTTCTGTATAATGGGTGATCATAAATTTGTTTACGATGTTTTCTTTGTAATTGAATGGAACAGATTGAAGTGCTCTAAAATAAAAACATTTATACTGCAGATGTGTTTGAAATGACATTCCAAACTTGAAACATCCCCAAGTCTTGAGGAGCTTGATATCTGGAACTAGGCATGAATTATGTGGTTAAGGCCACCTCTAGCTTGCTTACAAATTAATCCCATGGTACTCCATGAAATGTACCATTGTAAAGCACATCATTATAAAAATTGAGAAGTTTCGAAACATTGGTGTTATTGTCTTATTTATTATATACGTAACATTGAGAAATGCTGCTTTCAGTCTGAATTAAAAGTGGTGTAAACCCCCTTCGTCCTCAAGCCTTGAGGAAGAACATTTTCAGAAAGATATAATGGGTATATTGTCCTACCTTAGCTCAGTCCTACCTTAACTTAGTCTGACAAATCATAAATGGACAGTTCTTACTCATGGAAGCAGTCTTGCTGAATCCATTGCGACTTCTTGCATGAGCAAGGACTTGGGGGATCAGGCCCTTAATCTTTAGCACATTAAGAAATCTGGAGCCAGAAGACCGTGAAATGTGAGTGGGGATATAAAAGTGTAACAAATCCTTTAAATAAGAAGAATGAAAATCTGAAAGTGTCTTTCTTTAAAAGCAAGATCGTAAAATCAATACAAGCATAAACTGGAAACGAATCTGAGGACTTCAGAAAGAATGTAATGCAAGCTCGACGCGTATGATGGCTAATAACCTCGGCATTAGCGTTTTGCACTGATTGAAGCCTTTACCAGAGGTGTTTGAAAGATTAGCTTGGTGGCAATTATATTAGGCTAACCTGTAGATAATGAAGGACGTGTCAACATGTTACACATGTCAGTATACTGAAAGATGAAACTAGAGTCAAATTCAACAAATAGTAAAAGCCAACTTTCAGAGGTAGAAGCTAATTTCAATGAGGATTTAAAAGTGAATCAAAACTAATGGCTAGATTCGTATGTGTGAAAATGTTCAGAAATAGTTGCCTATAAATTAACATAAAAGTACAATTTTAATAATGTAATTTTGAAAAAAAAAATGTTTTTCTAGTTTTCATTACTGAATTTTCTACTATGCAATAAAGACTTCATGGGAGTAAACACAGAAAATCTTCTTCTTGAGAGAAATTACAGCATCATCACACTACGGAATATATCAGCCAGACACTCGTTAAATGCCTCATTCAACTGCAAATGTTACATCTAACAATGATCTCAAACAATGTTAAGATAACTAAGAAGTTAAACCACCATATATTGAAACCAATAGAACAGGGTGCATTGAAGTGGAATTGTATGTATATCACCATATGTTGCAGCAGGACAAAGAAAAGTTGAATTTTCTTGCTGTAAAAGCTATCACGGAATTGATCGCTTTAAAGAGACTTTAATGAAACATGACCTCAGATGGCATAGGTGAAAACATCCTGAAATACTGATGTATTTTCTTCCCCACAGAGAAGCAGGTACACCTCCAGTGGACTACGTGAAATAATAGTTCTGTGATTACACAATTGAATCATGTCATATTTCCTTAATTTTTTAGGAAAACCATACTCCATGGCTTTGGGAAAATATGGAAAGACAGACTTCAGTGTTTAATGCTAGGGATAACGTAAAGTAGGACTTCTTATCTGAATTTAGTGTTTTGTATTGTTTTCCTGGACTACAGCATATGAATCCCTCTGATACTAGCTAGTCTCACGTAGTGGGCTTTTGACTCCAAGAAGGCTCATTTGTGTTGTAGTATGAAAAATGGTTTGATTTTGTTAAATGTATTTTGTTTGTTTTTGTTTTTCTTTCTGTTTGGTTTTTTTTGGGGGGGAGGGGGCGGTGGGGATTTGTTTTGACAGAGCAGTCCACATCAAAACCCGAGGAGTCAGATTCTGTTGTGTGGTGCATTAGAGTTACTTTCACTCCAAAGATACGATACGTTGTCTAACTGGAATATCTCATTGCAGAATCTGGCTTGGTGTTTTGAGGGAGGACTGCTTACGCAAGATAAAAAATAAAACAAACAAAACCACCGAACCAACTCAAAAAACCCCAAACCAACACTACCTGATGTGAAATGGAGAATATAAAAATCAGTAAAATTTTAGGCTTCATGCCTTTTTTGTCATCCTTGTGGATTTTTTTAATTGTGTTTTCTTTTTTTTTTTTTTTCTTTTTCAATGTGGCAGAGCCAAAAGCCTCAGTCCAGGGCCCTGTTTTTTTCTTTTCCTTGTTTGTACTAGTTCTTATAGAGGGGGAAAAGATCTTATTCAAATCTAATAAATCTATTATGAATATAGACTACCTTCTGTTCTGACATTAATACAGTTCCATATGCAATCAGTTCAGTTAACTCCATGAGCATTTAATAATATATTTCAATCATTTAATACCATATGCATATATAATACCATACATACCACGTCTGTATTAACTGTAGGTCTTTGAAATGCACTTTGATATTTGCAGCTTCTGTGCATTTTAGCATCTGCAGCCGTGATATATTTTGTGGTGATAACTTCCAGCATCAGTTCAGCCACATCTGCTTTTTCTTGGAGCAGTGCACCAACATTAAAATGATCTCATCTGCTGTCAAATAGGCTTGCAAAGTACTGTATACTGCATGGCTGCTGGTCTGGGAAACCAATGCCTTCCACGCTTGGTTACCGGTGTAAGGAATGTCTGTGGGAGCTCCATCCTGCAGAGGTGCCGGGTGTGCTAGTCCCACAAAGCACTTAAGCACATGCTTACCATTAAGCTCATAAGTACTGTCATTGATCTTAAGCGTGATCTTAAGTGCATTATTGACACCGGGCCAGAGGGCGAAGCGCCATACGGAGAAGTTGTGGTTCCCTATGTCATTGGGTGAGGATAGCTCAACCCCCTCCCCCACCTAATTTATTACAGCTGTGGTTTCTGCAGTGAATTAAATGTTACAAGAAATGTGAAAAAAGGTGAGAGGCAGATATTGTTTTGGTTACACCTGGGCGGATCTGCCTGGCTGATTTCAGTGGAAGGTTTGCCATTGCCGGAGGTGCAATTTCCCACGCCACCAAAGGCTGTTAAAGACTACGGGGCTGTTGGAGCCTTACGGGTTTGTTACATAGTTGGTATCCTAAAGAGGGAACAACAACAAAAAACAGGCTTTGAACCAGTGAACTTTCAGTCATGTGGGTTGTTCTTAATTACGTATGTAATCTCATGGTTCATTTGAACTCCCAACTAAATGAAGTTTGCTCCTTTTAACATGGATGGGGCCACTGAACCAAATGTGAGGTGAGGAGCTCCTGCTTACCTTCTTTGGTCTGTAAGTAGAACAGAAGGTGGACTGAACAAAAAGGGGACAACCAAAATGTTTTCTTGCTTTCAGATTTTTAATTCTGTCCTTTTTCTCTTGCCCTCTGTCTCTGTGCCACTTCCATCATGTAGCAGTGAAAATCGTCTGACTCACAAGTTTCGGGGCCCGGTCCCATGCTTTCAGTACAACTGAGAGTTCCACTGGAAGTTTTATGTACACAGGTTTTATGTACTGTAACATTAGGCAATTTCAGTTTCTAAGACTTCACTGATTTTAGGTTTCTCTGGAAGCAGAGCTGCCTCCCTCCTTCTGGTCTCTGCTTATCCAAGACTGTCATGACCTTAACGAAAAGTGGGAGAGCCTAGTGCATAATCAGAATTTGGTATGCTGAACAGCCTTCTCTGGAGCTTCCTCTTTACAACTGTGCCCATGATGAGACAATGATTTTTTGAAGTTCTTTATATGTGGGAAAGACATGGAGGAAGAGAGAGCCTGCAGCTGCGTTAATGTGTATTTTCTTCATTTGCGCTCTTAAGAGTATTTTAACAATAACCTACTTTTTATGGAACCATACTGTTAAAAAGGAGGGGGACTTGAGTTGTGTGAAGCCTTTTAAAATACACAGTAGTTACATCTGGTGGCATACTTGTTTTGTATTACTAACTGTTTGTTATTGTTTTAGTGGGAAGAAATTAGTGGACTGGATGAAAACTACACTCCTATACGAACATACCAGGTATGCCAGGTGATGGAATCAAACCAAAACAACTGGCTTCGGACTAACTGGATTGCAAAAAGCAATGCACAAAGGATTTTTGTAGAACTGAAATTCACTCTGAGGGATTGTAACAGTCTTCCTGGAGTTCTGGGGACTTGTAAAGAAACTTTTAACTTGTATTATTATGAAACAGACTACGACACTGGCAGGAATATCCGAGAAAACCAATATGTAAAAATAGACACTATTGCAGCAGATGAAAGTTTTACCCAGGGTGATCTTGGGGAGAGAAAAATGAAACTTAACACAGAGGTGAGAGAAATTGGACCTTTGTCCAAAAAAGGATTCTATCTTGCATTTCAGGATGTAGGGGCCTGCATTGCTTTGGTCTCTGTCAAAGTCTACTACAAGAAGTGCTGGTCCATCATTGAGAACTTAGCTATTTTTCCTGACACAGTGACTGGCTCAGAGTTTTCCTCTTTAGTTGAAGTACGAGGAACTTGTGTCAGCAGTGCGGAGGAGGAGGCAGAGAACTCGCCGAAAATGCACTGTAGCGCGGAGGGAGAATGGTTAGTGCCTATTGGAAAATGTATCTGCAAAGCAGGATACCAGCAAAAAGGAGACACGTGTGAACGTAAGTAAACATACAACTTGCTGTAATATGTATGCTATAGGTCAGGTTTTCCCAGTTTTTTTTTTTTTTTTTTTTTTCCCCCAAGAGAAATACATCATCAATCTGCTTTCAAAGTTTTCGGATCTCCAATCTGTAAACTTCAAGCTGACTAATCTAAAGCAGTCAGCCCTTCTGGATATGGACATCAGCGGTTGCATACTGTGTTTTTAAATTTAAACAAGAAAAGTTAAAAGTTGTATAAAGTATAAATATAGAGTCAGGACTAAGATTTTAAACCAGTTAAGGTGATGTTCCTTGTACCTCTTGGTAATGCAGAGCAAATCATACCTATCACAGAACATTGTATCAATAGTCTTGGATATAAGTAGTTAACCAGTTTGTTCTTTCACATGATCTGTGACAGAATTATAAGGAAACTAAAACAGGAGGTGAACTTAGAATGAGGTGTGGTTAGTAATGGGAAGAATACACACACAAAAACTGAGTTAGACTTTTGTGTCAAGTGTATAAAATTTCAAACACAAGATAGATCTTTCAAACAGAATATCAAGTTTTCAGAAGAAAGTATGTTTTCCTTTCTACAGTATCTTTTTGCATAAAGCTAACTCTAAACTTTTGGCTTGCAGTGGGATCATGGTGATTAGTTTAAAATACTAGCAAATCAGAGACTACTAAGTTGTACTTTCTAATTCAGACTGATTCAGTTATCCATGTTCTTAGAATGATACCTACCCTTAGCATTGCTTTCACTGGGGCTACATGTGTAAGGTATTTCTGCTTAGCGTGAGAAAGGATATTTCATTCTTTCCTTACAGTAAAATCAAGAGAACAGGCAGTTTGTTTGAAGACATGTATTTTCATGTACATTTAACACAAGGTCTGTCATCTTTATCGTAAGATAACACAAGGAGTTACATATCACCATATTTTTGTTGTAAGATAGGCAGACATTTGTTGGTGAGAAATGTTGTAAGTCAAAAACTGGAAAAAAAGCCCACAAATCTGTGAAGAGGAGAAACCTACAGAATCTCAAAACCAAAGCTGGCATCAGTCACTGAATCTGACGTGTCTGTGTGAGGACTTCAAAATCTGTAGAGGATTAGGGACACCCTAAAACAAAGTAAATGAGTCTCCTTATTAGTCATTTGTCCTCAGAAAAAAACACACTTGTGTTCTTGGCAAGTTTTTACGAGGAAATTCGGTACAAGGTGAAGTGAGTGGAGTTGATCTGAGGCCTTTGTAGCCTTGCACAAATCTTTCATTGTTCTGTTGGGAAGGGATGAGGGCTTATACACTGTGGAGGGTGATCTCATTAGGAGTAATTGTAATGTGAAAAACTGCCCCCATGAAACCATTCAGTAGACTGTATCAAAGCTCTGTTAAAAATATTAAGTGCTGTGTCCTGTAGAAGCCTGTTTTGAGGTTTTCAAATGCCTTTTTGGAGTGACTGACTTTTTTTTCCTTTTCTTAGCTAACTTGCTCTTGATTACAGACCTAGTCATGGTTGATGTAATTAATATACTAATTTTATTTGACTTTCAATAAAGGAGAGAAAGTATCCAAAAAAGAAAGCAGTGTATGTTGGGAAATGTGTGGGGGGCAGGAGCTGAGTGAGCATGGGGGAGATGGATAGAGAAGAAATTGGTGTTTGGTAACTGGAATTCAAGTAACCTGTTTATTAAACAGGCTCCTTAATTTCTAACCGCACTGATGTTGACAAAAGAATTAAATGATAACTTGTACTTGAGTATAGTAGCGTGCTCATTTGCAAGAACACTTCCCATTTTTGGCTTGCTTTCAAAGCAGTCGCTAAGAGAATACGCGACTCTGGAAACAGTCCAGAGGATCATTTATGGTATTTTTCCTCTTTTCTTTCAGTGATCCTGTTAAGAGTTTCAAAACAAACTCTGGCTCCATATTGAGGCAAGTTAATGTAGTTGAGAGGGAAAAGGTGGGAGGCAGGCGCTCGCCGAATGCGCGCCGTTGGCAGCTCCGAGTCGGAGCGATCTGGGTGACTGTGGCGCACAATAGTAATTGCCGTCTGTGATACTTGTTAGCCGTGTCTGTGCTCGAGGCTGTTATTAAGTATGATCAACTATGTAGTGACCGATAATACAGCTGGCACGCTGATACCGCGTCTGTTTTTTGTGACAGATATTGAGAGAAACTTATCTGAACATTGACACTAATGCAACCGGCTATCTGTTACTGTCAAGCTGTGTAACAGATCAAGCAGAAGCAAGTTGGCATGTGCTTCCTTAACCCAGAGCTTTTATAGCCCTGTCTGAGGGCTCACTTCTGCAAATACTTTGTACCTGGCATGCTGCGTGACTTCTTTGGGACTGCTCGTGGCAGAAAGCATTGTGCTCTGTCAGGATGGGCAGAAGTCTGTGATTCCTCTCTCACACTTGCTAAAGCTCAGCTGAATTAACTTAACACAATAGGAGGGTCTTTTAAAGATACAGAATAATACCTTATCTGGCTGCGTTGTAGCAAAGGTAGGAGTAGATGGCCACATTGTAGTTCCAAATAGATCTTCAGCCTGTAGCTCAGTGGGGATTTTCATTTGTGTGATGCTAGCTTGATTGGCTGGCTGTGATTGAAGAATGTTCCTTTTGCATACAGCTTCTCTCCTGTGTGTGAAATTTATTGAATTCGGATACTAAAACAATTGAATTTTGATTTATACAGAACTCTGCACTGGATGTGTTGCCAGAAGATTTTTTTGTTGCATGAATGTAAGTAACCAGTAGTGCTGGAATGATAAGGAAGAAAACAATTGTGAGCGATGAAACACATAACCTGGAAAATGAGCTCCCATGTGTTCCTTCTTCAGTGCTCAATCTTTCAAACTGAATTAATTTTTTTTTTTTGGATGTACACTGATTACTTCTCGCTATAGGTGTGCCAAGGAGTCTGTGCCACCTCAGTGATCTGTCGTGATAACACACATACACAAGAGAGCCAAATTCCAGAGATCTCACAATTGTCATGTAAAGCAAAAACTTAAAGCTGGGTGAAACAAACATGAGAAAACTAGATAAGCATCTGAACTTTGAGTTGCAGATTCTGTTGCTTATGTGCAAGGATGCTATCTCCTCAGTGTTGATCTTATGCCTGCTGGTGTGTGGCACTAGACTTAGGTGTGGAAGCTGTACATTTTAAAGGGTTGTCTTGAAAAGTACCTAGCAAAGGTGCCAGAAAGGTACTTAGAAATATTCAGTTCTTCCAACATTGTGTATTGCGTCTGTTCTGGAAAAAAACCACAAAACCCACCAACCACAAAAACCCAATACAGTTCTCAGTAGCTGTACTGGACTCCCAATAGGTCTAACTTCGATTTTTTTCTCACAGTGGAGTTCAGTCGATATGGTGTGCATGTAAGGAGCACACTGCAATCAGTGATTGGTATTTGAAGGTGAAAGCAATTCTTTGAGAACTTCTAGTGTAATGTATTTTCCATCTGTTTCATGTTAGTTGGGGGTGGGGAGGGAGGGAATTCAATTTATTCAATCAGAACAGTAGAGTGATATTTCAGAAGGTGAGAAGCATCTCTTAATATGACTGTACTGAGAAATTACATAGATGATTGGGCACCAAGTCCAAAAATTCAGATTTCTAGGGAAAGCCAAATGGGTCCATTTTACTGTTAAACATTTTATAATACTGTATGCATTAACAGTTGTTTTATGGGCCCCCAAATGGGGAGGGGGTTACAGCTATTTGTACATTTTGTCTTGGTGAGGTAAAAAGGGAGCTACAGGCTTTTCTTTCCAAACTTTGTCATGTGCTGTACACTGTGCCAGACTGCAAGCTGCATCTGTTCCTTCTGTTTTTTCTTCTTGGGACAAACTTTTATCTCTTTACTTTGTGAAATATTACTTGATAACAGATCTAGAAACCAAATTTGCTTTATGCTTGGCATATTTGTGGTAAAGTATGTGTGGCTGTGGTTTTTTGTTTGGTTGGTTTTTTTGTTTTTGTTTTCTAATATTACTCCACTTAGGAGCAGATGTGCCACAAGTTTATTAGTAGAAGGCAATGAATTAAGGGGGTAATGTGAATAAGCTGTCATAAAAAAATGTTGCCCTGTTTCTAAAAAGCCCAAGTTGCGCATATTGTGACTTAGGTGTAGAGTTTAGCTCAGGTAGTGTGTCCCAAAAGTTGTAGGTGACCTGCAGCTTGAGTAACCTATGTTGACATTCCTACATTTTCAACTTGAAAATGTTTTGCTTTGTGCAGAAGGGAAAAAATTATAGGAAACTTTTTCAATGGCATTTATATCGTCAAAACTCTAAATGTTTCCTTTTTTGAAGAAGACTTACCTTTCTTCCATTTGCCTCCAAAATTACTCTAGGGAAGAGAATGTAATTATTCTCAGCAAATTGAACCAGAGCAGAGAATGAGGATATCTCCGAGTCTTGTCATTTTCTCTGAAGCCAATGGAAGTTCAACAGGAAAGTGTCTACCTCTTTCCCTTTTTATCCCCTAATATATTAAATAATTTTTCTGTCCTTTTTAAAGAAAGGTCGGTGTGATCTGATATGAGATCACAGATACAACTGCATAGGAAGTATTGGATTTAAAAAAAAACAAAAAAAAAAGGTAAATATCTTTCCAAAGTATCGTAACAGAAAAATATAGCAGGTAGTTTTAAGGTAAAAGTAAGACCTTCTAGCTAGATGGTCAAGAATACTGAAGGTGTTTCTACTATGAAATGCACAGCTGTGATTTCTGCTTCCAGCCCCCTTTGGAGTTTCTAGAAAGTCAAATGTCCTGGCTTTCTTTCACCCTGGAGTCTTCTTGTCAGAGAGATGTGGTAGAAAAATATATTTTTTTGCTATATATTTCTTTCAGAACAGTCTAGTGTTCATAAGGAGGATGATTTTCACAAATTTGGCAGTCTCCCCAAGTCATTTGGGTTTCTTTGACCTACTTTGTTCATGTTCTTCAGCCTTTTGGATGTGTCAACACAGAGAAGAGAGGGGGAGAGGAGCTATGTCTACTGTTAAACACGTCCTCTTCGAAAAGTGGTTTCCAAATTAAATCATACAAAATGGCTTGTGTTCTCACAGCATTTGTTCCAGGTCTCCTCTGGGTTGCCTTTTGGCCCTAAGATCCAATTATTTTTTTTATACTGTTCCTTTGCCTGAAATGTCTGAATTCGTTTCAGTATGATTACAGGCCGTCATAGTTTTGGTGATACAGCATCCTCTCTCAAGTGTGACATGAAGGTACGTGAGAAGTAAGGTTATGTTAACTTGAAGTGATCAAGTGGTGGAGGCGGTTGAAACCAGCTAGTTCTCATCCATAATGCCATCAGAGTGATCCCTAAAATGAATTAACTGCAGAGCTACTGACGGGTTTAGTTTCCAGTGAAATAGTTGTTTTGCTCCAGAAGAGCTGACAGGAGTGAAATAGCACATGCAGGTGGGCAATCAGGAGCCGAGATTCTACAAGGGAAATTGTTGGATGATGTAGTTGAATGTAGAGCTTTTTCCTTTCTCCAGCCTCTCTTCTGTCCCAGCCCACCCCACCCCCTGACCCTCTGTTCCTCTTCCCAGATTCTGTTGACTCCAGGAACTCCAGGAATTAATTTGATTTTTGCATTTTACTAGCTGTTTGCTGAATATAAATTTCTTAAACTAAATTTGTTGTACTTTTTTTTTTTTTTTTTTGGTCACATTCACTGCTGTGCACAGATTTTGAAATCAAAACAAAGCCAGCAATGAAACCTAACAGAATCTTAGTAATTTCTCCTTTAGTTACAGAGGAAGCACTAAAGCTGTCTTTTTACGGGTCTGGGATGCCACTGCTGAATTAGCTATGGTTGCTCAACAGCTGGGCCATTAAGTCCTTAGCCATAAAGTCTGTCTTCTGTTTGTTCTAAATGAAGCTTTAGTTGGTATTTAGAAATGGAATCTCATCGTGTCAAGCCTGTTGCCCAAAACCATACATCTTGCTTCTCAGACAAACTTTTCTGCCCAGAAATGTCTTGTGAAAGTTGCAATAGGCATGTAGTAGCTTTGTTATTATTTTCTACGTGTAAAAGATTTTCCTAGAAGA
This sequence comes from Haliaeetus leucocephalus, assembly GCF_000737465.1. NCBI lineage: Eukaryota > Metazoa > Chordata > Aves > Accipitriformes > Accipitridae > Haliaeetus > Haliaeetus leucocephalus. Next base: position 741,255 of record NW_010972820.1, on the reverse strand, counting down.
AGAAGCAACTGGCTTGCTTGGAAATTCTGTAGGTTTTTTGGTTTGGTTTGGGTTGGGTTTTTTGTCCAGGTTTTCTGTTAACCTCTGAGAATTAAGTCACTAAAAATAAATTTAAATATTCTTTTATTTCTGAGTACAAATGGGAGAAGCGACACATACAGTCCTTGTTAGGGGACTCTCAAGTGTACATGCATTCCATTAAATATGACTGTTAGCTTTTTTAAGAAAACAAAACAAGACAAAACCCACCCCCCCAGCCAGAAAACAATGTTCCAGGAACTGAGAAAAGGAGAGTTAGTAGGTTACAGAGAAACTGAAAGTAGAGATCATTTAATGGAAGAACTGATCACAGGAAAGAGGGGAACATGTTAAGTGTTTAACTAATCTACTTTATGTATCTGTAGGACATCTATTATATGGATGGTGAAATGCTGTTCAAAGTTGTTCAGGTAAACTGCAGTTCAAAGTGTAAGTGGTTCTCTGAAAACAAGGAGCCTTAAGCAAAGGAGTGAAGTGGAGGTTCTTATTCGAGAATTGGGACAGCCATACATGCATGTTTGGTACTGAAGTTGAAAGAAAATAAAAATTATGTGAACAAAATGTTTGCTTAACTGGATTAGCTTTTGAATTTTGCTGCATCCCAAACTTCCTCTGTTATCATGAAAATATTTGCCCCCTGTCCCCCCAACAGTTGATATATATTAAGCAGTATTAAATCTTTAAGAATATCTTTCTGTTTTTGCTTGGGAAACTGTGGAGATACTTTTCTCTTTATGTGGGTTTTCACTTAGTATCATGCTTATTACCACTTGAACTACAGTGTAAAAATTAATTGTTGCTTCTTGACCTCTCGGCATTAAATATCAGTGTTTTTCCTGTACTGTGCAAGCTCTGTCTGCAATGCTAATTTAGTTATTAAAAACAATAAGCTGTACACAGCTTGTGGATTAACACTTTTTAAATTGAAAACAAGTAAAACATTTCCAAATTAGTATCTGCAAAGAGAAAATAGATCTTTCAAAGTGTACTCAATACATATACTTTGTTTATGTCATGATTGGTTCCCCCCCCTAGAAATACTACTTTGTTAATAAAAACTTAAGGCTGGAACCAAGTTAAGAATAAAACAATTTGTAAGGGGTTTCCTTAAAAGTATTAGAAAAGTATGTGCAGGGAGCTTATTAAAAACCAAACACAGTTCACATGATGGGAAAAATATGTAGATGTTTTCTACTGTAAGCCTTCACAGAATGTTGTGGCATCAAGCAGAAAGAAAAAAAAAAGGGAGGGGGGAAGGCAGGTTCACTGTTTCATTCAGCATTACCATCTTTAATTTCATAAAAAGTAACCTCTCTTTAGAGGATGATGTATCTAATTTCTTCTAGAACCTTGCATTATTGAGAAAACAGCAGCAAGAGCAAATATCTTTAAGACATTTTTATAAACAGTCTTCTTACTTAGAGCAGCTTTTATCCCTGTGCACTTCCAAAACTTTCTGTTGCCTGTGTCTGTCACAGTGAGTTCTCTTGTCCCTGATACTAATGAAAAATATGTTATATGTGAAAGTGAATAGTATCCTAGTTAATAGTTCACAGCAGAAACTTTCTTTTCTGTGGGAATCTCATATTTCATTTCTTGTTCTCAGACGTATCAGCAGTATGTCCGGTGTCTCTGGTGAAGGAGTATTCTTGTGTACTTTTCCATTAACGACTGTTTCTGACTCCGTCATGTCTCCCTAATAAACACAACATGCCAACATACTGGAGAGTGACGGTTCAGTTTTTAATGCTTTTTTCCTTACTTCTATTTTTCTTCATTAAGAACAGATTTTCCTTTTAGGAAAAATTATCTTTTAGAAGCTATATGCATTTCAGGAAATTTTGCTCAATATTAAGCTAATTTATAAGTACAATTCAGAGTAGCAAAGGCAACCAAGTATAAAACTTGTGTGAGATCAGAATTGGGCTCAATTATTGTCCTTCTAGAGTCCTGATCCTGTCAACGCATGTACCTGTATAGCTTTATTTAGCTGGGTGGCCCCGCTGCCTATCCTAAGGAGGATAAAGTTGCTCACATCTGTAAGAAACATCAGGGTTTTTTACCCAAGGTAAACTGATACCTTTAACTTCTTAATTTTTATGGTTTGGATTAGTTACATGTGTCTCTTGGCAAGACATGGCTCTCCTGCAATAATATCAAGCATTTTTCTAATAAAAGTCTAATTAACTGTAATTATTAGTATTTTCTGACACCTGGCATACCTCAAATGTGTGTGATTGATGGGTAAAAAGGAAGTACATGATTAAAGAAACTAATTGGTATTATTTTGCAATGTATTTAATATACATAAATGCAAAGATTATTTCTTGCTGTAATTCTGAAATAAGTTAAGCATTCAATTTTGAGAAGCTGGTGCAAGTGTAGAGCCCTGGCTTGCTGGTTGGCTACTGATTTTTTTGTTCTAAACAAAAAAATTTCTGATAGTACGTATTGCCATAAATAAACATGCTGTAGAAAGTGTAAAAATGGGGCTCCTACTTTTCAGTAAAGTTATCACTATTTTAAGGAAGTAAAGCCTAACGCAGAAAACTGTCTGTAGGACTGCGGGCTGAGGCATCATCCCTTGAACTTCATGGCAAGAATCCCATTAACTCGATGGGAGTAACATCATGTGTTAATATATTCCTACTGAGGAAAGTACTAAAGTTTTAAGTAACTAAGAATATACAAAACCCTAAAACTTTTATGTTGATGAAACATATTTAAATGCATGTTTGATTAGATGTGCTTTTCTGAATTGTAGGTGTTGTGCTGGTATAAATGTGTACAGAGAAGTAACTATAAATGGGACTAAGAAATTCCACTGATGGTACATGACATGTATAACCTCTAGGATAATTAGTGGCTATAACTTGTTATTATTCTTTCCTTACATGTAGTGAATGTGAAATATCACCCAGCCTAGATGACTGGTGCTCATTTTTCCAGTAAATTGAACACAGTGGATTGAACTAGGGTGGCCCTTGAAAGTGATCCTTGGAGGTCTTCTGGCAGGTGACTAATATGGTGGTCTCATGTAGCCATATGGATGTGACCTGCTGTATGTTCCCTTCACCTTACTGGTTATGTGATATGTCCTCACGATGTGACTAAATTACAAGTGTCCCCCGACCCTTGATAGAGCTTATTTTTCTCAAATGACCATGTTCTCATCTCATGACATAGTGTACATGTGCATATTTCTCTATAGAAGCCTACCCCCCTGTGTAGGAGAGGAGCAGGATGTCAGTGTTCTCCATCCACTTCTGATGGACCATCAAGGGAAAACTCGGGGGTTGTCTGGACCTTGGATTAATGACCTGATCCACCCCACCTGAAAAGTTAGTACTGCCTGTGGCCTCCAACCCTCCAAATCCCTCAGTTTCTTAGCTTACTAGCTAGTCCTCATTTATGAGTAGTAAACATAGTATTCTTTGAACTTCCTGAATGTACCATCTTTTTTTACACTAAACTATTGTATGGGTAGAGTATAAGAACAAATGATACATTTCATGAATGTCTGTGTCGTGCCTATTTGAGTCGATCCATTTGTGACCATGGAGGAACATAGTTGGTGTTGAGAATCTCATTAAACCTCTAATTTAAAATCTTGGAGCCCTTGCTTAGCTACCATGAAAATGCTTGAAGAATGTTGCCAATTGAGATTCTATAAGTAAAGTTTATTGTATTCCTGAAAGTTTGGCAGTTTGTGTGCCAAACAGCTCAGCTCTGTTATTGCTGGAACAAATTACACGTTCAAAAATTTGTCTGTGGAACATGGTCTGAGTGGGCAACATGTGGCTGTGATCACTGATCATATTTACATGATCTCATTCAACTCAAGTTTTCCAGACTTAGGTCAATTATTTTTCTTGCTGAGGAGAATTTGAACTCGGATCTCTTGCTTCAAATAGGGCACGCCTATTAACCAACATGCAGTCACTGTTAGAAGGTTTTATTAGCCCCTGCTGACACTTGCTCTTCCCATAGTCTAGCAGTTGAACCATCTTTCATATGGAGCGATGGGTTCCAAGTCTTTTAGGTTCTGAGCTTTCTTTTATATATATATATTTAATATATAAAACACACACACACACGTATAAATATATATAAAAAAGGTAAAACATTTCATGTTGGATGTTTAAGCTCTCGTGTTTCAAAATGTTAATATTTTTGTCTTGATCAATTTATTTGCACTCTATATATATGTATATATTTCTGAGGTGAATGACAGAACTGGAGAAAACATTCTACTGATTTTTTCATTTGTTTATAAAGGTGATGTGTTTGTATGTCAAAGCAAATGGAGACGTATTGATCTTTTTTCTTGTTTCTGTTAGACCGTATACAAGTCTTAGAAGTCTTAAAATATCAAATAAGAAAATGTAACTAGAGAGAAAAAGATTGCATGAAACAGTTTTTTTTTTTTTTTTTTAAGATCATCTTTGGTATTTCTTTTTTAATTGCTGTGTAAAGATACTTTTGGAATGTGACTGGAATCCTGTTGAAAAGAAGGTATTCTTACTTGATTTTGTTGTATCAGGCCCATGATACAGTCCCTTAGCTGAAATCAAATATTGAATCTTAGATGTTTGATTTCTCATGTTTCAAAATGTCAACATATTTTTTCTTAATCAATTTATTTGCACAGTAAATAAATTAGATAGATAACTCTCCATTTTCATTTTTGTCCAGCTAATTGAAAAGTTTTGTTCTGTACCAGTAGCTCTTCAGTAAAAATTAACATTGTTTTCTTTCTGGAGTATATTATAATTGTGACATTGTTTTGTGTTGATTGTGTAAGGACAATATGTTTATACAGACAAATGGACAACTTTCAAAATGTGGGCAGTTTTATTGACTTTAACTAAAAAAAAAAAAAAAAGTACTGATAAAGTCCTCCCAAATAATACCTAAAGGAAATGGACATTGGTTTAACTGTTAGCAAATCCCAAGGCTCCATATTGTCGCCTAATTATCTCACCTATGGAAGTCTCAGCCAGATTTAATCTGCAGTCTGCTGCTGGGTAGTGTGAAAGTATCATGTGCTTAAAATCATAAGCAGGGTTGAAAATCATGTCCCCCAGTGCAGATTGAATAGAACATTCAATCTGTGATCTGTGACTGTCTCTTCTGTTCACTTTCACTTATCATTAGTTATATATCACTTAATTTTCTGATTAAAAGGGGCATTCTTTGGCTTTACAATGTGTACGCTTGTCTGTCTGCTTTAGTTTGTCAGTTGAAATAAGCCTCCATTTGGCTTATTATTAAAAAAGTCTTGTCAGTGGAATTGCTAGTGAATAATGCCAGTAAACAAGGGAGAGAAATAACATCTTTTTAAACCACACTTTTTCTTTTTCCTGGGTGAGTGCAACAGGGGAGGAGACAATGACATGCCTACTTTTGATCTTTTATCTTAAAGATTTTCTGTCATACGTAGAGCTACACAGTCACCGTATTCTGTATTACTGTTGTAAAAATCATGTATCCAGGAACATAAGATTCAAAATTGCATGACACAAGTAGAGATGAGTGTTTTTTAGAAAATAAGGCACATGTTGATAGAACAAACGACGTGCAATCTTTAAATGAGGAATTTTATTTCTCTCCTTAACACAGGGACTAAATGAAAATACAATCCTTGTTCTCACAGAACAAACCCCATTTTTTAAATTCCACCATTTAAAGACATTTTGTGTATTTAGGCAGTGACAAGGGTATTCATTATTAATTAACATTCAGGAGATAACTGACTGTCAGTTGCCAGTCAAAGTGGAGCTTGGAAGAATGTTGACATTGATTGACGGACGTGTTCTGGGACTATGCACAAACAGGCTGCTCAGGTCATCTGAACACATAAAAACATTACACATCGGCTCCACATACCTAAAAAGATGTTCTGCTTGGGCTGCCCTTCTTTCTAAAGGGAGGATATCATTCCATGTATCCTAGATTCACTTGATTTGCAAGTCAAACCTTAGCTTTCTAGCACCATGGTTGTCCGTTAAGAAGAGTTTAGTTTGGTCTGCTAAATATGGGTGACGTGTCATCGTGCTCTTTCTAGCTGTGAGTGGCTGAGATGCTTAAGCATTCAGGTTGAAACAATATTTTTGGTGTTGCTTTATAAAGTGCTATACATACTTACCTAATGGGTATACACTAATGTAATTTCTTCTCGAGGTAGAAGAAGATCCCCAAACCCTAATTTATATTACACAGAAATGCAGAGATGGAAGAGGGTTTTCAATCTTGCAATCGCTACAGTCTTTTCAGAAGTGAGTTTTAAATCTCTGCGGTCATACCAGTTGTCTCCATTTCCCTGAGTCAGTAGTGTATCTATATTCAGTGAAATGAAGATCCAGCCTGTGGCAACCTCCCAACTCCTTTTAGAGGAGGGTAAAACAAGCCCTTTGTCACATACAAATTACACTTGCCCTAGGCTGGGTATCTGATGCCCGGTGGGAACAGTGGCTCAGCTCCTCCTGCTTCTTGTGGTGGGCACCTGATTGTACCACGGGTAGTAGTTAAAGGAACACGGTGTGGTGGTTTATGGACAGTATATTCCATATAGAGAGATGATACTTTCCTGTATAGGTGAACAGCCTGGTCACCTTCAGCGTATGGTAAGCACCTGTTTCACAGGTACTTATTTCTCATTAATTTTTCTTCATTTTAATTTTCAGAATATGCTTACAAATATATCATGGTTGACTTGCATTTGTTAACTAAAAGAGATGGAGGGCTGTTCATTAAGGTGATGGGAAAGGAGAATATCTTCTGACTGGAGCCCTTTTCCTGTGATTATCCATGGGGGAAAAACTCCTGTCCTGTATGACATGTCTCTGTGGGTTAAAAAATGGATCTGTCTTGTCCTCTTTAAAATCCCCATAGCTGTCTGCTATAGGTGGAACTATAGGTGGAACACTATAGTTCCACCCAGTCCAGATGGAAGTAGCGTGCTGCTGGGGATCCCTTGCCAATCTCCATCCCTGACAGCGGTTTCTGAAGCATATTGGGGAAATCTGTTGAGAGCTGTCATCGTTTCATACTTACATGCCAGTTCTTTCTCTCCCTGTTCCTTCCAAGTACCTGCGACTGGGGTTCCTTAACGCTTCCTTTGGGGCTGGTGGGGTGCGCCGAAGAGGCAGAACTCCTCACTTTTACCCAGTGGAAAAGGGGACCACAAACGTTTTTGTTGCAAACCTGCAGATTTTCCCTTGGGTAAAATCTTGCTTGCTTTATTCATAAAAAAAAAAATAAAAAAATTAGTCCCTTGGGACTACTTGTGAAAGTAAGAAAAACAGGAATTGGCCCCATGTCATAACCATCTGTTATTAACACAAAGAGCAAGGGCCCAGTCTTGCAGTCCTTGCTAAAAGCAGTTTGTTTAATAGGAGTTACTACAAATATGAAAAATGTGTGTTTTCCTCATTACTGTGGCAGTATTCCCCACCAGTAGTGTAAAAAAAGGAAAAAAAAAAAGTCATCATGAGTCTTGGTGTACAATCGCACAATTGCATTATTTTATATTGCGGTAGGCTGTATGCAATAAACATCTCATTCCAAGAAATATATGTATTGCTGTATTTTCAAAAATCACTTCAGCTACTTTCACACATTTTTTTTTCATAGTACATCTTTTCATTTTATGGCTGAATTATGACTGGGTTTTCTTTTCTACTGTTTTTATGACTGAGGTAAACTTCCTTTTTGATTGCGGCTAGTTTGAAAATGGTGCCATTTTTCCTTCTCCCCCAGCAGAAAATGTTTGCCTTTTTAGTTGATGACCCCCCACTCCCTCCAACCCCCTCCCTCAATTGTAACCACAAGCATTATTGGAAAACTGAAATAATTTGATCCATCATGCCACACTACGTCATGGCACAGAGGTAGTTTTGGTGGCTGATACTTCATTCACCTTTATAGGCTGGGCTGTCAGGTTGGATTATGTTTTTTTCTCCACTCTTGTGACCTCGCCTGTATTTGGCATTTCTACCTTACTTTTTGAGACAATTACTCCATTGTATTTACTACAAAACCCATAGCTCTGTAAAAAAATCAGTTTTGGTGCCCCCCCGCCCCATTTTTTTTTTCATCAGTTTTTATATGCATGGTTTTTAGATCATCCTTAGCTCTGAGACTTGTGCCAGTCCCTGCTAGATAACTTGTGCCATGGATTTTAATAGGGGCGTTTAATCTGTGCTCCTGTGCTTCTGGCTATAAACCTATGTTAGGCAGAGCAAGGGTTGTTATAATCCTGTTGATTGCAACTCAGTGGAAGACGAGTCCTCTGGCTAGCTATAATGCCTTTAAGGGTGGCTTTGCAGAGTCAGTCTGGCACAGAGCACATGCAGCGCAGCCCACAATCTGGGAAAATATATAAATTATGATAGCAGGCTGGGTGTTTCCATGGTGTATGCAGAAAGACGGGAATTGCTGTATTGGATCAAACAAGTGGCTTGTCAAATCCATTACTCTTATGCCAGCAATGTCCAGTAGCAGATGTTTAAAAAAAAAAAAAAGATAAAAGAGCATCAGCTTTGTTTTTCTTCAACCCCAAAGCATTCTGTACAGCTCTGTTAAGTTTCCTTTATATCTTTTCTCCAGTCATTCTGCCATTCAAATGTTAAAAGATGTCTGTTTTCATTCTGTGTAATAGGTATGTTCTAATCCATTTAAGCTCCTAATGTATTTTTGTGATTTTTATTAAGTTTGTGGCCTCGGATTTAAATAGACTGGAAATTCTACAGATGTTTACATTATTAACTATTCAAGTCTTATTATTTATAAAATGTATACTTTGAACTTGACTGAAAAGCCTCTTGAGGATCTGACATAGAAGCATGCGCAGTAACAACACTAAACTGATTTCTGTGCATTTAAAGATGTGTATTTAAAATAGATTGGAAAAAACTAATTCATCGTTTGTGAACTATGTGTAGGACAAATGCACTGGAATTTTTTTACAGCAACTTCTTTTTCTGCGTTTATAGACCTTTTGAGCCACTGAAGGGTTAAGCCCCCCCCAAGGCAAACAGCGTATCACTTTCGTTAAAATGCCATTGGGAAACCGAGATAAATGGTGAAGCATTTTCTGTGTTGACATGATGTTCGCCTGTCCGATTGCATCCTTCCCAACAGACAGCAGAGAAGCAATTACGAAAAAAGACATCTGTGCCAAGGTTTGGCTAGCCAGGGAGGGCAAGCTCTTGTGTTTAAGAGGTAGAGAATCCAATCGATGAAAATGTCTGGGCCTGTTAGCACCAATAAAGCTGAAGGCCACTGGAAAGCTCAGAGAGGGTCTTTTGTTGCAGAGATAGAAAAGAGGCCGAAGCTGTGACACTTGGGGAGGAATAGGGTCAGCTAGTACGATCATCCATCTTCCTCAATGGCAGCTTTCTGTCAGTTTTTAACCCTGCTCAGCAGAGGATCTAAACCTCTATTGTTGGCACCAGCCAATTCTCAGCCAAGTGTAAATGAAGTTAATATTCACTGACCTTATGCATAGCCAATGAAGGCCCTTGATGTCATCCTGGAAATAATGTTATCTGACACTTCAAAAAGCAGATGTTGGCAGGTTGGTTGTGGGTTTTTGCTGAGGCAGTACGCAAAGACGCATTGTTTAGCCACCTCGCATTTAAACTGATTTCCATAATAACCACAAATAGGCCTTTTTGACCTTAAATTGACATAGTTATGGTTTTAGTTTGCATATCATTATACGCTGCTCACAAAGCCTGGCTAACCTGCACTAAATGATCTGGGAGAAGTAGCTCCATTCACTTAGATAAGAAATATATGGGTCACTGAGCAAATTTTATTTATGCTGATAAAACAGTGAGTAATTAAAATAGTTTAAATAGTTCAAAGCAGACATTTTTAGAACACAGTGAAGAATAGTGTTTATTTTGCAACATACCTTCATGAAAGGAAATATATCACAGAAGTAAAAAAAATTATCGCTTCCATGGGTATGGTTTGTGTTTTGAAAGGCCTATTACAAGCAACGGTTAAGGTCTTCCTTTGTCTCCAGTAATATTTTGTCATGGTGAAACATGATTATTCTAATATTGTTTTAATTACAGAAAGTTGAACAGTTTTCATAGGTTCCACTTTGCCAAAAGTTTATCTAAGACAGAAGCGTACTGATGATAACTGCATATTTATACCATGCATTTGATCCACTTAGATCTCTAAACCTTCCACAGACTTTTATGAACAGAATGCATCCGCATTCCTCTCGTGTAAAAGCCAGTGTCAAACATCTGTTGTAACTCTGGGGTGACACACCATGACTCTTTTTAAGGCACAGTGGTGTTTCTCAGGAGCCTGTGGTTCTGATCTGAGGAACCGTATAAGCATGTACCACACATGGGATGTGAAAAGTAGTTTGATTTGGGTTATTTTCTTGTAAATTGGCTGTAATTCTGGCTCACGTGTGCTTACCTTATGAGAGATGAGCATAATGGCTTATGGTAATAAAGTGCAGATGCAGGATGAGTAGTCATTATTAATCAAAATGTTCAGCTGTATCCAGCAATGAACTTCGCACAACCATGCTTTTCCCTGCTGTGTACAGAACACAGCAGCAGGTAACAGAAAAGAACTAGAAAACTCTCTATTATGCCGCAGTATTGGTTTTAAAAACACATTTGAATGATGAGTGCAGTATATTTTGCACCTTTCAGGCTGCAATCCATACCTGTCCTTTTGAAAAAGAACTCGAAGTGCCATGGCTTTTTTTTTTTTTTTTTTTTTTTTTTTTTTTTGTCAAAAAATGAGTTAATGGTTGAACTGAGAAAGCCTGATCACCAGAGTTGCTTGGGAGGCAATTATCTGACAAGCTGGCAAAGCTGAGAAAACCAGAACAGATCTGCATTGAAGTCACTCAGATCTGATCTTAAGATAAACAGTCCTAGGATTTTTGGAAACTATTTTATTGACTGTGTTCTTCCCATCAGTTGTGTTTGTTTGTACCTGTTAAAGACGTGAACATGTTTCCTGTAGTAACAGATTTACTTAGCAACTCATCAGCTAGGGATTTCTCTGTATGCCCTTGCTTGATACTAACTCCCATCAGATGGGATTTAAAAAAGACAGAGAGAGAAATAAATTCACTAGGTTCCTGGATGAAATTTTAAGAAATCAGTGATTGATTTTGTTTGAAGTACAGCACCATATTTCATTAGCTTCTGGATATTTGTGTGCTGGCTGTGACATGTGATGGCTGAGTCCTATAGCTCAGATGATTAAAAGGCTACTTTTCGTTTGGACCGATTTTAATGGGGTATCTGATAGGACTAATTTGTCTAGATAGATTAACTCAGATTTCACCCCCCCACCCCCCTACCCCCCCAATCGTATATTCAATCCATTTTATAATCATTCTGAAAGTACCTGAAGTTAGAAGAAAATTTCTGAAATAGGGAATTACAGCCAGCTACTGAACAGTGTGGAAAGAGCAATGAGCCAGAGAGCATTGAAAGCAATGAGGCACCTTAGTGGGCCTTTAACAAGCCCTAAGTCTGCTAAGCAAGCAAATTAATTTGTTTAAGACTTTACAAAGACCCATTTCTTCTCTAAGTTATATTGAGTAATAACCAGATTGAGTCACATTTTAATTTTACTACACTGCTGTAAATCGATTCATTTCTGGCTCAGTTTTGATAGTCTGCCCCTTTGTCAGGCTTTATCCTATGAAAAGTGTAGAATGCCAAAAACCCCCACCAAACTGACCCAATTATGCCCTCTCCTCCAGCAGAAACAGATACTGAAGTACAGAAGTTTATTTCCCATTTCTGGGACGAGACTGTGAAAGAGAAATTTGCCTTTGTGAATTAAGCCATGGGCAGATTGATTCATTTCATCCTGTCAGGATTGAATATTGTTCCTGTTTTAGTTGAAAGTTTGCAAAATGCTAGCTTTCCATGGGCAGGCCGCTGAGGAAGTGATCCAAAAATAATGTAAATTGAAAGTGTTTGGTTTAATGTACTTTCCTGTTTGTTTGTGGGTTGTGTTTTGTTTTTTTTTTCTTTTTTTTTTCGCCTTTAAACAAAACAGAAGGTGGCAAAAGATGCTTTGGACTAAATGTCAGCAGAAGATTCATTAGGAGGGCAGTAACACAGGTAGCCGTGAGCTGCCGGGGGTGGCTGGTGGCATCTCTCCTGGAGTCTGAAGGCAGGACTGAGCCTGGCAGTACCAGCAGCGGGTTCGCTGGGTCTGGCTGCTCTGATGGAGGACACCTGGCAGGGACTGGGAGTCTGGGGTTCTTGCTTGGAGCTAGGTTGATTTGGTTCCCGATTAATCTCATCCGTAAGGGGTGAGGTCTTCAACAGCAGAATTTTTTGGCCGGTTCTGTTGTTCAGAATAATAGATAATTTTCACCTCCGGACTCTGGGCCTCTGCAGAAACAGTCTGTATGGATCCGAGTTCATTCTGTATTGCGTTGTCAGCATAGATCTGATTTTCTTTGACAGTTACATCGGTGGGAAAGAGAAGAATGGAATTAGGTATGAAAAATTGCTTTGTTCGCCAGAGTTTCTAGAGAAGGTTTTTGAAGCTGTAGTGTGAAATCTCTAGCACATCTGCAGATGATTTATACTAATAAAGACTAGCCAGCAAAACTGTGTTGGAGAAAATATTTGAAGAAAAAAGCTCAAAAAATCAATTGTATGAGGAGAAAGAATATTTAGTACTGAGTCATCTTCCCTAATCAGTAGAAAAATGGATTATATGACTAATAAAGAATCACCTCAAAGAGAACAGTTAAACCATGTACCATTTTGTTGGACAGATCAGATATACTGTAAATAACTTAGCAGTAATGAAATATGTGATTTTGCAACAAACAAAATTTGCCATATGGGGAAAAAAGTCTTAATTAAATGTACCACTTTATTCTTTTGTATACTAACAAGTCTATCCGTTTGTGGTTTTTTTTTAAATTTTTTTAAAGTCAGTAATATAATTTACTCCACCCACACAAAGCATTGTACTGCTTAAAGTACCTGCTGTCAAACTGAAGCCTGGGGATATATCCTGGAGGAGAGGGAAGGGGCTGGTGTGTTGATGAGGAGGGACTGTGGACAGGTGAGCAGATGCAATCTGAGGGCACGATTTTGGGCATGGGCTGAGCTCGAGGATGGAGACGTTTCTCAGCCTCTGCCCCAATACTTTGGAGTGCCGGTGGATGTGTCAGTAGGTGAATACAAGTGTAAAGCAGGCGTTTTCATCGCTGCGGTAGGCATATCATTTAATGGTTCGCATACCAGAGCCGAGCGGCATCTGAATGCTGTGCAAATAGCCAGTGTCTCAGCCCGTGTGTGGTGTGTGGCTGAGAGCTGCCATCGCTAATGACACAGGATCACGCAAGCATCCTCGGTTTGCACGACGAGTTCTTTACTTAGGGCTTTGCCTTTGTTTCATAAAGTCAATAATGCAAATGCGTGAGAATAAAGGTAAGGCCTGACCTTGTCCCCTTGAAGTGACTGGGAGATTGTCTTTGTCTTTCATAAGACTAAGGTCTACTTCCTGCTTCTGGTCTGTTTTTTTCATAACAGTTTTCAAAGTGCCTTTCACACACGCACAAATAACCATTTCAATAGATTAAATATCAATGGTAAACATTGTGGAAATACCTTTCATAAATAATAGAAAAAGAAGGGCTCGTTTGGAAGTGCGGCCATATTCTTACTTAGTGGAGGAGAATAAGGGGCGTTCTTCCTCTTCCCTGCTGCAGGCTGCTCCTCTTTCTCCTCAAATGGCAGAGGGTGTGACAAAGGTTAGATTTTTGTATTACCCATACAAAAGGCTTCACTGTGTTTTATCCACATGGCAAGAGAGGCAGGAACTGTGTAATATCACTTTAGGAAAAAAAAAAAAAGATACACTTTAAATTTATGATCTGGACCTAAGGCGATTGAGCTCTGTGCTTCTCATTAAGCAAGTTGGAATGTCTCTCTTCTCTCTCCACCGTCCCTAAGCGCCTGCAAAACTGGAAATTAAAAGATGAGTTCAGTAGAAAAAGAAGGGTTCTGAATCTGAAAATTTACTGGGGTTTTGTGTTTTTTTTTCTTTTAACTTCTTAATCTTTAAACAGACTTGCATAGCTCATGTTGCTGAAATTAATTGGGTCCCCACAAAATCAGGAATGTCTGAGATCACCGTTGTTCTTTAATCTCTGGGTATGCATCTGTTCAGTCTCTGAAATGTAGTTGGGTCATCTTTTCAAATGGTTTTCCACCACTGCAAGGACTAGAAGCCATTTTTTCCTCAAGCTAGAGTTTAGATGGTTGTTCGGAAACAACGATAACAACGAACCCATGTGATTCTTAGAACTGGAATTTAAAATAGATTATCAATTGCTTTAGGATTAAGAATTAAGAAGAACTAAAAAAAAAGGAATTGGCAACTTTATGTGCTCAGGAATACTTTGATTCTGAAGCACATGTTCAAACCCGCAGTTAGAACAACTGCAAAGTTCTTTTTTCATATCCAGTCAGATCAGTTCGTGATTCTTTTGCTGTTTTTTTAAAACATGCTTTTAGTTCTGATGAATCAGTGTATCTCGAAAGAGTAAGCCAAGGACCCTAGTTCATCTCACACGCCAGTGACAGGACTGCTTCGGAAGTTGTGACAGCATCATCGTAATGGCTTCAAGTAGCTTTTACCTATATAAAACCATCGTAGGCAAAGTGTCTCAAAGTGTGGGAGAATACATGTTTGTTGCATAAGTGTAAGAGAGGACATAATTTAACTTGTGGAAAAACTGTTACCACTGATGAGGAATGGGAAGGAGAGAAGCCCCTTGGGGCTTTGAAAGTCCCTGAGTAAAGACTGAGTTTGTATGGCTGGTGAATAGCAAAACCATCCTTTTTCTTGCAAACTAGGGATATTTGCTGCAGAATTCACCAAGCAGACTGTAAGCATGGACGGTTGTCTCTCTCCCATATGACTGTAGAGGCCCTTTTGGAGTGAAATCTGGCTACAGCCTGCATGTGTAAAACACCCTCAATGCCCAGACTGCAGAGGAGGGTGAGCGCCTGAGGTCTGGCTCCTCCACAGCTCCTTGCATGCAGCACATCAGGCAGCGCAGGACTTGCATTCCAATGGCTGTGTAATTGGAGTCTCCCTATGGGCAAAGTTTAAGTTAAGAGCGAGGAAATATCCTACGCTGAGCAGGAGCAGGTTTCTTGTCAGGGCACACCTGTTCCTCCTGCACATCCTTTTTAGTGCAAGATAAAACAGGAATTGGGGGAGAACGAGCATGTCAAGGGGAATCTAGGTTTAAAAGCGATTTAAACTAAACAGGAACAAGTCTTATTCTGTTTGCATGGATTTAATCAGGAACAACTGCGTGTGAAGTCTGCAGCGATCCTCAGCTTGCCAATCAGGTGTTTAGCTATGAGTTGCAATGTCTGGTCTCTTTACCACTGACTGCTAAATGGGAATAAATTGTTGTATATGCAATACCAATCGCATTATTTCGGAACTGTATTCCTCTGCATTTTCTACTTTGCATGTAATTTTTTCTTCCACTTAAGTAATGCACAGTGCTCTCAGTATACAGCCCTAGAAGTTTACAGCCTTGCTGTTGCTGCTCATTCATGTTATGGCATCTAACATTCCTGGAATTATCAGCTCCTGCTCTGCTATATTAACTAAAATGCTCTATCCTGGTGATACCCCATCATTCACTGAATTTCTTTGCACCACTGGGGAGAAATAGAGAGGGTAACTTTTAATTCTGTGCTAAAAATGAAGTGCAGGAATTCAGTAAAGTTGCTGGACAATTAAATAAGTCTGAATTTGCCTAATTGTGTGAAGTGTCTCTTGCCAGCTCTTGTAGTGATATCATAAGCTTTATGCCTACTTGCTTCTGTACAGTATCAGCTCCTGCAGAAATATATTTCAGTTTTCTTTCACTGAATTTTTTAAAGGGTAACTGTCAAACAGTTCTGATGTTTGACAAATGCTGTGTAGTTAAGGATACTGAAAGAAGATAATAAGTGATAAGGGATAATCAAAAAAGGAAAATGGAAATGGTCATATTTTAAAGTCTTCAGTGCAAGTAAGTAGAGATCGACCTCCTGTTGTTAACCTTTCTGTATGCCCATCGTTCATTAGGCAGGGAGTTTAAAGTTTTTTGTTGAGATGGGTTTTTCAGACGTGGGCTCTTTGTTTTGGGCTATATGAGTCCAAAGTAATCTGCTTGCTCCGGAGGAAGAAAGTAGTGTCTTCTAAGGAGTATTCTTTTAGGAGTAAAAGAATGTCTTTCCATTTTTGTTGCAAAGCTATCACCTACAGTGCACTTCAGGCCTGAAGGGAATCATCTCGATGGAGGAAAAAATGTTGTTCTTTTATTAATAAAACACAGTGTATTATGTTTGTGCCTGTCCTTGCTGCTGCACAGAGGCATCCCATTTACAGTCATTAAAAACTCATTGAAACATTTATTCTCACCACAATGCATTAATAGCATTCAAAGCCATTAGTAGCTGGCTGTTGTGCATTTGCAAAAAGTTGTAGTGCTAGATCAGCACACATGCTACTTTTTCTGTGATAAATGAGCAATAGTAACATATCAGGCCAGAGACAGATTAAAAATATTTATAGCGTCAGCTTTCTGTCTTACAGTTCACTTATTTTTTTTTCGCTTGCTACACTTCTGAGGTAGGTGCTAATTAGTGTATCATATGGGTATAGTAATTTTACATTATTATTTTCAATTTGAAATAATGATTAAACGTCATGTGAGAAACTTACAAAATGAAACGATGTAGTAAAAGATAGCCCTCTAACATGATCAAAAGGCTCAGACTCCTGCTTGCTGCCTCAGTAAGCACAAAGAGTTAATATAATCTCACAGCACATTGTTAGGAATTCAGAACAAAACAAAATGATGTGTAATTCAGGGACAAATGAAATAATTTTCTGCCTATTTGTAGAATAACCCCTTTTAATTTGGCCACTGGGACAACTAATAAGTTCTTAAAATCATAAGCTTTGTGTAGAAAACATCACTTTTTACAAAATATTCCAATGTATGCATATTTTTCTGCCCCCACAGCTTATTTGCGTGAGATAGGTTAGTCCATGTTTCCATGAAAACGAATGCCAAACCTCCTGCTGAATTTATTTATCAAACGTTGCATAAAAACTAGATGCCACGTTCTGCTCAGCTATTCCCACTGGGTTTTCATTGGCGGAAGTTAAAAGGTGAAATTTTGGCCTTGCTGAAGTGAATGGCATGAATCTTAGTTTAATTGGACCAGGAATTGACCCAAAGTATTCTGCTTATTATCGCATATTCATCTCCATGACAGCTAATTGTGATGTCACAGAGCAGAAGCATCGTGGGTAAGACAGACATCAAGAGGAGGTACATTTCTAAGCAACGTAGATAATGATTTATTTTAAATGTGTCCTGTAATAAAAGAAAATAAGTGGTGGAAAATCAGTGATGTTTAAAGGTATTTCACAACTTGCTATTAGAAAGAGTTGGTATCTTTATTAGGTAGTGGTGAAAATGAAAAAGAGAATTATAAATTTCTTCATGATTTTTAGCATAATTGCAATGAATATCTACATGGGCCACTTTGCTATGCTAAATTTTGATCTGAACAATGTGCAGGGGACTGACCAATACAGGACCAAGGTTTCTCTTTCTATTTTGATTCCAAAAGTGTTGTCCACTGTCACAGGAGAAGTGAACTTAATCAGACGTGACTTGACTTTACATCTGTGCAGGAGGTTATCTCTTGTAAAAGGGTAGAGTTGTGAATGAAACCTTTGTCTTCAGCTTCCTTGTCATCCTGCAGTACAGTTGAGCATGTTAGCTCAGTTGGAATAATGTGCTGATTTTCTAAAGATGAAAAAGATTTTTAACCCTTTCCTCTTTTTAAGTTCTCCATTCTGTACTTCCTTGGATTTCACACTACCTGCCTTGGTTTTAGCAACTCTGATTTCAGTCTGTCACCTTCCCTGGCTAAATATAAAAAATGATACGCTTGTCTCCTTGAAGGAGAATATTCAAGAAATGCAGTCCCGGTGAGAGTGCAGTTTTGTAGCAGCAGGGATTCTTTTTTCCTGTCATTTTCTTAATTCAGTCTCTGTTTCAAATCTTTATCAGCACCTGTCCTTTTAAGGAAACAGATTAAAATGTCTGAGGGTAAATGGAGGATTGATTTGGTGTGAACATACAGTTTCTGTGCTTTTACAGTACAGGCAGTTATGAACAGAGATACCACATGCTTTAACATTCTTACTGACTAACTGCTTTGCTTCCTTGCCTTTGTGCATGCTGATTTCCAAGTTCTTCTTGCACCGTATTAGGCATAAATTAAATGTATATTTGAAAAGAATTTTTTTTTTCTTTTTTTTTTAAGAAAGGGAGCATGTGAGGCTGTTTTATGAAATGTTGGATCATCCAGACAGTGCTGGATGCTGGAGAGGGGTTATCTGTTAGGAAACTACGGAGGTATACAAGGAGTAAATACTAAAGATATTTGGTTTAATAAAATGATAACAATATTCTGAAATATTACAGAATATATTGCTGTAGCTCAAATATATTGATGACTGTCTGACTAGGTTAGAGATAAAAGCAGTAGACATGCATTTGCTCTGTTTGCTCTCATTTAATTTCATCATAGTGAGTCACATAGGCATCAAGATTTATATGTGTCTGATAAGTAGTTGGGATAGAGAGTGCTAATGATGGTTGTAATGCTTTCTAGAATTCTATTTCTTCTGACTTTGGTTGACATTGTGACTCTAAATACTGCAGACTCTGTAAATTAGAAAGTGGAAGACAGAGGAGGGGAGAACCTGCCTCAGAATTCACACCATATTCATCAATATTTAGTCATCCATAGGTTGATTTTTTTTTTTTTTTCCTCCCCCCCAACCCCCATGTGTCTTGACAGGCAGAATGCATGATGCTCCTCCGGGAATATTTATCAGATTGGAGTGTGCATTTATCAGGAGAAATTCAGGGAAAGTAAGTCATAAAACATGCTGAGGTTTTTTGTATGTACAAGGAACTTATAACATTTATCCTTCAATTCAAAGAAAATCCTTTTCATCAGTGATCAGCGCAGAATGGTGAGAATTGGCTGAGTCTTACTGATCCACATGGGATAACTGTCTCTAGCACAATCTGTTTATGCTGATGGCCCTAGCACTGACACGACAGATGCTTGGAAAGCTGCTGTCTCTACTGCCGCTGTTGTTGACACCATTGCAAATTCTTAAAGGAGAGTTGCAATGAGTCTTACTCTGGTTGAAAAAAAGACCCACAGTTAAAAACAAGGCAGTCTTTTACAGCCTGATCCTGTGGGATCTCTCTTGCCTTCATGTGCTTTTGGATGGTCTTAAGCAGAGGCATTGTGGGTTGGAGGTCTTCACCTCTTTAAGTGGCTGTGGTGTTGATTAATAGGAGAATTCAGAATATTGCAAAGTGTTTACACATCTCTTACCATCTTCATTTATATGACTTGGGCGTCTGCTGCTGTTGTAGCACTAGTCCTTGGAGGAACTGCTTTTCCAGGACATGAACAAAGACAGAAGCGACAGTATTGCAGCCAGAAAAAACATGGAAAAAGATAGCTATGGGCAATTTCCACAGCTCATAATAAGTAGCAAGAGCAAGTATAGCACACAAAATCAATAAAAGCCCCTTGTCTATCTACCCTCTTACCTCCACAACGCTCTCCTGAAATCCACAAGAAAAAGGATGCAGGAATAAAACGTTTATCTTCGATGTGCCTGTCTGTTAGGTATATCCTATGGCTGACAATTTCCCCTTTATCATTTCATGCTTGTTTTGGTGGAGGCGTAGAGAACAGAGTCAGTTCATCCATTTAATTCTATCAGCCGTTAGAAAGTATTCTCTCTCCTAGTGATACTTTCCTTTGAGCAGGTTAAGTTCTTCTGAAATTGCAGATTTTACTGAAGGCTGTTGTTGCTGTTTAGTGCATTAATGCCTACATGTTTCAACCAGACTCAAGAAGAGGAATCAGTAGATTCTGAGGTGCTACTGTCTGTACACTGAATGGGAATGTATCCCCCTTAGTTCCTATTGTTCATTATTTAATCAGAGAAGATAGAGGAAACAAGAGAAGTTAAGCGAGTTGGCTATGGTCACAAAGCTCTTAAGTGCCAAAGTGAGGAATAGATCCCAAATACAAATTTTGACTTAGTACCTTTGTTACTGAGCAATGCTACTTCTAAATAATTTTCTTTTATGAAGAAGACTGATTAGCCTGCAAAACTGGCCACATACCTATTGTAGTTAACAGAGTAGTGGAATGAAATCCCAAAATGAAATAAAATCAGGTATGGATTTGGTCCACTTCCACTTCTGCTTTATACCTCTGCTTAGAACAGAACAGAGGCCATAAAAACTAAATTTTCAGGCTCTACCGTACATCATCATGACTAATGAAAGTTGAAACAGAGTAGGGTATCCACCTTTCTGCAGCTCTTCCTGTGAAATCTACTTTTAATTTGATGGTTATTGTTGCAAAGAGAAGGGTACAAAAAATAGACATTAGGCTTACAGACATTTGAATAAATTAATTTTGAGGAAAAGCCAGTAGTTTGAGTTTTGCTTATATTTAAACATATGCAACCAGCTGGAACAATATATGAAAAGAACGACTAAACTTCTCTTTTAAACACTTTGCATCACGTGACATAAGGACATTGTACATATATTGTTGTCGACTCAGTCACTTCGGAGTAAGGGCCTATGAAGACAGACCCAGTGAAAAAGTATGTTATGTTCCCTAGTGAGGGAATAGTCATTTAAAATTGGCAGGCGGGGGTGGTGTACTCAGTGCCAGAAAGTCAGGCTGAAGAAGATGAGGCAGTAAGATGCTGGAAAGCCTGGAAGAACAGTTTACAGATTCTCTGATATAAAAATGAGAAGCTAGAAGGGGTAAGATGAAATACCATGATGATGAGTTACTGTGGTCATCTTCTTTCAAGGAGTAGGTACTTCAGTGGAAAATTTACCCAAGTTTATTGAAAATATAAAATAATGTTATTTAAAGAAATGGAGAATAAAGAAAATGACTGCAGTTTTAATCTGTGTTCAATGCAAAGAGAAAATTGAGGAGATAATGCAGATGTTTGGGTTGCCAAATGTTACATTATTCTTTTATGCAGAAAAATTGCCTTTTCCCATCCCACTGAGGTACTTAAGCATGGCAACAGCTGTAATACAGTAAACCCAAACCCCACAGAATTAAGGTAACTCTCCAGAAATTTAGGAACTAAAAGCAGCAGAAGTTTGCATCACCTGTTTGACCTTCGTGAGAACAGCAGTGCAATCAATCTTCTAAGTTTAGCAGAACTGGTATAAAATTTGAACAGGAGACATAAATTTTGCTGCATATGCAAAGAGCTGCATGTGAGTGGACTATATACCTGTTGAATCTTTAGCTGAACAACATAGCCTGAGATAATACCAAAAGTCAATCCCTTCCTCAAGTTTTGTGTTATTGGATTTGATTTACTAGTAAAACCACATAAACCCTACCTAATCTTCTTTCATTCTGAGTCTGTCTGAGGTTTTTCTTTGTCCCCTGTTCTCTTCTGATTTTCTCATCTGAAAGAGGTGCTTCACTTTTTTTATATTGATGGGAGCTGCTCATCTAACAGCATGACCTGGCATTTGTTGTCTTCATTCTTAAGGTTGTGAGATTTGGGTTTTTTGGGGGGGGTTGTTTTGGTTTTAAGCAGGGCAGAACACATGAACTCTTTTATTTCTGCACAAAATCTTAAGTCTGCCAACCTGTTACAGAGTGTTACAAAGAGAAAAGGAGTATTTTATTTTCATATGTCAGTGGACGTAAATAAAAATGCTATGTGCTTAAGCACTGTCAGGAACAATTTATATTAAGTTTTAGGACAATTACTATACGATCGATTAGACTATGGGCTTTGCTGCCAAAGGATGTTGTAGAAACATCATCATGGAAAAGGTCAAGAATCTGTATTTCTAAATTCTACAGCAGTAGCCCTTAATTCTGCAAACCAGCTATGGCTGACGGAAAATTTTATAGCAGCTTCACCGCAAATAAAAAGCAGAGGCTGTAAGTGAATTCAGTATTTAAAAAAAAGAAGAAAAAATAAAAAAGCAATCAGTACAGCAACCCTAGCATTACCTATTTTCACATTAAATTCCATTTCTTTTTCCACTAGCTCCCATTTTCAGACTTTGATGAAACAGTTTTTTTGATTGCTAATCCACAGTACGTGCTATGTTCAGGATTGAAGAAGGATGAGTGACAATCCAGCACTAAGTATGAGCTGTTTGAAACCTCTGGTACTACTGGAAAAACATAAGTGCAGGGGACAGATGGGAGGATATATTGGTTTAAGTCCATCCAGAGGTACTTGCTGGGAACCTTGCTGGTTGAAAACCAGTATGCCTGCAGTGATGAAACACATTTGGGCTCATTCTTGCAAAGAGGTACAATAAAGTCACCCTGTGTGACACTGACGTCAAGTGTGTGGGAACACATTGTCAAAACCTCTCCCTGCATTTGAGGAAGATTCCAGTGAGCTTTGCATTCCTTTTACATCTTAGAGCTCCTTGCTCTGAACAGCATTTTGTTTCATTTTGACAAAGTTATCAGTAGTTATCAAATATCTTAAAAGCTGCAAGTTAAATGCAGAATAGAGTTTCGACTGCTTATGGGCCTTATAGGACAAGGAAACCAAAAGGGCACAAAAATGCACAGAAGTGCCTTATTAATTCAACATGAGAATTAGCGGCTGGGCAAAGGGGTTGGCATCCTTTGTAGTCTGGGAAGTAAAATGTTAATTAAGGATTCCCAGATCCCCCAGAAGTGTCCATAATTAATGCTTGTTGTAGCTTCATGCATATAGTGGCAAAAAGCCCAATATATGGCTTTTGCATCTGCTATTTCAATGATGTCATACGTTAGTTTGTTCCAAAGTTTGAGGAAAGATGAGACACGGAGAGACAAATAGAGGGTTTTTTTCCTTCTTTTAAGAATCATTGTGTACTTGATAAAGTCTTTAACAACTCAGCTTTCTGCAGTCACTAATAACTGAGAATGTTCACTTGTTCTTGGATTCACCCAAACTGTTTCTACTCCTACCATTCATTTTTGGACACATAATAGGCCAGCAGAGAGGGTTATATCATTGAAATATGAATGCTCATGAAGCATGCACATATGTACACACATGCCCACAAACATAGACATGCTCACGATGTTCGTGTAGAATTAAGATTCTTCAAATGTGTGTTCTTTCTATACTGCTGCTGTAATGCAGTAAATTGCCAGCTAACATTTGCATTCATATCAAATTAATTTTCATCATCTTCCACATAAATGTCATAATAGCCTAACATAATCATAAACGACTTAACTTCACCAGTATTTTATTTTGAATTTAGAGAACTAGTTACAGTACACCAGTTCTCTACTCAAAGGCTCAGATATGCCAACCTCAGCTTGATATCTGAGTCCCTGTAGGCATACATTACTCATTTCAGTTCAGTCACTGAGACTTTGTGTGACAAGCTATAAAAAGCTCTACAACGCTATGTGTATGGATCTATTTGGTGCTTGGTAGAGGCAGACCTGATAGAGATTGTGGATAATCTACTGTTCTCATTTCTCATCACTACCCAGCTATCATAGGATGCTAGATAAACTGCTTGCATGTGAAAACAGGAGATAATTTATGAGGCTCTGCAGTTGGGTTCCATTTGAGGATTACTGGTAATTCTTATGACTGGATGCTTATATGTTGGCATGCCAGGGCAAGTAACTGAGAGCAGGATTTATTTTGAAGCTGTCTCCTGGAGAGCCATTCCACTGACCATTTGCAAGAGGCTGGGGCTGTGTTCATAAACATTGTTTGTCTGGTCTTGTTTGAGGTGGTGTATAGTATACAAGACATCCGTGTGGGCTGGCAGACGTGATACAGGAGTCACAGAAGACCTGTACCCTGTTGGACCATTAGGTGGGGACGTGGCAGGATAGCCTTTCTCAGACTGGCCTAGGCAATTGTGGTTAGGCAGCTCAGAATTGAGCCCTGGGTCTCCATAGGCTCCAGTGAGAACTTAGCTACTCATTACACGTGTAAGCACTGATATATTGACACTGAAATTTAGGTGTTGTAATCTTGGGAGCAATCACATCCTGAATATTTAATCTGTGGCCTGTTGTCAGCTAGGCAGTGGAGATCAAGGGATAAATTTAGAATCATAGAATCATAGAATTTGAATGACTTCTCTAAAAATATTCCTGCTCTGCATCACATTGCTGCAGTTTCTGTTGATGTTTCCCTCCCAATGGCCCCTTTTTTCCTGCTGAAGTCCTCAAGGCAGACTCAGGATGCCCAGGTCCCAGTCTGTCTTTGTATTTAAATCCAGCGTCAGGGTTGGCCAACCTTTTTTCTTTGTGTAGCTTTCCTGTCACTGTCTCAGAGGAGACCCATTTGAGATCAGTAGGTCTGCTGGACTAGTGTGCTTGCTGGTGATAAGGAGCCGGGCTGTGTAATGGAAATTCATCTGGCTGAGCAATTAGAAAAAGTTGGGAAGAGAAGGGGAGGAACTGAGCCCCGAGTGAGGACTGTATGCCTGTTTTGTGTCCTGTTGCTCAGCCCCATTCTTTGGCTCCTAGTGGACGTCCACAGCCACTCTACTCTCTGAATTTGTTCCATCTTTGTTTTTCTTATAAAACTAACTTTAATTAAAGTTTAATTATATTTGTGTTTTTATCATTCAGAAAAAACGTTAATATTTAATGCAGAAAATTGCAAGAATGGGGAAGAAGGACGGTGGTACTAGAAGACCAGTATGCTTTTCGGTAATGTAGCAGAACTGAAGATGGAAATGTATTAGAGGCCGGGGAGATATCAGGGAATGCTTTCTATCAGTGTCAATATCTGCTGTCCCCTGGGCCATTGCCATGACTTTCATGCCTTCTTAGAGATATGTTTTATTTCTTCCTTGGCAGTCCATCCTTTTGAGAATGAATGAGTGATTTTTGAATAGAGCTGCCTAATTGAAAGCCTTAAATTCCACCCCAAGTGGAAAACTGAATTCTGCCATGGGCTGTGAGGACAATTCCCTAACATGGACAGTATTTCTTCTGGGAGCTGCATACATGTTATGTGAGGACAAACTCGGCCCTATTGCCTGTTATTGAACTTTATAATAAATTTGCTTTTTCTCCCCCGACTTCTGTAAACCAGCTTTTATTTTCTTTGTTTTTCTTTTTTTTCTGTTTTCTTTTTTTTGTTTGTGACTATAACAACTTGCTTCCTTCATTGTTTCTCTTTCAGTATCTTGCTCTTTTTCAAAGAGTTGTGCAGTTTCCTGAGCACTGAGGAACCAACATCTATAAATTTGTCTTTCTAACAAACTATGCAGAGCTGTTTGAAGAATATCTTGCACATAAAAAAAAATCATTTGAGTTACAAATTGTTCACAATTAGGATGCTGAGTCAGTTCTACGTCTGTTAGATAATTTATGTACTGATTTGTCAATCAAAGCCAACAATTAAAGCTTCTCCAAATAAAGAATTCATGTTTTCCCCTCATGATGGTGTCACTAGCAAAGAGCATGGAACAATAAAAGTTAATCTGTAACGCAAAACAGTTACTGCTGAGGATGTCCACACTAAATAAATTTGGGGGGGGGGGGGTTATTTGGGGTAGGTCTAGTCTGATCCATTGTGGTTGGAATGCATTAGTTTCATTCTTGGAGCACATCTTCTGGTTATTTTCCTCTGAAAGCAAACCAGTTCATGTGCTCTGAGATTACTCTGATGTGAACCAAAACATGGTCAGCAGGGATGACCGGGAAATCACTTCAAAAGTGCACTCTGGATCCAAACAGAAGTGCTAATGTGGATGCATTCATGTTATATTAGCATTCTTTCTATTCCCTTTCAGTTTTTGAAAGTTGAAACCAAGACACGCATAAATAATGATAATAAAAATCACAAACAGGAATTCTAAGTTTCCAAATCCTTAGAAGTGTTGTAAATGCCTTGGAATATCGGTATTCTTGGAAATGTACCTGACAGCGGGTGAGATGCAGTGGAGATGGTTGGTGTGCCTGTACTGCGGTCTCTGCTGTGACATACCTGAGCTGGCTCTGTAGTCAGGGACACCTGCGCACAGCCCCTGTAACAGTCGGTGTTTGGAACGTGCTATTTACTCAGCTTCTTGGGCTTTTGAAAGCTACACAGAGTTGGCTGCTGCTGTTGTGTTACTGTCAGGATTACTCAGATTCAGTGTTGGTGTGGCTGTATCTGTATAAGCTTCAGCTATGTAAGGAATTGCATGGAAACATGCACTATGGGTACTTTCTTATAAGAAATAAAACATGGTTTAACGTTCAGGTAAATAGTCACTTGGATGAACTCTCATAGTTTATGAAAATAATTTGATCAATTCATGAAAGAAAAGTTTGTCGGGGGTTATTAGGCAAAGAGATGGCTGATAGCTCACGATTTCTAGCGCCTGGTTGTTGGATGCGGGTCCCCTCTGCCCTGCTCTTTCTTCCCTTTTGTAAGCATCGGGCATAGGTCATGGCAGAAACAAGCCAGTGGTCTAGGTGGACGTTTGATCTTCCTCATTTGCCTTGTCTTTATGGCATGATTCAGGTCATCCATTGTCCAAGACACCTACTACTTCATTGGATTTGAATCAAGCCCTCAGGACTGTAATTGCTCAGCTGGCTAATGCCACTAAGTTTTTGGAAATTTGCAGAGAACTATGATTGCACACATTTCCAGTGAACCTGGGCATTATACATGCAGAGAGCTGTTCTCTTAGGGGTTTTAAAGGATTAAATGTAATAGTAGTGTACACTGAAACAGAAAGTGTGATAATCTTAGTTAAAGAGCTTGATTAGGTGGCAGAAGCAGTGTGGAAGTTCCCAGTGCTTTCAGTGAAAAAAAATCTTTTGTATGGTTAGATGAATATCCTCTTGTCTTCTCTAACAAAAAGAAAGTTCATGTTTTAAGATTACTCCATGCTGGCTCCATAAAGCTTCCTTGGATATCTAGGTTCTTTGTTTTGCAGTGGCGTTTAATCACTTGCAGTATCATACACTCTTCAACCATGCACATTATCCCTTAATTATATATGACTAAGCCCCTCTTGACTATAAGACATGTTGTTTGTTCAAACGCACTTACAAATCCATTTTCTTATCAGTTCTTTGCTGAACATTTACACAACGGGGTACAGTTTAAATATGAAAATAAACCTTTTTAAAAAAAATTGTTTGACCCACCCACCTGGCCTCCATCTGTGATTGTTCTGTCTCTGCAATCTGTTGTCTGCTTTTCCTCAGCGTGTTCTTTATCTTTTTGGATGGCTGCTATCTTTGAGCGGCTTTATTGCCCCTCCCTATTTTCTGTGTGCTTAGTAGAAAGTGACATTTCCAAATCATAAGGATCAGCCAGGCAGATTTGATACGCTCTCTGCTATAAGACACACTTCTGCTCAGAGTATGCAATTAGTAAAGACAACTTCATTTCACAGTATCACAACTCATGCTGTACTATTTGGAATTAAAGCATTGTGTGAATCTGGGAAGATTTCTCATAAAAACTTGTAGCAGATAAATCTGTCAGTTAGCAATGTTCTTTCTTAGCACAGACTTAGTGAAGCAAACCCAGAATAAGTTTCTTCATGTTTTATTCCAGTTCAGTTTTGTATCAGTGAATTAGTATGGTAATGCTTTTCCTTTATCTTTTTATTTTTATTTTTTTTCATTAAAGGGGAGTTGTGTGTTTGTAATCTCTTAATAAACTGATACTCTAATCTTTAGATAAAGAGGTTAAAGCCTTTTTTATTTTGAAAGTTTATAGTTAAGTACTTACACAGACAGTTTAAATTTCCAATCTGTGCACTCATAAAAATTTTGTTGGCTTCAGTGAACCTGGAAGGGAATCCTCTCTTAAAGAAATTGGAGTGTATATTTTGTTAATTTTCCGGAAGTGTTTCTGTTTCTTCCTGTTCCAAGCTAAATGTAACTGTGGAGAACAGTTGCTTTTTTGCATTAAAGTTCCTCCAAAAGCACCACAATGGATTGATAGACATGAGCATATTTTTTCTGAGTAATTAGGACAATCAGCTTTAAATGTAGGAATATCTGAGACCAGGATATGCAGCTAAAGTAATTTTTAGATTCTGTAGCACCATTGTGCAGAAGTGGAGTCATTTCTCTCTTGTGGGTTCTTAGAAGCTGGTCTTTTGTTTGGATGGATTTGCCTGCTGTATAATGATGGCCTTGAGGAATGTGTTACAGAAACCTGTGAAAAATTTCCTCTGGACTGAAGCCTGGAATGGTAATGGTAGGTCATTGTCCAAAGGAAACAAAAATGTGTTATTAAGTTATTTTAATTTCATTTCAATTGGAAAGCTTATAGAGATGCCTGCTTCTGTTCTATTTTATGAGTAAGCCCTCCAGATTTATTTCTTGCCAGCCAATTATTAAGCACCATTACAGTTAAATTAAATTAAACATCCACATCAAGTAGATTGTCTCAAAGCTTCAGGAGCTCTACAGCAACAGATCTATTTGCACCACTTCCTTTACAGAGAACTTCATCCCTGAAACATATGATCTAAGACTCCCCCAAAAGACCTCTGTCATTTCACAGGAGACAAAAGGATTTTGTGAAAGGATTTCAGGTTATCTGAGGCGTATCCGAACAGTTGTTGTAAGGCAGGATTTTGGGGCATCAGGTGGGAGTCATCTGCGTGAAGAGGGAATCTATGGCATAAAGATAGACAGAATAAGTAAACCCGGTACTGTTCTCTCCACAGAAGTACAAGAAGTTACTCAGGTTATATTTTTACTCACTTTACATTTTATTAAGGCGTCGATTAAGCATTGCTGCTGAAAGAAGTGTTTCCACCATTTCTCAGCCCCCTGCTCCTGTGCTGTGCCTTCACAGACATTTAGTGGCTGTAGAGTGAACTGGATTGAGGAACCAATAAAACAAACAGCACAAAGTTAGTTTTACAGTAGTATGTCAGAAAATTTTGTAAATAAGGCTTTAGTGACATGTGAATGATCGTGCCTGTATAATAAAGTAATTTTTATGTCTTGCAGAAGAAGTAGATTGCTGTTGGGGAACCCCTTTTTCAGCATAGGTGCATCTACATTGTATTTTGGACATCAGTGTTGAGCCTTTCAGCGAAACCAGACTGGCTGAGTGTCCAGGCTTTTAGAGACAAGTGTTAGGTGAATGTTAGGTGAATGTCATGGCATCCTGGGAAGGAAAACTTGGCCTGGTATCCTCCAGCTGGCCTGAGCTAACGCTGTCCCACCCATGCCTGCCCATGGTTGGGGTCAGGCAGGCAGGTCAATGTACGGAATCTCCTGGAAAGTTGTACAGGGGCATCCAGTCTGTAGGCAGCCCAAGAAGTGCCTAGCTGCAGGCATCTGATCTTCCTGGGGCAGCATAAGCTGTCTGTCCCCCCCAGCCGTGGGACTTGTCTGTGGAGGAACGGCTCTGGAGGATGAGACCCAAGTTGGAAACTTTGATCTCTGCATACGCAGATCTCTGGCTGGCAGATCTGGCTGACGTGTCTGTGATAGACCAAAACTTACCCCTACTTCCACTATCCCTCTGATGGTAATTTAGAAGCAACTTCACCAGACAAGCTATCATCACAAGTCTTCCCTTCACCAGTTCATGCTGCTTCTCCTGGAAGTCTCTCAGTGTTGCTCCCAGGAAGGGAGAACGGGTAGCCAGGGAGTGAGAGGGTTTTTGCAGATATTTGGAAACTGTTTTTGTGGGGTTTGGTGAAAAACACAGTGACTACCTGATTAGAGGACTCTGACAGCCAAACTGTCAAGACTGTGGCTGTTCATTTGGCAAGGGAGATGAGAGCCTTTGGGGGGCTTAATAGGCATTAGAGATGCTCATGTCAGGGGACATGTCCACTGCTCTGTATAAAAGGTCATCATATCGTAGTTGTGTTGCAGCGGTGCTGCATAGTCATGTTGCTATTTAGAGTGAGACGGTCTTTTTCTGATGGTTTGATTTGAGGTAATGAGGCTAAAAGATTCTAAAATAATGGAGTTGCTTAAAAGAATCAGTAAAAGAGGAAAAAAAATAGCAGATCCTACCTAGTAACCAGTACTTTCAGATTCCACTGTACATTTCTACCTTTAGTATCATAGAATCATTTAGGTTGGAAAAGATCTTTAAGATCATCGAGTCCAACCATAAACCTAACACTGCCAAGTCCACCACTAAACCATGTCCCTAATCACCACGTCTTTTAAATACCTCCAGGGATGGTGACTCCACCACTTCCCTGGGCAGCCTGTTCCACTGCTTGACAACCCTTTCAGTGAAGAAATTTTTCCTAATATCCAATCTAAACCTCCCCTGGTGCAACTTGAGGCCATTTCCTCTCATCCTATCACTAGTTACTTGACAGAAGAGACCAGCACCCACCTCGCTACAACCTCCTTTCAGGTAGTTGTAGGGAGCGATGAGGTCTCCCCTCAGCCTCCTTTTCTCCAGACTAAACAGCCCCAGTTCCCTCAGCCGCTCCTCACAGGACTTGTGCTCCAGGCCCCTCACCAGCTCGGTTGCCCTTCTCTGGACACGCTCCAGCACCTCCATGTCTTTCCTGTAGTGAGGGGCCCAAAACTGAACACAGGACTCGAGGTTAAAGATATTTTCATTAGATCCAAAGGTCTTTGCTACATTTGAAGGTCAGGTAAGAAGATCATGGGAATCTCTCTGGCTTTAAATTAAAAGATATTTTTTTAGATTATTTTTATATTTTCCAAATGATTTATCAATGGTCAGATTCTACTGCATTTTTATTAGAAAACAAGCAAACCCAAAATACATGCCCCCCTCAAATTACATTGTTTTCATTACTCCTTGGGGCTTTTTTGATGTATTTTGTTCTCTTTGGAAAACAACAGGAAACCTTCCCTAAGACATGTTGGCAATCACAAAGCCCGAATGTGCATTAAAACACCTCACAAGGTTCATTTGTGTATGGATAGACAAGGTATGACCGTATAGAACCTGTATGACATCAGAGGAGTTGAGTCATAGCATTGCCACTGTCAGAGTCACTACTGAATTCAGTAAGCTCAGTTTATTATTTAAGTGGCAACCCTGTATAAGGCAAGCTAGCTACACTGTAGAGTGTAAGGAATTTTTTGGTGCTTCACGTTTGAGCTACATCCCAACAATTAATTTCATTACCAGTATTTTTTTTTCTTACAGCTGTTAGAGTTGAATTTTGTACAAGTTAAAAAAAAAAGACAGACAAAAACATTAATACAGGAACGTGACAAATTTAGCATAAATTTTTCATACATCTGTTTAGAAAAAAAGCACCACTTACACTGTAGTTTGCATAGCCAGTTTCTTTTTGTTGCAGCAATGCCTGTTGTCTGCTGATGCATCTAAGGGATGTGTTATTCCACTCAGTTAGATAATCATACAACTTTCCTATCAGACCATCATAACTTCCATAATGTAAGTTAATTGGTGGTCTTAGATCTGCTAAATTCTTAGCCACTGTATTTTTAACAGATTTTTTTAGTAAAAATTTAAAAAAAGTTCATAATTAAATATTACCAAGTCAGTAAAAGAGGAAAAAAACAAAAAAAAAATATCCAAAGATACAGAAGCTATGAGCAAATCAAGTGCATTTTTCCATTAATTCTCCAACTGGTTGAGAACCATCTAAGGAAGACAGATAAAATTTCTACTGCTGACAAAACTTCAGGCATGGATTAATTTTTTTGTGATGAAACTACACCACGTCCTGCAAAGTGTGGAGTGTTTGCTCCCAATCTGGCTCATCAGTTGAGCTGTCACTCAAGTCTGTGCAGAAGCTACTTGAGCACCTTGCAAACTTAATCTTGAGGGAAGGCCATGGCGGAAGAAAAGGGGGGGAAAAAAAAAAAGAAAAGAATGAACAGGAAGCCAGAATATCTTTCCTCCTTTCATTTCACTTTTGAACTCTGTTCAGTAATAGAGTTGCATCTGTCTTCTTTTTTGTGTCTTTGCATCTCTCACATGTTAATTTTCCCCCAAACTTTCATGGTGGCTTTATATTTGTGGTTCCCAAGAAAGTTAATGAGAGGCACATGCCCAAGTCCTTGCAAACTCTGAAAATTTAGAGAAACATTATGTTATAGTCTCAATGCACAGCTTTTAACTTACCCAGTTAATCAATTCTGCTCAGACGATGCTAGAGTTTCTTTAATTGCCATTTAAATGTAATCTTTTATGTACTTATTCAGAATCATTAGTTTCAAAGTAATTTTGCTGTTACAGGATAGTGACATTGGGTATTCTTTGATTTGTGGGATATGTTCTTCAACCTGATTACCTTGTCCTTGTGTATAAATTAGCCAGGAAAACACCAGAGTATTTCTTTGTGTCTATGTTTCATTGCAACTAGGTAAGTTAAAAAGGCACACACAATGACATACTCATTTATTTTTTTTAAGCAGATTTGTACATAGGTAAAGGTTTCACTTCATTTGGTAGAAAAATTGGAATAAGTTACTATTACTTAGCAAGCATTCTATTTCTGAATTTATTTGTGTGAACATCAGTATGTGAACATCTCTCAAAAGACATTAGCAGGACTTTGGACAGCAAGGACATATTAGGCTTGGGAAATGAATGTGAGGTCTGAGAGATCCCTGACAGGCAACAGCAAACATTTGGTGGATGATGGTATGCAGCCACGGGACAGCCCTATTTAGAGATATCATTCACACTGTAGCTAAGGCACAATTAAGAGTCTTGAGTTTACTCTGGCTAAGCCATACAACATAATTCCTGAGTTGAAACATGAATATTCTTTAGATGCTATTGCAGTTTAAAAATCAAGGGAAAATAAACATATTTTTCAGCTAGACATTTATCATTGCATAGTAGTTAGACAAATAAAATACTACAGTCTAAGCTCCTTATAAAACAATATATATTAGGTGCCAGAGAAGGCATAACACATGCCATCTCTCACTATAAAAGTAATTTACAGTTTCAAACATAGTCATGACTTGAAAGTACACAAATTATTGGAAAAGGGGATCAGAGGTTATAAAGTCTCCTTTTGTTAGTGGATTTCTTATGTCTAATATTTCACATTGAAATCCACATTTGGGAATTATTTTATAATGGTCTGCTTTCAGTTTATCTAAACTTTTCAGATACATTGCCTAAAAAGTGCCTGTGGCTGATGTTGTGATCTACCAGCCATGTCTCTCATAGGAGAACAACGCCCCCCAAGTTATTTTCAAAATTTTATTTTTGATGCTGTGGAAGATTAAACATTTTGTATTTCTGGTGTCTCCCATGCCAAACTGTCATATGTTTGTAGCAGGTTAATACAGAAGGGGGTTGACAAATCTTGCTATAATCACTACCCCATGTTGTTTTCATCCTCCTTGTCTGCTGCTCATTTTTGTTGTGAAAAACCCTAATATATCAGTGACAGGAGGTCTGGATTTATGGCCGACTGTTATAATTACTCCCACTGAGGCACTGTCAATAGGATTAAAATAAAGATTCTGGACCTGTCCATCGCAGATGAGGTCAGCAACACTAGCAGTGGGAGTACTGTTTCTGCAAGCTGTGCTTTCAGTCCTGAGTTATGGAACCATAGACATTAATATGAAGCAAATATTTGAAAGCTCCAGTGGAGAAAGACCAGCCTTCTTTCTGCATTAGCTAAAATATCCATCTGTAATAAATAATCTAACAGCATCCATCTATGTCCTGACCATACATATATGTATGTTAATTTTCAAATGTATCAGAGCCCCAGAGAGTTTCAATTACAGAACAATCCATTTTGCATTTTATAATTAATAAAGTCTTTGCAGCTGCATAACTTCATCCAGGAAACATCTGCACAAACTCCTTGTGTATACATAATTTCTGTGAAAAGGGGCTTAGCTGAATTGTCTTTAATGTTCACAGGCTTGGGAAGGGTAGAAAGGTAGACAGTTGATTAAGATAACACAAAACAAATCGCAGGAATAGAGCCTTATGTCCACACAGCTATAAAACAAATTCTAGCCACTGCCTGTAGGACAAAACACAATGTATGGGGTCACTTTAACATATAGTCAACTTACTTTATTCAACTGAAGAGGCGGGAGGAACCCAGGGGAAAACCTGAGCTCGCAGGAGGTGGGCAGTCATTTTGCCGTGGTTCTCAGCGGGACCAGGCTGTCACCCCAAGTCCGTAAGTAATACCGCTGTTGTTGAAACTCTGTGATTACTCCTTTGCCATCCTTTGATGCTGACTTTGAAAAAGTATTGGTTTTTAAACATTAGTTTCATCTTCTTCAGTGTGCATGAAACTGTCATGTACACCACTAAAACTTAATCGTGATGGCAAACTCAGGGAATGGTGAGCAAACGAGTAAACAGGCAAGCTCTCTTGCTCTGCTAGCACAGTATGTCATCTTTATTCTTCTCCCCTCACACCAGTCTACTTATTATAATGGGATCAAACAGTAATTAGTGCAGTCACCTCCTTGCAGCTCATTATGTTTCATTATTTTCATATAAACTCAAAAATTATTATCAAAAGCCATGTTCAATCAAGTGTCTAACATGCTGAAACAGTTGCGTGTCCTTTAAGTCTCAAGTTGATACGCCACCTGGAAGCCTTGCACTTCTACAAATGGAGATTTCTTCTTTTAATTTGTTTGTATTATTGTAGTAGCAAATACTTTTCTTGATTAATGTGTCACTGCCCTACAACTGTTTACTCTTTCTCCTTTGGTTATATAAACATCAGTTGTTACATGTCACTTATAGTCCTCACCATATTTCCATCATCCCTCTCAATTTAAGTTCACTAGCTCTCCTAGAAGCAAAATGAATCTCCTTATTGTTTATAGTGAAAAGGTTACATAAAAATGAACAGTACTTAACACGTCCCTTTTTTCCTTTTTCCTGTCCCACAAGCGGGACTCCAGACTGCTGTTTTCTGCTCTCTACATCTGCCTTCGTTCCCCCTTCCAGAGTTTCTGGGAATTTTTTTTTTATAAATATGAAACAAAAAATATACATTATTTGATCTCTATGAGGCCACTAAGGCATGTGATGAGCTCACAGCAGAGAAGCTGCTATTTTTCTACATAAGCTGCAGTCAGCATCTCTAGTTACAACAGCCAATGCCTTGTTGTGCCACAGATGTGGCATCGTAGTTCTTAGTAGTGTGTGTTAATTCCTCAGTATTTACTTGTGGCTTTGCAATATTCCATTATTTGCAGTATTTGCATAGGCCCTTAAATGATACCAAACACATTGGCTCAAAATGTTTGTGATTTCACTGACTGCAGTGGCATATGCTAAACGTGTATTCGAGTGAGTACTGTGCACAAAACAATGTATTTAAATTACTTGTAATACAAAAAAAGTTCACCATGGTAATTTGGCAAGATAGGACAAAAGGGAGGAAAAAAAGGAGTCAAAAAAAGTGTTTTTGAATGAATCTTTCCCATCTGTGATCTGTAATGGCTCACTGGCAAGTTATCACACCTTCGTAACTGGTCCGTGCAACACTGTCTTGGTAGAGTTTTCAGTTGTAAGTTTCTTGGCAAGGACAGTGATATATGTTAAAAACAGATAAAGATTTATAGCACCTCAGTTTTTAAGCAATAGGAGTATTCCACCGCTAGGCTGAAAAAACAAATTTTTGTGACAAATTTAAATTTATGAAGAAAAAAGGGAAAATAATTTAGTTGTCTTCCTCCAATGAGTACTTCTAATTATGATGTGTACCCCTGCGTATCTTCATTTCTAAGGAACTAGAAAGTTTTAAAAAATCCTTTTTGAAAGCACTATTTTCGTACCGTTAAAAATTTAAATGCTGAAATATTCTGGCACTTACGTTTATGGGGTGTATATGTTGAAGGGGTGGTTATTAAATGTTGTCACAAGCCTCTTACTGGAAAAAAAGCTAATGGAATGGTAGCATGGTACGAGTGCCTGAACCTGCTGCCTGTGGTATGCTGTGTGGGAGAATAAATGGCTTTCAGTCATGTAAACTAGTCACAGACATTCAGATCCTTTGAACTCTAATAAGAAACGCACACTTACTTTAAATAGTAAGTGACTAAGCATATAAATGTCTTGATCAAGTCATTGGAAAAAAAATGAAAAGGGGTTTTCTGTTTACGTTTTGTTATTTCTGTCTGAAATCTCTATTTTACCCTCTGCGTCTTTGCTTTGTAATGTTCCCTGCTGAGAAGGACAGACTGGAAACACAGTAGGGATCTTTGCCTTTTAAGTTGCTCTTTGCTTTGCAGAGGGCTACGTGCTGGAAGACCTGGTGTATTTGTCCAGTGTTTTTCTCGGTATGAGAGGAACATGACTATTTAAGAAAGGCAGGAAACTATTATTTGGTAATTTTAGCTACATTTCAATTGCAAGCACTGAAAGAGCAGACAGAAGTTTAAATATATGTCTTAAGGTACATGCATACAAATCAGTTCAGCTTTTGTGCTCTTTGTCTTTGGTGAGGAAGTTCTGAAACAACCTTGAGTGAAGGTGTAAAAGGACAATTCTGAGTTAAATTTGCCACAACTACGAATTCACAGGTCATGTTTATCCAAAGTGTTTCTCCAAAATTCTTTCTGTCGTCTTTTCTAAATAGCATATGTAACAGCTACTGTGGTAGAATCAAACTATAGCATGTTTTACAAGCAGGGCTAGATTTTCTTCTAATGCAAGCTCGTGCCCCTTTGTCAAAGTCAAAGGATACATGCTTTGCATGCTAATTTTTTCTGCCAGGTAATTGAGCATCCATCCACTGTTTTTTTCAGCATAAGAAACACTAAATGTTACGGTGATTTCTGTCCTTTAGGCATATTCTTCTTTGCAAAGTTAGTATATTGATAGAGAGTAATAGAGGGCCAGAATTTCCTATTATTTTATACTGGTATGATCCACTGTTGATTTACTTAATTCATCAACTTTCATCTACTGTTATCTTTTACCATCATTATTTTTCTCTCAGTTGCCTAAAATTCATCAGATTAATGAGAGTCATCTGTGGGCTCAGTCCAAAGGCTGTTAAAGTCAAAGACACTCCTCCTTGACTTCAGTGAGATTTGGGTAAAGCTCGTTGTTTTCATGCTCTTTCCATCACTGCAGTACCAGACAACTGAAATAACTGTTCCAAATATCAGTGTCTTTGGATACTTTGCA
Source organism: Haliaeetus leucocephalus (assembly GCF_000737465.1). Taxonomy (NCBI): domain Eukaryota; kingdom Metazoa; phylum Chordata; class Aves; order Accipitriformes; family Accipitridae; genus Haliaeetus; species Haliaeetus leucocephalus. The sequence continues at coordinate 703,968 of NW_010972820.1, read as the reverse complement.
CTTCTGTTCTGAGAAAATATTCAAGCAAATATGAATATAACCAAAGTAAATTTTCTCTCTCCGAATTCAGAATGACTATTTAACTAGCTTTAATATTTTGATACCCAATACTAAGTTTCAGCTTCTGTCCCTGTTCTTTGCATACAGGTGATGGCTTAAGAAGGTTAGACTGTCCGTTGGCTGGAAAAAAGAATAAAATAGTGTGGTTGAAAAACCCTCTGCTTTATTAGGAAGATCTGGATGGCTTTTGTGTTCTGTTTTTCATGTTGACAGTGTTTGTAAGTTTGCCCATAATCTCAGTGCTGAAATGGAGCCTTAATCTGTTTCCAGTTTTAGGTTGTCTGATCCCCACTTCCTTCTTCCTCATCCCCTACAGCTCTCATAGTTTATCCATTCTTAAGCTGGCTGTCTAGGTAGCAGTTCTCTGCTTCTGAGTGTCATTATAGGTGTGTTTTATGGGTGTTTCTGCTTTGGGAACTGTGGCAGTAGCTGAAAGAAGTATTTCTAAACATCAGTTTTGGAACACAACACATTTTTTACTTCCATGGGTTCACAGCGGGCAAACCACAGTATGAAATTACCTTCTATGAGTATTTCCAATTATCTACCTTTTGACTTTCCCTTGAAAGTTTTAGTAAATTCATTTCAGCCTGGTTGTCTCCCTCTGTGAAACTGGAAAAACCAATTGTGCAGTTTACGTTGTCAGCACTCCTCCTCTTTCTGCTTGTTCCTAGCAGCATCGTCTGTCCAACAAGTGTTCACGCCTCATTTTTCCCTCGGGATCAGGCTTCACTGGTGGGTTTCAGCTTCTTTGGGTTTCTCAGATCAGTGGAGTAACTTTTGCTCCATTAATTCCAAATCAGCTAGTTCAGATTCCAGAAACACTTCAGTGGCATTAGAGCAGAGCTTCTCCAGACTGTTTTTCCCTTGTTTAGGCCTATTGCAGGCATCCAGCTGTTTCACACCATTACTGTACTCCCCTTTGGTGAAAAACAGATGCTTGTTACATTTCTGTGGCCCTCTGTGTTAAAATATTGTGCTGCCAACTGCTGAGGTATTTGTAGTGTATGCCTGAACTCATAAAAATGCCACAAAATCATTAACAGCATCAACAGAAGAAAAAGACATTGTGAGCATAGTATCTTGCTTGCGCCAGCCTAACAGAATGGGTAGTTCAGACATTTACAGGAACGTGTACCTCGTGACAGAGGCAAAAAAGATCAGAATAATAGTCCGTGCAAATCTAAACCTTAATTTGTTCTGTTCTGTCTTAGCTTGTGGCCGCGGGTTCTACAAATCCTCCTCACAAGATCTGCAGTGCTCTCGCTGCCCTACTCACAGCTTCTCTGACAAGGACGGATCTTCAAGATGCGATTGTGAAGATAGCTATTATAGAGCACCTTCTGATCCACCATATGTCGCATGCACAAGTGAGTCAGTCATGAATTTAATGGTAAAGGACATTGCTTAACCAACCAGGTGCAGCCACTTGTAGCTAGTAGTTTCGGTTGGCTTTTTCTATATTTGAAAAGTACATTTACAACAGTAAATGAAATTGAAAGGCAGAGGGGAAAAAAGGCTGGCAGTGAATATAGAATCAGCATAAATAATTTGCATGTTTGCTTGATATAACATTGGAAAACATTGCATGGTGGGTAAGTGTGTAACTCATTGTAATAGATAGAATACAGGCATAGTTTTCCCATGGCTGTAAAATTGTTGTAGACAATGTGCTTTATGTGATATAATACCAAAATGAGTAACATGAAAAATGAAAAGTAACCTGTGCGGATCTGAGCTTTGATTGAACTGTAATTGGATCTGGCTTAACCTCCTAACTGCAAATAGACTAGCCTACACAGATTGGTGGTTCAAATAGTGGAAGTCTCCTAAATCCAAAGCAGCACCAAATATCTCTGTAAATCATATCAGAGCTGATAACAAAGGACTAGAAGCAGTTCGTGCCGTATGTTTAGAAGAGACGAACAAACCCCATACTTGGGAAAACTATAAAAGAAAACCTTTGAAGTACATTAACCAATCCTTTTAATTGCACAGAAGAGAAACAGCAAAAGTCAGTTGCAGTAAGTACACAGACAATTGTTATTCTGATGCCTTAATGGAAAATAAATAAAGATCTTGCCAAGTGAGTTCAAGGAAGCTTTTATGCAGCTTCTACTAAAAATAATGAAATGTTTATGTGAAGAAAAACGCTTCAACTATCTTCTGTCTCAGTAATTAAAATGCTAGCTACATGTCCCACCATGGTTCTGTGCAGTTACGCTGGACCTTTTTGTGTGTTACATAGGACCTCCCTCGGCACCACAGAACCTCATTTTCAATATCAACCAGACTACCGTGAGTTTGGAGTGGAGTCCTCCTGCTGACAACGGGGGAAGAAATGATGTGACCTACCGCATTTTGTGCAAGAGGTGCAGCTGGGAGCAGGGTGAATGTGTTCCCTGTGGGAGTAACATTGGATATATGCCCCAGCAAACTGGATTAGTAGATAACTATGTCACTGTCATGGACCTGCTAGCTCATGCTAACTACACGTTTGAAGTTGAAGCTGTGAACGGGGTTTCTGACTTGAGTCGTTCCCAGAGGCTTTTTGCAGCTGTCAGTATTACCACTGGTCAAGCAGGTAAGTTTTCATCACTTATGAATCTCAACACTGTGAGACTGAGAGAAATTGGGAACATGCAAACTACAGATGCAGTAAATCAGGAGCATGTTTGGTGTGTTCTGGCTCATTAATCTTTTCACCTTGCCAACTAGTTAATTTGAGCTTATACTATTTCATGATAACCTGTCCTGTTTCTTGGCCTCAGGATTGCTTTCAGAAAGCATTCATGAAAGACTTAAAGAAGACATACAGCTTTATTATTAAATAGATTTTCTTAACTCTGCAACTTTTTTTTTTTTTTCTTACATCATTGTAGGTCATTCCCTGGTATTTGAAGATTAAAAAAAAGTAGATGTGACAGTCCTATGCAGGCTTCCTTGCTGAATTTTTTAAACCTGTATGGGAGTCCTAGGTCACTGGAAGATGATTTGGATATCTGATGGTGTTTTCAGTGTTAATGTTTTCCCTCAGGATAATGTTTCTAATTTATCTTATATTTCCAGGTATTTGATTATGAGATTCAGTGAGAATGTGATGATTATTCTTTGTTTCTTCTACTTATCATAATCTGACAGGTGAAATGTCAGGGAAAATAAAATCAAACTAGCATATCACCCCAGGGGAAAAAAGGGCTTTAGTTGTCTGCATGCTGAGTGAAAAAAAAGAATTCTCTGATTTAGGTTTCTGAAATGATGAGTTGCTTGTTGGTAAAAATTACAGACCTCTGAATCTACAATAGTGCACTGTGGGCTTTAAGAGAGGATAGTAAAACTAACCTTTTATACATTGAACAAAAGATCTTAAACCAAGCATTAATTGCAAGATCTGGCTTCCGAAGAAAAGCTTTAAAAGAAAATATGAAGTGAAAGACTGATGCTTGCTGTAAGAACAGCTAACCAATGTTTTAAAGGGTGCTTCATACATCTTGGAGGAAATTTTAGTGACTGTGATCAAGCTATTCTTTTTTAGTGCAGTAGAAGTGATCCCCTACAGTAGCACTTTGAACTGAGGACAAACTCACCGTACAGGGGCAATGAACAAATAGGAGCAACTGTAGTTATTTTGCACTACAAAGATGGTCATCTGAAAAAAAAAAAGACAAGAAATTTGCTTCAAAACCTTCCCTACCTCCCCCCAAACCGAGGACAGTTTGTATAGTTGTTGAAGTTAGGCTGGAATATTTATGGGATATTTAATTTCCCCATAGTGCTTTCCTGGATGCCAAATGCACATTTTATATTATTTTGGAACCGTCCTTGTGACTAAAAGGATTGGTCTCTGTGCTCGTTCAGTTCTTGGAGTTTATGATGAGATTTTGAGCACAGAGAACTTACCCTGAAACTATTTTTGCACCACAGATTGTATTATTTTGACACCTTGATTTTTCATCTTTAAAATAATTCTCTGTAATTCTTCAAACGTGCACAGGTAGACAGTGTTCTGCTCTCTGTAGATGTCTGTACAGAACTACCACATGAAGAAGAGGATTTGGACTTTTTCCTATTTAGCTAAATCGAATTGGCTTTACTGTATGTGCTTTGATGGTTCAGTGGCACACAGGGTAAAGGAAAAGACAGTGCAATTTGGTGGCTAGTATCACATCTCAGGAAGATGAAAAAGCCTTAATGAGAAGTTTGTTGTGTTACCCCCAAGATAATTCATTATAGTTAATTCTCTTGTGTTCTCAGAGTCATAGATTTATAGGGGTTTTCAGGCCAGAAGACATAATATGGTTATCCTGTGCTATAAGTAATACAAGCTATTTGATTTTATAAAATGATCCTCACATCAAGCCCAGAGATATTAGTGAAACTATAGCTTGCATATATATTGGAGACGACATCTAGACTTTACCTGGTGATTTCAAGTGATGGAAAAACCTACACCCTCCTAGATAAGTTTTGTAAGAGCATGGAGCAGGAAGCAGGAGACCTGACTCTGTTCCTTCCCTGCTCTCCAGTTTATTGTGGGATTATATACTGGAGAGCCTTTCCCAGTGCTACAGAATCTGACACCATCACTGCTGAGAGAAAGGGTGTTCATACAACTGAAGCTTTGTCTGTTTCGCATTTCTGAATATCAGGATTTAAAGGCTTCCAGTTGGACATCTAAAAGGAATATACATAGGAATTTGGGGGTGGTAGGAAAAAAGGCTTTAAGCTCTCTTTGTTGCAGTTTTCCCTGTCTGTAAAATGAAGGTAACCCTTACCTTTCTTTACCAAGCTCTTCAAGATTTTCTGATTAAAAGCGCCCTATAAATGCTGCAAATTTTTTTTCACCCAAATTACAAAATTCATGTTAAAGAAAATACAGTCTTTCAGAACAAATGCATTCACCAAAAGGAAAGACCTCTTTTACATTATTTTTGCAACAGCATGTTTTGGATCCTAATACTGATTTCTTTGGTTTCTCAAGGAGGAAAATATTTTAGGTGGAACAGATTGACGACTATAATTGAACAGAAAGAGACTGGTTGCTCAAAGGAGACTGTTATGCTTCTGTGCTCCTATTTTATTTTACCATGGAGAGAAAGAAAATGTTGGATTTATTTATAGCCAAGTAAACTAGAATTCATGCAGCTCTCATTTGTTACCGTGTGACTGTTCTATCCTTTTGGCAAAAATGACTTTTTCTATGCCCATATTGCTTTTTATGTGTGTAAATGTGTCTAACTAAACCTTCTTCACATGTTATTATGCTAGCACAATAGGTGGCTATATATAATTACTGGGTTCACCAGTTGCACAGAGGCTTGCAGTGAGATTTTCCCTTTGTAGTTCTGGTTTAATTGAATTGATCCTTTGTGACCATATTCACAAAATTCAAATCATTGTGTAATGATAACAGGAAATTATTGATAAAAGAATGGGGTTATGGAATACATTCAGTGTTTCTTCACCCACATATAACAAGCTTCTGATGAGTCAAAGAGAGCATGTCACAGAAAAGAACCAGGTGGTTGATAAAAAACTATTTATATTTGTGGAAATAACACAATAAAATGACTGCAAGTGGGTAGGTAGCATTTCACATTGCTCACGTATATACATATGACACATTGCTATTCATTCCTTGTGTTAAAAAGACTTTGTGACTAGGCTATCAGTTGTCATATGGCATATTTTTTATGCTGCAGCCAAGAACCGTGAGGCTTTTTGTTTTGCTTTGTTTTGTTTTTTGACAAAAGCATGAAAGAACTGAGCCGGAATCAGAGGTAAAAGATTAAGTGCACTAAGTCCCCCAGGAATAAACCATCTTGTTTCATATCTTGCCTATCCAGCATCTTATAAGGAATACAGGATGTCATCCCAGTATTGCAAGCTGATCTATGTGAACCCCTGCATCCTTGTAGAATTCAGATTTAAATGTGACTAAGACCCAGTTACAATAGGTGACTGTATTGAAGAGCTGCAGCTAGCAAAGAGCTGAAAAACACTACCTTTGCAAGCTTATTGAATGGTTGTTTACCAAAGATAAATTTACCACTTTCCTAATAAGATATTTACCTTTCAGTGGTACTGGTAGTTCCTTCTGATCCATCAAATTCCTTTCCAAATCTTACATTTTTTCCATATAACAGTCAAAAGGTTGATGGAATCGGGTAGGTTTCACAGCAGAAGAATATTTGTCAGGTTTTGGCATTTATGCACTTTCAAATTTAAAAAAAAAAAAAAGAGTTTCAGTAACAATTGTATAATTTTTCTGTTGACACTTTTGCAAAGACAGTGTGTTTTTAAAATTGTCTTTCTACATCCTTTCCTCTGGAATTTATCTGAATGGACAATGGACTGGTCTCTGATAAAGGGTGATATTCACCCAGCCTAGCCTGACTGAGAAAATTTAACATAGGTTGGATGAATCCCAACATATGCCAGGGTTTGAGAAAATATAAGTATTTGTCCTGAGCCAGTTTGAGTTGTCTTTATAATCGTTGGAAAGGAAAAATCATATCCAAGGGGACACTCATCATGTCTTATTACCGTAACCAAACATGACAAACAAAAGTTAAAATGTAATGCCAATACCTGTTCCTAAATGTACTCCCTGTTCTTATGCAGGGAGCACTTGCTAATGCTCGCTGCTTCTTCACAGCACTCTTAGGTCATGCTGCGCCTTCAGATGCACTTAATGCTGACAACATGACGTGGTTAAAAAACCCCGTTTCAGTTCCATAATCAAGGCTTACTCTTGAAAAAAGTTTTTTAGTAACAGTTTGTTTTGTATATGTTGATTTGCTTTTCCTTTTTTTTACATCTCAGAGTTCAATTTTCAGACCTTTTCCTACAAAAAACAGGTCCCTAAATTCACAGCTTAAAAAAAAAAGGGGGGGGGGGGAACTGAATATTTGAAAGTTGCATTATCACAGCAACCTGAGCAGAAAACACATTACATGCTATAAAATCAAGACTATTAGCAGCAGTACGGTTGATTTACATGGCAAGAAGAAATGATTGAATGCATAAAGGAAACCAGCTATCCCTTACGTAAAGCTGCGTGATGGGTTCTGCCTTTCTTACATACTTCTGGGGTCTTTCTGAACAGGGGATTCACTTTGCATTCTCCCCTACTCTACATTCTCCTTTCGTTGTTGCTGCTCATCATTTTTCTCTTCTTTGCTTCTCTTTGCAGTTTCCCCAGCTCTCAATTATCTCTACTCATTTTTTAAAGTCTCCTCTTTCATAGTCTCTGCGCTATTGACCATCTATTTGTTTCCTGTTCCCTGTCAGTCTCACTTAAGCCCGACTTTTCTTCAGCAATGAGCTGTCCCCCAGCAGAGGCAGCAATCAAGAAGATTTATGCCTATGGCTTTCCCAGTTGCTTTGACCTCACCGTTCTAGTCCTATTCTCACTTTTCTCCTTTCCCCAGACCATTTTGGTGTCTTCCCATTCTGCCGCCAAGTTGTGTTAATCTACCTTCATCTACTCCTTCCATCCAGTGTTCACTTCTGGCAATACATGACAGCTTATTACAAATAGCTTCAGTGTTCAACTTAACATTGCTTCTATGTTTTCCCATTTCACTGGACTTCCCTTAGCTTCAGGTTTCATTTGGTATTTCCTACTAATGACTTTACTTTTTGAGCTATGTTTCATCTTCTAGCCTTCAACTGTAGATCAGCTTTCCCACGTTGATATGGCTCCATCATCTGCATATATATTTAAAAAAGATGCTTCATATGAAAAGAATTCTGATTATAAAAATGTCTTTCTTTTGTTTTTACCAAAGGCATTCTACCTGTTGAGCTGGCAGAATTATTTTATAGAAAAAGTCACTTTTCAAAACTAATATTCCCTAACTGATTTCATTAAGCTGTGGTTTTTAGAAGCATGTATGTTATGATGATTGTATTTTGGGTTACCCTTTTGCTTAGTTTATTTAATGGGAGCTACAAAGATGTTAGTGGTTATTCTTAATAATATTTAAGGTATATTTTAATCTGTTTTAACTTTTTTCTAGAACAGTAGGCAGACAGCATAGTTTCATAAATGTTCTGCACTCCATGGCCACCAACTGAAAAGGGTAAAACTAGAGTAGAAATTAATTACATGTGGTAGTTACTATTCATCCAGTTTTTTACATGTCTTTTCAGTACATTTAAAAAATGGATTGGGTTATTTCTGTGGAGCTAAGACTGCCTATTGATCTGCAGTCACATTAACCTGGACTAGTATCACAGATATTTTGATAGGAGGAGGTAACTGAATTTATGCCTGAATTAAACTGATGGATAAAAACTTGATTAGAATCCCAAGCTCTGTCTAGCAAATGCCATCAGATCAGGGAAAGCAGTTTGTTCATTCACTGATTGTATCGGGTCATATTTAATGTAGTGAAATCCACAAGGTTATAGAGATACTGTAGAATTGCTAGGTTGGGGCATTGTTGTAAGCTTGCTAAATGCTAAATTTTTTTTAGGATTGTCACAAAGAAGGAATCATCTATATAGGATATAACATGGTATGGCATATATATTTGACAGTTTTGATAATATTTTGTATACATATACAGAATATATACATACATTTGAAATGAAAAGCAATATGTTTTATAAGAAAACTTACCACAGGTTAGCCAATTGATAGTAATTAATTTTTTCTAATATTTAGTTGTAATTTGTTCTAATATTTTTCACTGAAAGATAAAAGAGAAAGCAAGAAAGCAGATGTTAGCTGTGTTGCTTAGGGTCTGATCCTGCACCGCTGAAGTCAATGGAAGTTTTGTCATTGACTTCAATAGGAGCAGGATTTGAACCTTATGCTCTATCAGAACACACAGGAACCAAAGCAATGGGCACTCTGTCATCCTGAAAGAAAACTTTAACTTCTTATCACATTTTGAGTCTGGCTGTAGCAGGTTTTTGCACATCAGTTTGTGGCTGAATGTAATTTGAAATTATTTTTTTTTAGTATACTAAAAAAAAAAGATTTTTTTTTTCCAAATGGGTATCAGAACTCTTGCCTGTCCAGCTTTACCATAAAAGCTTTTTAGAAATAGATGTATGTAATAATTTTTGCTAAGAAAATAAGTAAGTTTTTCTAGTAGAGACTATGCGAATTTTACATTATTTAGAAATAAAAATAATGGGAAGCTACACTCTAGTGTAGCTACACAAAGACAAAGTAAAGCTTCAGCTTCACAGAACCAAAGCTCTGAATTAGAAATGGTCAGATTAAGCTTCGGTGTATGTTAAATGTTTGGTAGCAACCTGCTAGGAGAAGCATGACAGCCACAGGGCTGTTAACTTTCCCATGCACTGAGCTATTGAAGTAGCAGGGTATGTCACCACAGTCAAATGCACACTACTAAAGCATAATTTCACCAGCTACGCAATAAATAACTATGTACTCGAGGGAGAAAACGAGGGATATGAAGTACAATTTAGCCAAAGAAAGGAGAGATTGGTTTGCTAATGTGACACAAAGGACTCGGGGCCACTTTTTCTTCTAATGTTACAAACACGAGCCAGACATCACCTCGATGTTTATGAGTTAACACCAGTTGTCATCTTAAAAGTAGTGATGAAAAATTAATCCTGACCTTGAAAAGAAAATATGTGTGTTAACATCACATTTTCTATGACCAATTGCAGAAGGCTTTGTAGAATAAAAGAGCACTGTGACATGTGAGATGTGACACCTGCTGGGTGGGTTTTTAGCCCCTCGTAAATATGCCTGGCTTCTTCTTTCACTTCATCCATAGTTAGATTATTTCTCATGGCCATAAGTCCTTTTGAACAGAGTAGAAACTGAATAGTAGTGCTCTTTGAGCTTTATTATACTCTTTGGGGACACTCGTACATAATTCTGCGAAGACCTGGCCAGCCTCAAAGACTTTCAAGATACCTGCAGTACAAAGACAATAAATCACTTGATACGTTTATACATGGTGATACACAGCCTAGTGTAGCTAATTAACTCATGTGCAAAGAAAAATACAATTCCATAGACCTTTGATTTTGGCAGCAGAACTGTACCTCCAGATCTTCCTTTTTTGGCTTCCTGTGAACTGTAGTATGGTAACTGGATGCAGGATCTAGAACAGTGCTGAACTCCATCAGTAGGATCTCAGGAACTCAGTGTTGTTTCTTTGATATATTGGCCACATGTATTGTTCTCTTACCAAAATAATGTCATGATGATTATGAAATGTAGGCAAATATTTGTCTGGAAACTTCAGAATTTTCATAGGAAATCATTTTATGTGAAATACTGTCATGGCTATATTGCGACCTAACAGTAAAAGAGAAACACAGCAGGGAAACTGGCAAAAAGGAAGGTCTGTTCTGATTCAGTCGTAAAATTTCTCAATCATATATTACATTTGTTTGGTTAAGCTTCCTGTTTCTTATTTGTAGCTAATAACAACACATAGCTGGCCTCATAAAAGCACAAGGAAGATTTGGGTTTCAGTATTTACAAAACAGTTTTGAACTCCTTCAATAAACAAAACTTTGAAATATTGGTATCGGTAGGACAGAATAATACATAGGGTTAGAATTAATCTAGCCAAAACCCACTGTGCTGATGAGTTCTGAGATCTTACTTCAGTACAGTTTAATTTAATATTAAGGTGTTTCATTTCTTTGTTATTTTGCCTAGAAAGAACAAAATTCAAAGAAAAAGAGTATGTTCATATTTGTAGCAAAATAAGACATTAGAAATTTTGTCCCTGAATTTCCTAGTATGTGATGTTTTGTTTGAGACCTTTTGAAGAATTCATGTACCATTGTTATTAGAACAAATAAAACCCTCTAAGTGCACAGATGCTTTTTTGATGAGAAACGAGCATCACTACTGAAAGGCACTATTGCAAGTGCGTAAGTACCACCAAATGTGAAATCCTTATAGAGGCTGTATGTAGTAAATGAAAAAATTCTTTAACTGTAACATCTTTATAGAGTGAAGCATTTGATGACAGCATGGCATGGAGCCAGCCTACTGTAATGACTCCTGTGGAAATCTTTAAAAGAGAGAAGAGAGCTTATACCAGAGAGCTGAAGAAGTTTCTCCATTAAGCTTAAACAATAGAGTAGCTAAACATGCAACTTCTAGATGGGATACATTGCTCACACTAGTGCCTGTTTAATAGCTGGAATTATTATTATTATTTGTGGTGAGTCTGTCCCAGCTAGTATAGTTAGTATGCCAAAAATGCACCGCAGGAAGGAACGAAGAATGTCTTGAATCAAGAACTTTCTTAAAGCAAGGTTTGAGTCCACCACTTAGGGATGAAGTTCAGTCTCATAATTAGCTGTCTAGAAAGAGGTGCCGTGTAGATTTGTCCAGCATTCCAAGATAGTGTGGTTCCAGTTTGCTTTATATATATATATTCTCATTAGAAATGGAGTCAGAGATTCTGCTGCTGCTCTTTTGGAACAGATCATATTTTATTCAGTTACTTATTTTTTGTTTGTTGCATGTGCCAGCAAGCCTGCTTTTTTTGAAGGAAAAATGGAGTTTTGGCTAAACAGGCCCTCAGGTGAAAAATACAAATCTTCCCCTTCTGCCCTGTGGCCTTCTGGCAGTGTTAATGGCCCAAGAATGAAGTTCATTTCTGGCAGGTAAGGGTGAGAATAGCCAAGATGGGTTGGAAGGTCAGGGCAAAATAAAGGTCTATGAAGAGCTGGGCTTGATCTTTCTGATGCTACTGGGGTAATAAGGGGAGACATCTTCCCTAATAGCAGTAGCCATTGCTAACTTACCCACTCTGACAGCTCCATGGGTGACAGCAGATTTTTCAGGTGCTGGAATAGTTGGAGTAATTAATAAGTCTGGCCAATGTTTGCCAACGCTGACATTGCTGCCCTATGTAGTTTCCTCTGCTTTGCATGTGATAGAACCAGCCCTGACTCCATAGGGCATATTCCTAACTGAACAGTTATATCTACTACTCTTTAGTGTATGAATTGTTTTGCACAGTTTTCTACAGCATTTCTGTAGTCTTTCTCTGTTATAGTCAAAATATATAATTGGATCTATTTCTAGAGGAAATTCTCAGGGCAATTTACTGAGGAAGCCATGGTTGAAGGCTGCAAATTGACAACAATAAAAGTGTTATCCTGAGTTCAATAGTTAATGTTAAGATAGGAGATGCTGATTATCTTTTTCTTTGCTTCGTTAGTGATGAATGGAAGCAAATTTGATGCAGACAGCAATCTGGTGGAATGATGCAGAGCTATCTATGAAAACATCTGTACTAATCCACCAATGCAGTAAATTATAGCTACAAGCAAAAGACATTGATCCAAGAGGATCATTAACAGCTTTAACCAACTGATCCAAGTAATAGGGTAAATGAGAGAACATTATCAAGATCTGATTTTTACAGCTGTCAACTACAATTGCTAAAACATGATTACCACTTTCTCTCAATTTCAACCATTTCATGACTTAAGTTTAGTATATTCTATTGTGGGCAGCCAACAAGGATCAATTAAGTGGTAAAATACGCAGGAAAAAATTGCCCAGCTATCATGCACTCCATTTACCAGGAGGTCAGTCACAAAGGGAGGGATAATTGCTGCAAGCCAGCAAAATTAATCGGGGATGCGCCAGAAAGGGTGATGTATGTTCTGTGACAAAGTACGTGACAGAGATGTACGCATAAACCTGTAGCTGCTTGCCTTGTTGAGGGCACAAGGACGAGAGAAGGAGACCTGTGGAAAACAATTAGCATGGCTTCAGAGTGAGCAATTCTTAATTATCCATAACGTGTCGACATCAGATAATTAGTGTCCCAATTTTTAACAATATTTGATCATTAACTACAGTCGAATAGGGAAGATCAAGAACAGAGCCATTTGTCTGAGCTAAGTGTTACGTAACAGTGTCTGCATGCGAACATAAGTCAAGTAAATCATGCTCACAATAATGACACAGAAATCTTCTTATTGTGGGACCAATATAAATGTCCTAAATTTGAGCTTATAACAAGCTGTGGTTTATGTTTCCGTAAGATAGGTTGTTTGTGAGAACAACCCACAAAATAAAGCAGGCTTTAATGACAGCTGTAGTTTAAAGTCCCTAATGTGCTGCTTTTTCATCTGTACTTTTACATTTTCACAGCAAGCAGCGGAAGTCATATGACTCAGACCATTTTAGTATTAATGCTAATTAAAGAAAGGTTATTTTTAGCTCAATTTCTAAATGTACAAGGCTACGTGAGTCTGCTAGATGAGTATCTCTTTGGACAATTTTCTTTCAGCTCCTTTGTCCTCTGTCAACAGTTTTTGGCCAGTTTTAAATATGTTTGACAGAGAGGTGGAAGTCTTAAGCTCCTGCATGACGTCAACAGGCCAATGAAGACCTGTCCTTACTGAATGAGCTAAATCATGTATCAGACATAAGAGAATCCACATACACAGAAAGACAGAAAACTTTTAAGAAAAATTATTCACAGAACTGCTGATTATTTTTCTAATCTTAATGAATGAAATCGTAGAAGTGCAGAATGGGATGTTTCATATCTTATTCCATCTGGTTTCTGCCATATACAGGCACAGAGAAACGAAAAGAGAGGAAGAGATGTGCGCACACATGCATACACACACATGCTTACCTGTAGCTTAATCTCTTTTTAATCTCTCTTTCTTCTAGCCCGTTAGTGTATTTTTCAGAATATTTAAGCTAAATCTCACTTCTTCTGAAGTGAGCTTAAAACTTGAGGGATGAGGTCCTGTCACTGTGATTCTTAGCTTTTCTTTTTGAGGGTGACCCTCCTAAACTTTTACCTACATTTCAACAGCTTGTTGTACAGAATTATCCATTGAATCTGGGTTTACCTCTCACATGTATGCGTTTGCAGCAGCAAACCCTTCAGTTTCTGTATCTCCCATCTCATACCTGCTGATGGATCTATTTACCATCCGTGCTTTTGACCTTTTCTGTCTGTCTGTCATGTAAGCATTTCTCTTTTTTGAGTTCCCCGTTTCCTAATGCATTACGGAGCGCTCATTTTTTTTTTTTCCCAAGCTCCTTTCAGGCAGTAGTGGCTGAGTCAGCAGGCTGGATTCAGAGCTAGTAAACCCTGATGCTTATGTGGAGAAATGCCATTTACTTCGCTAAAGAGTCTATTTAAGTTCATAGAGCCTCTAATCATGGCTGTGAAATGAGGAATTGGATGTTAATATTTCAGAGCCAATACTCTAATGATCTGTCTCTGTGGACCTCCTGTGGAATTATTCCAAATATTCCCTTGTGTAGCTGAGATCAAAATTTCATCCTTAGTTCTAATTTTTTGTGTTGCAGCTTAACTGGTAATGAAGAGGGAAAAGTGTCATTGTTCTTTATACTGTGTAGAGTTAATCACATGAAACATTTTAGGGCTAAACGTTCTGCTCTTTGATGTTGGCATTAAACATTAGCATTAAATCTTTGGTGGATATTTACATTGTTGTAGTCAGTGGAGATTGATAGGTTTCTTTAGGGAGTGATTTGCAACAGGAGCCAAATTTAGGAATTGTGCATTGACTTGTCCTTAATTACAGAGGAAGCTTTAGATTACCTTCCTTATTTAGCCACCTAAATTAACTGCCAAAAGTTGATGACATGAATGCCCATCTTCCTCCCACCCCCACATATGCAAATGTTAATTTCTGCCACAATGTTAACATTAAATATTTACATGCTTCTATTTATTTTCAAGAAAATACTAAACAAGCAAGCAAATCTAAAAATAATTTCTTGTCCTCAGGATTTTAAAACTCCTTACAAATAATTTGCTAGTCCTATCAGTAATTCATGTTGTTAAGACTCTTTGAAGCTTTTCACCATTGACTGAATTAACTAAGGTGCTTAGTGAGGATATGCATATACAGGTGTCTTAAAAATAGGGGTATTTCACTTGATCGCAGTTTATAGCGTTAATGTTAAAAATGTTTTAAAAATGTAAAATACTTATTCTATGGTTTCTTTTTATTTCAGTGCCAGTTAAGAGTCCCCATTAGGAGGGCCGCAGGTGCCTTACAGTTTATCTTGCCTACAATAATGCAGTGATGACCACTCATCAGTGTTATGTACTTTTGTGTAAGCAATACATTAACTCAGCCATGCAGTGGCACAGAACAATTACTAACAGATAACCTTTAATGAGCAATAAATAGAGCAAGTGAACTCCTTCACCTTCCTCCTGGGAGCCGTTTCTCAACCTTTGCCCTAGCAGGTACCCCAGGCTCTCAGAATATTATCACATTCATGATGCTTTGGAGAGTAATTTCTGGATGCCAAAGAGGAAACTGCCTTTCATACCTCTGCTGACTACAGCAGGGGTAAAGGATGGTGGTGATCTCTCAGGCAGACAAGTCTCATCCCATTTAGCAATCTATAGACCTAAATCAATAGCTCAAACTCCACTAAGATACTAGCAGACAGGCAGTGGGAGTCTAAAGAAGGTAATGCGTGTTCCCTGTTTACCAAAGCTATGGCTACGTGAAAGGGATAAGGGTCCCTCCTCTGTTCCTGGTACGTCAGGGCTCACGCTTGTGAAGTTAAACTTCTTTATCTCCCAAAACAGCATCCCACATTGAGATTGCCACAGCTATGCCCAACTAGCTAACCAAGCTAATGAATTAATGGTACGGACAGGCATGTATTCATACTCCATCCTCAACTCTACCACAGTTTACTTTACTAGATTAAGTTTACTAAGTTTACGGAGCTATATTTACAGATTAGGAAGTCTATAAAATTTGACTTCTTGGACAATACTATAGTAGGCTAATCTCAAAGTGATAAACCTATGCACAAAATCAGCACAGCTCCTTTTCTGGGGGAAATGCCACAGCTGCCAACTGCAGTGAAGTTGGTAAACTAGTACCATGCCTCTTTTTGTCAAATGATCGTATAAACTTCTGTGACTATAGAATACTCCCCGGGACTGGGAACAGTCACGGCTGGTGTCATAAATTCTGTTTTGAAAAAGGGTTATGCTTCCCATTGGGCACAGAGAATGGGCTTCGGTTTGTAGTTCACATTTTTGAAGTTTGCTTCACTTTTTGGTATTCACTTAAATCTGCATTTCCTGTACACACTATGAAGCCTAGGGAAGGGAAAAACATTCAGAGGATGCAGAAAACAGTTTTGAAGTTATTTATAAAACATGCAGAACTGTTTTTTCAAAATGTGGGAAAATCTTAAGTATATTTTTGGGAGAAGAAATTAAGTGAAGGATTTAAAAAAAATTATCTTCTTGCCTATTTATGTTCTGATTCAAAGTCAGTGATTAAGTTTTCCTTTAACCCTAGTAAGTATCTAAGCCCTTGAAAATGCCTATTTACTATTATTAAAGACAAAAAGGGTGGCACAAAGTTGCTTTCCATTTAACTTCCACTGAACAGTCAGAATTATCCTAATATCACAACCTAAAGAGTTAGCACACAAAAAAAAACCCCACAGAGACAAGGTGCTAATTATTCAACTATCCATTTTCATACATTTTAATAATCAGATGTTCCATCCAAAATAAGGTCATTTTGAAATTTTCTGTAAAAATCTGGGATCTGGGAAATGCTTACCCATGTAAATAGCTCCATTTTTTTCAAGTAGGTAATAAATACTTAGGAATTTGCATAAGCTAGCTGTAAAAAATGACTTGATCCTGTTTTCTTTTCCTGCATTCGGAAATGCATTTAGTCCAATGTTTTGAACTTAATCAGTACGTCTCAAGGGGAGCTTTGGTGTAAAAGGAGTGCAGTTTGACCCCTGTAGCTGTAGAAAGTAAGAGTCAGTGATCTCCATTAGATTGTATATCCCGCTGGGTAGTATCAGTTGCCCTTTTGTTGTTGTAAGCTCTTTCTCTTACTTTTACTGTTTAAATAAATATATTGAAGCTAAAGAGTTAATGAAAAATTCAGGAAGTCTTGACTTAACGGTGATGAAGTGAGACGCATTTTGTGCCATTCACTGTACACAATTTATAACCCCGTTTGATTACCGCAGCATGTCCTCCGCCTATAAGGATTGCACCCGGGGGACTAGTCAACTTATTAATTCATCACTTGCCGCCTTTTACGGCTGCAATACCCCTTTCTGGCATACAAGCAGGGAGATGTAGTAATCCGAAGGCTGCCAGCCGACTGGTTCCACTCTAGCTGCCCCTTTGTCTGCAGGCACAATGCTGATAACTTTTCTCCAGGTTCCGCTTTCTCGGAGGCTGCGTTACCCTCCCGCCTTTCGTCTTGGGATAGGAACAAGCAGATGTGGTTACGGCGACTTCCAGGGAGGAACGGCCTTCCACAAGTTAACCTGTAGCTTTTTTAAGTGCCTTTTGATTTATCTGTCACCTGATCCATCAGCAATGAATAATTTTCATGGACGGTGCACTTTAATTACCTTCCCATTTGACTAGCATTATCATGCCCTATCTTGGTAATTAATCTCATGAAGTATCCAATTTCAGTCTTTATTGCTGGCAGGCAGGCCTTCTGAATTATATGTGCTTGAATGGACATTGGGTCTGTTGTTAAACTAAATAGGCCATGAAACAAATTTTGGGTCCTTCTTTTTTTCCTTTTTTTTTTTTTTTTCTTATTGTGTCTGTAAGGATGTTGTGGTCTAGTTGCTTTGGTTGACATAGTTGAATTTTGTACAATGTAAAGCAGGAAAAGGCAATGGTAGAAAATGGTGGCTGATACAAAAATAATTAAAATAGCATAGATCATAAAAGTCAAGCGGTCTCTGAAGAATAGTTACCAGGTTGTGAATCTAGGTACAGAAAATAATAATTTTTTGCTCTTGAAGAACTTATAGCTTTTACAGCATGAACTCTGTATGCCAAAGAGTTACTCTGTAAAGCTGGTGTATGCAGAGCATAAATTAGAAGTCCTTCTCCTAATATCAGATTAGGGATTTGCAATTGTATTCAGTTTTGAGTTTCATTGCTCTGTGGGTGAAAGATAGACCTTTAAAAAATGTGCTGTTCAACCAGCAGATTAAATAACACTGTAATAAATTTGTAGGAGAGATTATTGTTTTTTCTTATACCTGTCTCATTAAAAATGGTGAAGACTTAAGGTATTTGGAAAGTTGAACAAAAATGCTGTCTCAGTGGGTAAAAATAAATAATAGCATAGTGCGAATCTTTCATTCAGTTGCCTACACTTAGGCACACTATGTCCATTTTGGAAATTCCTTTGTAATTTTTCTGAAGGTGCTTTTTCTTCTCTGTTGCCTCTCAATTCCCTTCCGATTCCCCAAAGAAAAATTTTAACATGTTAAATTTTACAAAGGTTTTGACAGAAACATCTTACCTCAGATACAGCCGACAATTCCTTGAGACAAGTCCATTTCCTGGAAATAAATTTACTTACTTTGTCACTGAAGCTGACAAGAATACATGTGTTAAGTTTCATGTTTTGAGTACAGAACAAAATGGTTGGATTAGAAAAAACTTTTTTAAAGGAACTATGAAATCTTAAGATCATTGGATTTTTCTTTGTTGTCATAATTTTTAAGTTAAGTTAGCCAAAGCCGACTGTTTGATACTGTTGATTAAATACCCTTGAGATAAGCAGACAGTTTTACAAAGGCACAACTGAACTTGTAACACTGTTTTTTCTTTACTGTTTGCCCGACTTCTTAATATCAAAATTTAATTAACTGCCAGAAGATTATTTTCTTATTTAATGAGGGTACTTTTTTTTTTAATCATAAGTTCTCCATACACAAGAAAATTTGGTATAACTGTGGTTTATGCTTAGAATAATTTTAAGGGAAAAAATCTGAAAATATTTAACTGGATGAAAAGTGGAGGCAACAGTGTTTCACCATGTAACTCTCACTTCTACCACTTTGAACTTCAGAAAATGGGAACAATGAACAGCATGGAGATTGATCCTGGAATGCAGAAACTTTCACCTTTAGGTCACCAATTCAAATTCAGTCAACCCAAGCAGTGACCAAAAATTGTTACCATATGAAAGTTGTTTGTGAACTGTGTGGAATTTAAATGATGATCTCAGTTCATTTTCTTTTTCATAAACATCATCATAAGCAGTGCTTTTGGCAGTCACCCAAAAGAGAAGGTAAGATTAAAGGAGCATGACCTAGTAAACTTTTCACTTCTGGTCATGCTCCCTTCAGGTGAATATAGTGGCTGGAGAATTTTAGGTTGCTGATGTGAATTGTACTTATTCTCTGGATAAAGACAGAACTTTAGTAGTTTTTTCTTTAAATATCGTATTTTAATTAATTTGAATCTTTAGAGGCATATACTGACCCAGTGCGTTAGACTGCCAGTCTCATGGGTGCTCCTGCAGCTTGAATTCTATTCAAACTGAAACCATTAGTTGAATATAAAAAGAAAATAATTGACTTCCTTTTGTTTTTAAGCAGCTTTACCAAATGATAAACTGATCTCTTCAGTTTTATTTGCAATTTGCCAGGAAAGAACATATTTTGGTGCTTACCAAATGGCTCCTGCCACATATTCAGACTTACATATTGCTCGTATAGTAGCTGTTTTCAGTCACAGGAATATAAAAAGCCTTGAAAAAAACCTGTAAAGGACTTCATTAAAGTATGGCCATTTGCGGAGCAGGAGGGATCTTTGCCAACTGCCAAGCTGCTGAGCTTTAGCTTTGCTGCTGACTCTGAAGAGAAATGTAATATTTGGTCTGAAAAGTATTTGTGTCCCAGGTGTCACAGCTGATGCTAAGACAAGATACAGGGTGCTTAATTCTGTTGCTTTAACAACTTTCTTTAGAATGGTGATAGAGCAAAAAACATATTAAAAATGGCCATTTTGAAAGGTCTTTTTAGGTCCTGTACAGCAGCTCTTGTGTGTTAAGAGGAGAATGGTCTACTGGTTCGGGCACTGGACTGGGGCTCTGGAGATCCATGATAAATTACATAGTCATTCCCATAGGCATCTTGTGTTACTTTGGATAAATGACTTAATCTCTCCATGATGCTGTTCTTCATGAGAAGAATGAGAATAATAGAACTTCTTTGCATCAAAGGACCATTGTGAAGAAAAATCCATTAGTGACTGTGAGGCGTTTAGACACTATTTTGCTAGTGGCTATATAAATACTAAGATAGGTTAAAGTTATCTATTTTCCTGTGTGTTTTTTTTTTTTTCTTTTCTTGTTAAAATGTGTGATAGAAATAAGCCCTTGTTTTCATGTTAATCTAGAGCTGTTGATCTTCTTTGTTCAGTAACAGCCAAATTCTTCTTGACTGGAATTCCTGTAAACCTCCCTTAACAGACTTTTTTATCCCTCTGTGTTTTGCCTGAGAACTGTAATGCAAGAGACATTGTAAACAGGACTAGTTCAGTATATCACCAGCTTTTTAAGAAAGCTTGGGTCTCCTGCAGCTCTGCTGGATGCACTGGGTAGCTGCCAGTGTTGCATATGAAAGAGAAACAAATCTCACCAGGAATCTCCAAGTTTGCAGACAGTGAGCAGGTAGCAGGGTTAGCCCTTAAGGATGTTTTAATAATACATTTGCTTATTAAAAAAACCTGAGATTGTGACCTTTCTGAAATAGTTTGTTCTTCTGGAACTTTGCTTTTAATCACTAATCATTGTGACATTTTTTTGGCAACCTAACCCTTGTGAATCTTTCTGCAGTGTTCTAGGTAAGTCTCCTATGGGACAAAAAGAGGTCTTTAATACAGCAGTTTTTAAACTGTAACACTGATGCATTCCTCCATCCCCTAATTGCACCTGGGAGGATCTGGTTCTTGTTGCAGTTAATAAGCTGTTCACCCAGTACTCAAAAATAACAAGATTGGTCACATTAAAGTGCTTTTTCATGGCTTGTGTTTTTTCTCACCCCACTACTCCAAATGAGAGGAATAATTTTACGGAGACTAGCGCCATTACTCTATCTTTTGTGTGGAAAGATCTTAGCTGTGTTTTATATTGGAAGTGTTCTAAAACGTAGGTGTCACCTTTCTGTCACATTACAACATCATTAAAGCTCAAGAGGTTGTTCAGACATACGGGCATAAGATTTTTTTAGCTTCTGTTCTAATGGCTTCAGGGCAGGCAATTTTAAATCTGATGGCCTTCCAAGATCATAGAAAAGTAGGTGTAAAGAACAAGAGAGGATACTAAACTTTGGGGACAAATTTTGTTATTTTTATTTTGATTTAAAATATAGTTTAAGTCATTTATAGTCAGTAAACTCAAACCATTAATAAGGAGGTAATCACAGAGTAAGTTTTAGGTACAGACACTGAGGACAATTTGCCACAGCTCCAGCTGATGGTGAGCAAAGGCAGAACCATCAAGCCTTGGCCTCCTGGTTCCTCTTCAGCACCTTCTCAAAGCCACTGTCCTGCCTCATACATTTGCAGTGGGATGCTGTGATTGCTTTGCCACCTTCTTGCTCCACATTACATTTTGTTGACCCAACCATAAGGGAAGAGAGCTCAAATGCTCAGCTGGAGCTTTGAGAGTGCAACCTTTTTGGGTCCAGTGATGAAAGGACTCCCAGTCAGTGGTATATTCCCCTGTTCTGGCCAAACACTACCATTTTGCTTTTCTTCGTGATCGAGTAACTTAAATGATTCTCCCTAGGGGAAACGGGGATCTTCAGAAAGCCATTTCTTTATTCATAGACTCATAGAATGGTTTGGGTTGGACGGGACCTCAAAGATCACCTAGTTCCACCCCCGTGCCGTGGGCAGGGACACCTTCCACTAGACCAGGTTGCTCAAAGCCCCATCCAGCCTGGCCTTGAACACTGCCAGGTATGGGGCAGCCACAACCTCTCTGGGCAACCTGTTCCAGTGCCTCACCACCCTCACAGGGAAGAACTTCTTCCTTACAGCTAATCTAAATCGACCCTCTTTCAGTTTAACGCCATTACCCCTTGTCCTATCACTACATGCCCTGGTAAAAAGTCCCTCTCCAGCTTTCTTGTAGGCCCCCTGATCTTGATTTTGAAAACTTTAGGTGGAAGACTGATGTAAAATGTGTACTACTGAAGAAAAAAGTCAACTGAGAAACTATTTTAAAAGCATCTTCTAGGTTCTTGTTGAGGTGAAGGAAATTTCATGCATTTGGACAATGGGCTAATAACTTCTATGATATAGCTGGATTTGTAATGGTACAACCCCACAGTTGTATTAAGAATAGAAAAACCTCTTAAATGAATGCCTTGTCTACATTCTAGAGGTTTACAGACAACTTTGCCTTGTCCTGTCACCATGGGAATAAGGAGTCCTTGCACATGTATGTCCTAACCTGAAGTTTCACTGGTGTTTTTCTAGTCCTCTTTCCCTTCCCTTCTCAAGCCTCTCTTCTTGTTCCTTCTCTTTGCCTTCTTTCTTGTCTCAGTGACAGCGCTGTTGTGTGAAATAACAGTGCGTCACCAGTGTTGCTGGCATTTTACAATTACTTAAGTCATTAATATCACTCAGAAGTTGAAACATCACAGTCCACTTACAGGTCAAATTCCAAAGGTTTTCAAAATTACTGTTATTGCAGTTGTAAATGAGGGTTTTAGCTGACACCTCTATCAATTAATATAGTTCATATTCCTGTAAAGCAGTTAGGATTTATATGAAATAGAGAGTTATATCTTCCTCATGGTCTTTGAAACACAGAGAATAGAACTTACCAGTCCAGTGAATACCACATTTTCTAAAATTTTTACTACTGTAATGAGAAAAGCTATTATTTTTTAAAAAGAAGACAGGAATTGTGGCCTCTTTATCTTTTCCTGTGCAGTACAAAAACGTATTCAGTTTAATGGAATGCCATAATGCACTCCTAAACTGTCAGATTTCTAAATACGAGCCATACATCATGACAGTGCAGAACAATGTATTTTGTACCAAAGCAGTTCTATTAGAGAAGGTGAAAATATGTTAATCCTACCTCGACCATCAGGGACCCATATGAATTTGCATTATTCTTTTAACCTTGAAGTGAGTAGGTGATATAATTTTTTAATTTTTTAAGAAAAATCTCTTCAACTACAAACAATATTTTTTGTCTGACAATATTATTGATGACTTCATAGACATCAGTAATTATTTGCACATATGCAAAATGTTAAAAATCTCACAGAGTCTTTTGTTACATCTGGGGGTTTTCATTCTTTTGCTTGTAACTTGTATCCATTTTGAGTTAGAATACTAATTGTTTTATTGTACTCTACAAAGTCTGGACGAAACTGCTCACAGTTTCTGTTGCCCACAGATTGCACTGAAATGCAGGCTAGTGTTGGAAAATCTGACCACAGATCTGTTGTAGAGATTTATAGATTATTGCATTGAGTTGTCTCAAATGTAATTTCATAATAGGAACACCTGAAATTACCATTCTAAGATATATTTTAACCTGTCAGGAAATGATCCTGTTAGGTGACCAGCGCTAATTGTATTATTAAATCTGTTTTGGGGGAGGGGTGTGAAGAAAAAAAAAAAAACAACTAGTAAGGTAAGGTGATTACAAGAGTTACAGTGGATAAAATACTTTTTTTGTTGTTGTTGGAGTTTATAAATTTGAAGTACTACCAGACAGATCTCATACTCCAAAATATGAAAGTAGTTAAATTTTGGAAACTGGTTGTAAATTAAATGAAATCCACTCTTATGTCCTCATCACATGAAACATCTTGGGGAGTTTTGATTTGGTTTTTTGTTTGTTTGTTTTTGTCATGAATGTACATGTAGCAGAAAAGCTCAAGATAAATATGGCTGTGGTACAGATTTAATATAGTGTAATATCTGCAGAGATTAACTGTGATAAAAAATGAAACAGAAGAGGCTCAGACTCCTGTAAAAGTTGAAAGCAAATTCTTCACTTTTGTGGCATTAGGTGCTGTATTGTTGTTATTGCTTTGTTGTCTTCAACTGATCTTAAAAAAAAAGCAGTTTGAAACTAGAAGCTTGGTTATGGCTGTATGATTAATGACAATGAACTGCAGATCAGTTTTTAAAAATAAGCATGAAACCATTTATACTTTAGATTTAGTTTCAAAAAATTAGATTTGTTTTCTTTTTAATAAGTATGAAGTCATCTATATTTTAGAGTTTAACAAAATTATTTGCTTCTGAAAAGTCCAAGAGTGGCCACTTGGAAAATAAAACTTAATCTTCAGTATGAGTACAATGTGGACTCCATCAAAGACAACCCTCGTATTGCTTCAGCACCATGATCACATGTGAGCCTTGAGAAACCTCACACAGGTAGTTTAATTCTAATTAAAAAGTGCTAATTAGCTCCATTTGACAGTTGAAAAGAAAAGATACAAAGTACTTGAAAGGATCTGGGTGCTGGGTGCTGGGTCCTGCATTCATAATCCAGACTTCAGTGTTAAGAAAGAAGAGAACAGTTTTTCCTCTTACTCTCAACTGTGGTTCCACAGATCTCATGTAAAGGAAATGATGGAATAGCGTGGTTTGAAGCACAGAGGAGAATAGGAATATTTTATCAGTAGCCCATTATTAGGAGGTATGAAGAATAGCATGAAATTTCACCCTCTGCTTGTAGGAAGTCAGGTGCCTCAGAAGGGTTCAGGAGAAACGTGCTGGAAGAAAAGCTGTTGGACCTGGTTAGCTGAAAACATAGCTCCTTCCCTTCTGCCTTTAATTTGGCACTGGAGCGTATGTGGGATTGAGAGCCAGAAAACCTGTCCAGAGGTCAGCATGCCAGTATTCATGATTTTTTTGAGCAAAGAACAGGTTCAGCCTTCTGTTAAAATGGGGTGCTATGGCTCAGAAATGCTGCTCCGGCATTATGCTGTAGCCAGGGAAATGGGAGAGTAAGGTTTATTTTCCTTCTTTAACTGTTGAGTTTAACTGTGCTTCTTCTATTTCTCTAAGAATATCCTAATTTTTAGGCCACAGAGCCATGTATATGTGTAGTGTCTAATTTTCTTCCTCTCCTGTTGCCTTTCTTTCACATGACAGAGATTCAACAGGAATGACAGAGACTCCTTACTGCTGCAGATTTCACTAGTATTCAGAAGTATACTGGGAGGGAACGTGGGGAAAAAATCACGAATGAAATGCCAACTTAATGGAATGACTAGTACTGATGTGAAAACAAATGGTTGATTTTGTAACGTGAGATATTTAGGCTGGAAATTACAAGTTTTCTAGCCATCAGACCAGTGAGATTCTGGAGCAGCCTTTTGATGGGAGTAGGGGGACACATAATCTCATTTTAAGATGGAGCTTGGTCATTCTTTTGGAAGGAATGACATCACATGGTTGCCTGAGACAGCAGGTGACTTGACATAGTGATCCCAAAGTACCCTTCCACTCCTACCTTCTTAGCTAGGAAAATACTTTCTGTTTTGTTATGTTCTCCAGTTTCTCAGAAATGTTTCACCTGTAATTTGATGGTGGTATTTTTTATTGCTTAAGAGAGGTTGGACATAGAAAAGAAAAATCTTTGTTGAGATTGTAGAAGTCTGGTAATTGATATGTGAACTGGAGATGATGAAATAGCTGCATATAGGGTAAGAAACAAGGACACTGTTCACATTGAAACGGCTGGAAGGGATGTATAAACAATTATGGCAGTTTGTATAGCTGTTCTAATATTGATGTCAAGACTGATAAAGCATAGAGTAAGTGTTTTTTCATTGGATAGTGTAAATTTAGAAGGCAAGCAAAGGCTTATCCCCAGTTTGTTTACTTTTAAATGAATGTTGCATTTGTTAACCTTTTAGGAACTGTAAATTCTGCATCATTGATACTAAAAATACATTCAACAGTACACTGACTTCACCATTTTTTAATCAAAACACTTATTTTGTAATTTGTGGGAGGACAAATCATGTTGTGGTCGGTAAAAGCAGTACTCCAAAATATTGCTTTACATTGGTACTACAGTTAAATGAGTTCAAATTAGATTTTTATGGTTTTTTTAATTTTTATATTATGCCATCAGTGGTTCAAACCCAGAAGACAATTGTATGATCCTTAATAGTAACTGATTCTTACGACGCATTTTAAACAAGCTTTGCCTTACTTTGTGTTGCACAAAAACTAGACGCTAAAAGGCTTTTCTGCTACAGATAATAATAGTATAGTCTTATGTAGCGCCTTAAGTTTAAGGCACTCTTTGGAAGATTGTGTTTATCCTAGCTTTGTTAATGTTAAAGCTTCTTCTTTCATAAGTTGTGCTGCTAATGACTCAGCACCTCACTGGCAGTGAAACAAGAAGCATGTCATTCATAATCAAGGTGCTAAAATGAAGTTTGGAATCCCATTATAAGGAGGTACTTTGCAACGGGTCATTAGCTTGCTCTATGGCATGAAACCCCTGGAGGACGGTCTTTAAGGTTACAGATTATCAGTAATGACATAATTGCCTGATGATGTAGAAATATGACCAAGGTTTTAAAATGTGGTTTCTCTGAATGCTTCGGGTACCGGCTGCCCACTGACTAATGCCCATGGCCTGATTTTCAGCAGCGATTGCTGTGGGGAACTGTTCCTTTCAAAGGCTCGGGAAGGAAGCTGTGGCGATAGGACACAAGTTCACCTTGCACCGAGTTGCTCGGTCAGGCCTCAGGGACACAACAAAGCAGACACCTGCCAGACTCTTGGGCAGGACTATTTACTGCATAACTGAAGTGCCAGTGGACTTGTAGGCAATTAGCATCTCTGAAAATCACGATATGAGTTACAAAAACAAAGGAATTGAAAAGTAAAGGCTACTTCTGAAAAATTTGGGCATTGGTATGAATTGCTTATGCATATCTTTTTTTTTATTACGTGTCATTATTTGAAGCTTAGATAGAAAAGAAAATGGATTTCTCCATTGCTGATCATAGTTAATTTATCAAAAAAGTAGAGCTCTGAAAGGAATTGCTTTTTAAAACATTGTGGGTTTTCAATCCATTTTTCTTCCTTTAACAAATTGATCTGTCATTCTTGAAAGATCAGCAAAATCCCGCAAAGACATAGTAGTTTTTGTATAGCTTTTGAACATCAAAAAATGGATTCTTTTATATGTGTGAGTGTGTACATTTATAGGGGCTTTAATAACTTGCATTCATCTACTTACCACTCTTGTTTAACCTTAAAGTAACAACCTAGAGATTTTCCAGGATATAGTCTCCATTGTTTAGTTCACTATGTGTTGTTATTTAGTTTGTTAGTTTGTTGGCAAGGTTAAATTACATGAGTTTTGAGTCATGGTCACTGTAGCTATACTCCCTTAAGCTGTTTCTCTTCACCTTTCAGACTGAGCAGGTTTATAATGGGGAGGAGTATCACTTGAATGGGATACCTGCAGTGAGAATCCAGATGTTGAAAGAAGTGCTAAGGATGATTCAGAAGACAGTTCTTTCTCACTGTATTATGTTGAACCCATTGTCCCTTGTGAGAAAAACAATTTTGCAATTGGATTTGTTGCTTTCCTAATGACATAAAAAACCTGAAGTTCTGTCAGCTGTAGCCTTGGCACAATTTGCGAGAGGAGAGGTGTTAACCTTTGTGTCCTGAGCAGATTCCAGTTTAAATAATTATGTCTCACATCCCTGTCATTCTCTCTGTAGCTTCAGTTGGATTAGCTATTCATTTCCTGTCCCAAATCTCTGTGTAACATTTCCATGTGCTCTGTAACAGTTTCCACATTTCACCCTAGAGCTAACTGTAATCATCTTTCTTTGTCTGTCCCCACATACAGACACAGAATAATTGTGAAACTCTTTGCAGGCTCATAGAGAAGCTAGCCAAAGGCCAACTGCATTAACTAAATTAAGGTAAAATTCTAGATCCAGCACAATCTGAATTTAAAGCAGGACATGAAATGGCTTTAGTGGCATGTGTAATAGGTAATCTGCTCCTGTCAGTGGAGGGAGAACAGACATCTATTCTCATCACTTTAGACATATCTGAATCATTTAACACGGTTGATCATGAGATAGTACTTTCTTGCTTGAGAGAGGTAGCAGGATCCAAAGTAATACACTAAAATGGTTGGCATTCTTCCCAGACAAACACATCCAACAAGTAGTCAGGGCAGACCGCCTTTCTGTTCTTCATTCTGGTGTCCTTCAAGAATCAGTTTTATTGCTAGCTCTTTTTGGCATCTACACTCAGCTACTGTATGAACAGGTCAGATGGTATGCTCGAGAAATATGCAGATCATATTCATTTCCTTCTGTACTTTGAGACCTGTAACCATTGTGGTTTCACTGTAGTGGCAACTGATTGCAAGAAAACAGCACAGAAATGAAGAATAGTTGGTTGAAACTGAACCCAAGTAAGGCAGAGATGGTACTGGCAAGAAGAAAATGACAAGTCAGTGAGTTGCCAGGCCCAGTGTAGTAGCTTCTGGTGAAAGTTATACATCATTTTTTGATGAGTGCATTTCATAATTTAGGAGTACTTCTGTATTCTGTGTCGACACTAAAGCCGCCACAGAGTGACATCTGGTAAATAAAACTGTCCATCTTTCCTCTTTGGGTAAGAGAGTCTACCTCACCCTGCTGGATGTTGAACTGGCTGCAGTTTTTCATGCATTTACTGCTTCTCCCTTGCATGATAGCAACACAGGATACCTGAGCATAAAGCTCTTACTGCGTAGGGGAAGTTATCTAATACAAAGGGTTGCAGCACCTCAGACTACCATGAGCACATCAGACTGCCTTACATTGGCTTTTCAGAGAATTAGGCTTAACTTCAGTCTCCACTCTTATCTTCAAGACTCTCTGGCCTGGGCCCAGATATCTAAAGGCTATCTGAAGCTCCAGTGCTTGATACCTTCCCTCTTGGAAGTTCTCCAGTAGATTTCTTCACAGTAAATATAGGGCTTATCTGTAGGAAGGAGCATACAGCAGTACAGTTTGCATCAAAGTCTCTCAGTTAATTCCCAAGGAATCTGGTGACTATCGAAATATTGCCTTATTTCTCTGTGTGATGCAAATTTCTTGGACTTCCTTCTATCTTGATAGTTACACAGAAACAGCCATAGCAGAACAAAAAGGCACTTTCCAGCTTAGATGTTCAGTTACTCCTTCCTCTACTCCTTGAGAAAGGATGAGAAATATATATTATATTTATATGCTTCTGTGTTTGTAAAGATCCCTGGCTTTATAAACTAGTACAGTGAAAATATGCCAAATTATAACAGATGAATATATAGATGGGAAATCACCCTTACAAGAACTTGCTGGATTATATGGCTCATAAGCTTTTCTTCTAAAGAAGCTGCCAGACCACTTTTTGTTCTGTTGTAAATCACAGACGTAAATAACTGCAATATCTACACTGAAGCTAAATACTAGAATAATTAAATAAATATTATGACATGTTTTTGTTTTTTTTTTATATTATTCCTTACGGTTAGCCAGTAGCCAGAGGTGCTGGCTACTGAACAATAGAAACCCCAATTTATTTCTGTGGAAAGCTGGATATTGATCTTTTTTTTTTTAAATTCCTCATAATTTTGTTTATTTTACAAAAACATGTTCCACTCTTCATTATTCTCTGGCTAATAGTACTTCTTTTGGAGAACTTTAAAATACAGAAGGTAGTAAAGCGGGTTATGTACATGTGCCTCTGCACATAACTTCATAATATTTGGCTTATTTATGGAACTCATGTCTCTCACAATTTAGGTTTATTACTGAGATTCTTTGTAATGTTTCTTGAGTCAAAAATGTGAAGGGAAAGAAAGACAGATACTTATTTTTCACAGTTTAATTGTATTAACTAAGTATTAGATTGTGATGTATTCATTAGTAAGAACTGTTAGGTGATAAATTTATTCAATTTAATACATTTTTCTAGCCCAAACTCCTTTTGTACTGATACATTTGTATTCATGCAGATAGACAAGGTATTGCTAAGTGAACAAGAAGGGATAAAATGTACAAACCTAAATCTTTATGCAGAATTTGGATACCTTTCTCATGACTGTTTTAATTTGTGTTACTTAATTTTGGCAGTTAGAAAAACTTTCTGGGTTTCCTATGTACTAGACTTTGGTAGTAAGAATAAACTCACAATGAAATCATGAGAAAGCTGTATCAAAAAGGCTCAGAAGTCTCTGATGTGGAGTCTAAGCTGTTAATTGCTTGCCACGTCTACTTAAAGTACATTCCTGGGTGACATTTTTTTAATTAGAAGAAATTATTAGATGTAGCAAGATTTTTTTTCTTTCATTTTTATAAGGAACATATGTAACAGAGTAGAAGAAGGTGTAATATCCCAAATAAAATTTAACTTTCTAAACCAGAAATGTATTCAGTTGTCAAGGAGTACTTCAGAGCTAAATGGGTCTGATGTCTCTTTAGTATGAAAATTTTGGCATTACTCCATTCACTTCAATAAAATTACTCTTGGCTTTCAGTAGCAACAATTACAGAAGCATCACACCTTTTCATCCCTCTTCAGTTTCCAGTAGGGTGTCTTTGAATTTTAAACCACAGTATAGTCTATTCATCCATTATTTTGGATGTTTTCTTACTTATGTTACTGCAACCTAGCTGGGGTGGGGAATTGTTCTGGTTTTGCCTTTAGGATGACACTATACAAAACAGATGTCTGCCTGAATCAGCTGGTCTTTCTAGTTAACTAGACTTGTATCCATTATTTTCAAACTGTTGCTGATGAAGGTGTAAGATTATCTCAGGGCTCTGGCATGTGCAGTCAGGGACTCTCAGAAAGAGCAATTTACAGGCCCTAGCAGGTACAGCAGGAAAAACATACTTGAGCTTCTTGTGGCTGGGATTAGTCTTCTCCTCCCACTCAGCCGTGGTGCTATCCCTGTTTCACAACCGCCGCTCAGGCTTTCCTGGTGCCAGAACCGGGGCTGCCCCACACCTTCTGTCGGGCTCCCAGCAGGGGAGTGGAAAGTGAAAAGCACTCGCTTGGTGCAATGTAAACCTCGGTCCTTGTTCAGACTTGGTGTAGGAGGGTTACTGCCCTGGCACAGTGGCGGGTGCTGTTCCTAGTGCCCGCTCATTACCGTGCTGAGCTTTCTGACATGGTTTTGAGAGTACAAGCAAGAGTCACGTTCACAGTGTCGCTCTGCCTTTTCTTGAGGACTTGTGTTTCTTTGCTCAAGAAGACCTGAATGTTCAAATGCAAAAAGAGGAGATTAGCGGTAGTGGGCTAGACCTCTATCTGATACAAAGACGTGTACGCAGCCGTCACTTCGGAGGGTGCTGTACGTGTGGAGGTCGGTTCAGGCTTGGTAGCACATCTCGGATTCCGGCAGGAGGTCGGCTTCACTGCTCCTACGGGTATCCCTGCTCACAAAAAAGGGACCTCTCTTGTCTTCAGAAAGGCTCTGAAGCACTGCGGCTCTCATGCCAGCTTGCTGAAGTACCAGTCGCAACTCTGGGTTTGCAGCCGGGGGGCTCTGGGAGCAGGCTGACAAACACCCCCGCCTCGCCGGCCGCCGGGCTGGGGCAGGGGGACCCGGAGCTGCCGCCGCGCGTCCGTCAGGCCGGGCGGTCACGTAGGTGTCCGCGAGAGACAAAGCGAAGGTTCATCAGCTCTGGATTTCTGTTTTATTTATCTGTTCTTTTTGCACCAAATTCCTTCCGCTGGATTTTGTGGGTTTGAGGCAGGCTATAAATAGGTGGGTTTGTGTCTTCTAAATATATTCATCAGAGGAATAGAAAAGTGAAGGGCCACCTGGAGTTAAGATTTTAATATTTCAGTTGTTACAAACCAACTCCAAAAACAATATTTTTTTTCCCCGGCAGATTTGGTGTGAAAATGTTTAGTTGAGCAGATGGAGCCACAGCTGGTAGTGTACATGTTTATCGGGATAGTTGGCATTTAGCTGCATCCAAAACTGATGTCAGGCTCAAAGATGCTAAAAAGCAGGAATGACTGGAAGCGGAGATGGTACTTCATCAGATCAGCTAGGAGCAAATTTCTTTATTTTTTAGTACTTTGGCCTCGTAAGAATAATTTTAATCCAGCAGGAAGTTAAACATTTAAAACTAAAATTAAAAAACATGTCAAAATAGGTAAACATTTGCTATTACTATGCTTTAATAACTAGCCTGAGGAGTGCAGAACATAACCCAGAACGTATTGATGTTTAAGGCCTAGTTAGCAAATAACACACATCTGCTGATGTTTAATTATCATGCATGCTTTGCTGGCAGATTTCAGGATCTGCATCGTTCTTATTTACCAACGGAGTCTCTTGTTTCACACATGAGAACATTCAGCTGGAAGTTTGAGAAAGGAGAGGGCACATGAATAATAGTGAGGAACCAAAGAAACAGAACAGATATGTGTAGACGATAATGATTTTACAGTTGTGTCTAATGAACACAATGAGGTTCGATGTCCCGTTGTGTGAGGCACTGTACAAACAGTGGGGGAGAGTCCCTCTGCCAGGGAGTCTAAAGGAAGAAGATAGAGTCAGACACTGAAAACTTCATTTCAAACAAGGATTTCAGCTTGGAGCTCCTTAGGACAATTTTAAATGGAGCAAATGACAGAAGTGTACTCTTGCTGTGGCCAAGGCCATGCCACAGTCTTATGACCATGTGGGATATTACTCTGTTTAGGTTAATAATATTGCATACATATATATCCAGGATGAATTTAGACCCCTGATTTCAATGGTATTTCTGGAATTAGTTTTTTAAAAGGATAAACAGTTTCATAATTGTTTTTTCTTCCCCATGTGATTATTTTTCCCAGTACAATTGTTCTTCCTGTGCAACGTTTTCCCAAATATCATTGATGCGTCTGAAGAAAAATGGAGTGTGTTTATCTCATCTCCATAGTACACAGCATTTGATAGCACTGGCTCAGCAGAGATCTGTTCCAGTGGCATTCCCGTTCAGACAGAGTAACCTACAGAAAGTGAGATTTATTCACATATATTTCTATTCTGTAGGTGGCAAAGAATTTTGGCCTAATTTTTGGCATGTGATATTCTGAAGCAGACTCCTTCATTTGTTGTCATTGCACAGGTAGCAGAGAAAAGTATCTCTCCGAGCATATAAAATGGCTGCATTATAAATGACAATCTAAGGGGAACCAAACTGTTTTACTAGATGACCAGTGACGCCTGTCACCTCTTTGCTGGTGGGTTGTGAATGCACAATGTACTAAAATGTAATGGTGCCTTCAGCAACAAAACAACAGCATGTGGCATTGTGCAAACTCTGAGCAATTCCAGTTACTTTAGGGTATCCTTGGAGTCTGCTATAATACAGAAAGCCCCCCTCAGCTGTCATCTCCTGGGGCCCGTTCCAATTTCCATCATAGTCCAGCCTGGGAAACATGAAAAAGTGCCAGAAAGGCATCCTAATCCTACGTTTCACTGAAGTGGCCTTCTTAAAAATATAAGCTTGTACAGAATTCAAGTACCATGTTTCTTCCTTGTTGGAAAGTTGCGTAATAGTTATGTAGCAGTGTTTAAAGATGTTTCACTCGTAGACTGTACCTGAAAAAAAATTAGTCAAACATTCAAATTCGTGATGTCCATTTTTAAAGCAGATGTGCACTCATGCATTCCAGTGCACTCACCCAACGGCAGGGCAGTAGCATAAAATGAAGTTATAATTATGCAAGCTTAATGATGGTGAAACAATAGTACTTTATGAGATAAACACCCATGGTGTTTTATAAGGCAATAGGTTTGTTACACATATTTGACTCGCGTTAATTCCACAGGATGAAGAATACAGTTTCTGTAATACAGTGTGCAGAGACTTGTGGAACCCCTTACAAACGGGATTATCTCCTAGCTATGTCCAGATTCTTTTGGGGACCTATGAGTCAGTAATCTTATTCTTATCTCACCTTTTAGCTTTTTAATGCTGTCTCAGGGCTTTACTAATTGTGTTGGACCATACCGTCTCCAGAGCACTAAGCATTACCACAAGTATGCAGGCTTTGGTCAAAAAATATTTTTAGACTGACTTTTATGGAGTTTAATATATTATAAATAAATCTGATAACTGGAAAGGATATGCCACTTTTTTCTTTCTATTATTTTTTTTAATTTGAGCTGTATGTTGATTTTTCAAGAACATGTAGTCATCATAGCACCTAATTATGAAAATTAAATTATGTGACATCTAATTATAATGAAAATTTAGGGGATGCGTTCTTACCTTGTGTAATGAACTTGGATGAAAATGCTTGATACGCTAATGCCTGCACTCCTTTAAAAAAAGCTACTATAACTGGCCTTCATCCCCAGGGTATAGCATAGAAATATAAAGCTCATCTTTTGGAACTGCTTTTTTAATGGGGAAAATGATAACATACATACATTTTCACTAAAATTAATATACAATTTTACTAAAATTTCACTATATTGAAAATGCACTTTCTCTTAATTTCTAGTAAAACCCAGCATTTAATAAGCCGATATTTTTTAAGGGCAGGTGTGAAAAAAAGGAATTTTCTAATCTCGACTGCACCTCTTTATTTTTGTGGCAGATCATGGCATACATCAAACTGAAATTTAGCAGATGGACTTCACGCGAAATCCAGATGCAGTTTTCACTAACAACTGCTGGTGAATATTAAAGTATAAATAGTTAAGAAAATACATATATGAAATTTAGGACCATATCTTTCTTCATGCAAGTTTTTGTATACAGTATGCCAGCAGGATTTAGCCTTTTCAGTAAGGTATCAAAATCAAAGTGTATTCCAAAGTAGTGGATAACAGAGACAATAAGAATTGTCTAAATTAGGAAAATGGTCATATTTCGTTTGTGTTCTAGAAATAGGTGGAAATATTGGTCTGCTAGTGAGAAAAACAGACTAGAGTGGTGGCAGGTTCAGCTGCTATAAACAGAGAAACAATAAAAGTCCTTGCATAATGTTTGTTATGATTAGGAGTTGAAAATTAAAATTTAATATAGCAATGCATAAAGAAATTAATATGAATGTGTTCTGAGGAAGAAAATGCTTTACTTAAAAAATATTATTGCAAGGGATGTTGTAGTCCTAGCGAAGACATAGCAATTTATTTTACTTTTACAAACTTATACTGATACACTTGACTTACCATTCCTATGGGGACATTAATGATACAACAATGGGCTATACCTGGAAAAAAAAACAGTGAAAGTTAGTGGATAAAGGAAACCAGTCTGCTAATTAAAAGTCTTAATGTCTATCTGAACATGTTGCCAATAAAACAGAGACTGCACATTTCCCTCCTGTTGCTTGAACCTTGAGACACTATTGTCCCCATATCCTTTGCTTCCTTCAAAGCACCTAGAGTTTGAGTGTACTTCTTTTGAAAGCAGGAGATACAGGCAAGTGCAGATCAGAGTTAGTGTCCTGCTGCCTTCACATTTTGACTCACTTATAAAGGCAAACCTGTGGCTAGTTTGCAGTGTGTTTGCTTGTGTTTTGGGAAGCCAAAGTCATAGATAGTTTTAGTAAAATTGATCTTTCATATTACCATTTTGTTTGTTTATTATAGTTTTTTCATTCTTCATCACTTCTCTCTGTTTACCAAATCAAAAGAACTTGTTTATCTCCTTTTATATATTGTGAAGGAGAAATAGGCATCAATAACGTAAAAATGGAAAGTCTTTGCTGTGTTTATTTTTGTTGTACAAAAAAGAAAAAGTAATTTTAAAGATACTTGAAGCTGGTGTTCCTATGTCTTGTTTCTTCATTCCTGGTCCTGGTCATTCACTTCAGACTAATGAACGTTGATTTTCCCATAGTGATTTTATTGGACTGAATTTCGAACACAGTATCTCTTGCTGTTGTTGTACATGTTCAGCATACTCAATTGTAATGTAAAATATATCCATCTACATAAAATGAAAGGGTCATGGTTGTTTGAGGAAGTTGGGACAAAATTGAAGGAAGCTTGTTCTGCACCCTAGTTAGCATAGTTTTCTTTGTGTTGGTAAACAAAGATTTTTATAATAGTAAACAGCCTTTTCACAACCTACCAATCATGGCATGATGGATTCATTCATTTGTAGATTCTGGAACCAGCTGCTCCTATCTACTGCTGCAGCAATTAGAAAATCAGTCTGTTAAAATATAATGAATTTAATAAATCTCACACTTTCAGATTTATGTATTTATTCTCTACTAGTCATGGTATAACCTATAGCTAATACAGTTTTTTCAAAAGCTAAATAATAATAATAAATAAATCAGAAGGATGCCTTGTATTACAAAGCAAGTCTTTTTCATGGTTGTCATCTCTGGGAGAAGAAAAATTGCTGGTGGGTGTAGAGAGGCAAGGGTAATCTCACTGCCTCACACACTGTTGCTAAATACAAATAACAGTAATAGCCTTATCTTTGCAGAAATGTTCTTATTAAATAGACACAGTGGGGTCACTGAATGACCTTTTTGTTTAATGCAATAATTACATTATGTTTCACAGAGATATGCCTTGTAGGGTTCATGTCCTAAGTATAGGAAAATCCCCAGGAAAATGCAATCTACTGACTATTTTCTAATCTTCATATGCATCATAAATAAGGGTAAGAATTATTATCCGACATTGCGGTAGAATTTTCTGATGGGGCGATATCAAGTGTTACTGAAGATATGAAAGGAAATCATTGGCAGAGTGTAGAAAAGAATCCAAACATCTCAATTCCCAAGTTTTGTTCCTTAATCATTTAATCATACTGATTACTTAATGTGAGCTCTGTGGCAAATTTATTATGTAATTACTTTTTTCTTACGGCATTGTCTGGTTAAACAACACACCTAGTCTGCATTCACGTGAACTGTTAGAAATGGGAAGGCAATCTGGCTGATACATGGTTCATATTTTGTGTAGACACCTGGAAATGCCGTACATTTTTCTTTCAGCAAGAATCCCTTCATCTTTATTCCTATTTTCCTTTCTTAATTTTATTCTCTATCTTTTTTTCTCACCTGTCCTGAATAGTCTATCTATTTTATCCTTCAAGTAGTGGATCAAGAGCCACCTGGCAGCCAAGATCAGGAAGAAAAAAGTTACGTGCAGAGCCAAAACAGCATTATCCTCTCTATTGCTGCACTAATGTTGGCAGATGTTTGTTCTACTCATAGGGGAGATTCTCCAAGGGAAACTCTCAGAGCTTGAACAGACTTCAGGAGCATCCTGGCCACTTCTGCTCTGCAGCTGGCATGCTGTGCAGGAAAAGGGAATTGTAATTTGCCTGGATATATTCCACCTTTCTGCACCATTGGAAAAGTCTGTGTTGCAATAACCCAAGGCAGTAAGAAGAGAAGAGGAGTGAGACTGCATTCATTTTTGGGTTGTGTTACTTCAAACTTGCCTTCAGCAGAGCTATGTCTGTAAGTGGGGTTGTCTAGAAAGCAGCTTTGTAAGAATACTTATGTTTGGGCTATATCCCATACCACAGGGTTTTGGGTCTTATAAAGGAGGCAGTGTTGAGATTTTGCATTACACTGCTTCCTTTGCTTCCTTCCCCTCCCATTGTCACTTCTACATCCTACCCCTTCAAGACAGCACTTTTAGTGTTAGGCTACCTAGGCAACAGCTCTCTCCCACTCAAATTTCTCTCCTACCTAAAAGATTGTTTAGTCGCTCCTCCCTAAACATTTTAGAGGGTATTAGATATATGCATTTTGCTTCACCTAAGTGAGGAGAAATGAAAATACCTAGCTTGTTTAGCAAGAAAAAGGCAGATAGGAAATGCTCCTAAGTTAACAATGCATGCATCTCATTCTGGAACAATCTTACAGTCAAAAAAGCAGCAACCCCCCTCATATTTTGCATCTTGATATCCTGACCACATAATGTTATCTACAGTGTAGTTAGCAGAGCATTAAGTTTAGTGACCCACAGATCTCTTTCCAGTCATAGAAGTCCAATGATTTGTCAGATAGGATTTATTAGCTGTCGCCAAGAAATTCCAAAAATTGGGCAACATATTACCAAATAGAGGAAGGACAGAAAGGATCTAGGAAGCGTGTCAGGCAAACAGACATATCTCCAGGTTATCTTAGCCTATTCCATTAGAGATGGAGAACTTCCCAAATCAGAATATGTAAATCAGGCTGTGACTCTCAGTGGAAGTGGCATTTCTTGAAATGTTTATCCATTGTGATCAGAAATGTCAATATTGCATGGATTTTAGAGGACATAAAAAAAGGAGTAAAATAAATCTATTTTTAATTCAGATGTTCAGCATTTCAAAGGAAATAGTTTATGATGAAGAATTAAACAAAGATTGATAAGCATGTTATTGGTCAGGCTATATGACCATGATAGCAAGAAAGGCAAATTCATACCTTCTGTCAAAAAGGATATAAAATGCTCACTCTGTAGAAACTGTATGGTTGCAATAGAAGCTTCTGAGACTTCTTTTTGAACCACTCCTCATCTAAAGGAAGGTTTCTCAAGAAGTAAAAGAAAGGGCAGAGAAACTCGAAGTCCTGGTGTGTTAAAGTCTTGTATCAGCAGCAGTCAGGAGACAATACAGTTTGGTTTTTTTGAAGCAGTATCTTTGAGCAGGCATTTTAGCTGCTCAGGAGTTCCAGCCTCTATAAGAAATTTAACTTGGATATCCAATTTTTCATTTGGTTTTTTTGATGCACTGTTTCAGCCCTTGCACTTGAGCTTTGTCCCATAAGTAACCATAATTGCTGTTGTCTTCTTCTGTCTGAGTTAATTTTAGCGGAGTGTACAAGTGTTGTCACTGTTTTGGGGCTCTGAGGTATGATCTCAGCTACTCCTTAGTCTAAGGTCCCCAGATAAAATACTCGCACCTTCCAAAGTGGCAGACAAGTTCCATCCCAGAGATGCAAAAACATTCGACATGAGCTTCCTCATTTTTATTTCCTTTCTTCCTGTTTAGTTTTAGGATGGAGAGAGAATCTCTGTCAGCTTAAGAGAGAAGACTAAAGAAAGGAAAAATGAAATTAGTGATAATAATGAGAAATAAACAAAGCCCTGGAATTAATGTCAAATAAGTATTTTTACCAAATAGTTTGCAAGAGAATAAAGAAGGGAATCTGAGCAGAATGGACGGTCCTTAGCTCACAGAGGAAACCAGGGCTTGCCTGGAAACAGATGCGCAGAGGGAAAATGGTACATAAACCTCAAGGGTTATTTTCACATAGAATTAAACTTCACATAACACCATCAATTTACATTTGGTATGGCATAATAGAAAAGACAAGTTTAAGGAATACCTCTGTTAAAGAATTCTATTTCCTCTAACCCCAAATTAAATTAAACTCAATATATCTATATTCTTATAAGGAGGATCTTAAATGTTCCTTGGGTATTTTTCCCCATTGCCAGCATCAGAGTAATATATTTAATAGTCTTTTTCTGTGCTCTTTAATTCTTTTCTTCATTTAAAGTCTATTTACTCCATAGATAATTTTTATTGGCCATCACAGCAAAATAACTTTATTCCCAACAATAATCCTAAAAACATTA
Source organism: Haliaeetus leucocephalus (assembly GCF_000737465.1). Classification (NCBI taxonomy): domain Eukaryota; kingdom Metazoa; phylum Chordata; class Aves; order Accipitriformes; family Accipitridae; genus Haliaeetus; species Haliaeetus leucocephalus. Next base: position 664,539 of record NW_010972820.1, on the reverse strand, counting down.
TGCTCAAATATCAGAGGGCTGCAGTCATAATAAGGAAGTTTTTTTCTGATATGCGCCCATTCATCCTTCCTTTACAACTGTAGCAATTTAAGAGATGGAACAACATGATTGCTTCTTCAAATGTTTGCATTATGTGCAGCTTTTTGAACTAATAGTGCAGAAATTTTTAACAATTTTGGTTTTGGTATAGTATCTGAACCTGCATTATGAGAAGGGAGGCTGAGTGGTCTTCATCTGTAGAAAAACTTGGTGGAGTAAGACAAGGAGCATGCACTTTCTGCTGTAAAGGAGTTATGCATTTCCTGGAGTGCCACGGAGAGCTGACATACGGGTGTCACTTTATCTATTCAATAATCTGAACTTTTTAAATGCCTCTGTGGCTCTTCTTTGTCCCATTCACATTTCTTGTTGCACCTATGACCAATCCCTGTTTCCTGAGGCTAAAGCGGGAATGATAGAGTCAAGAGAAGTTTAGTGAATTTTTATTTCATTCCTCATAACATTCTGGGGACATTGAGGAGGAAGGGTGAGGAACAATTAATTAGAAGTGAGTAACCAGATCTGTGTAAGTGTTTAGTTAGTTCAGCTTGTGACTCATGTCTGCTGTGTGCAAACAACTGAAGACTCATCTTGTGAGAGGCGACCTGGTATTTTAATAGTTGAGCTATTTCCTGTGAGAAGCACAGAACAAAGGATTTTGACAACTGAATTCCTTCTTGAATATCTTCTATTCCCCTCAAGAAGAAAGATGAGAGAATTTAAAGATTGGTCTGAATCTTTAAGTGAACTCAGTCAAGCAGTTCTCAGGGGTGGTAGCCCTGTTAACTCTAGACAGGGTCTTCTTACATGCCATGTATACTGAATTAATAAAATGATAGCCTGCTACTTCAGGAATGTTCCTGTATCTGTACTTATTCCCTTCTGAATCTGAATGTCAGTTACGACGTTTGGTTTCTTTAGGTTACTCAGAATAAAAACCTGTGAGACGATGACTGCGGAAGGGTAATTTCACATTATAAAAATTCATAGTGTTGATTTAATAAAACTAGCTGGGTACAATATTTTAACTATGGAATTCAACTCAAAACATTACTGACAGTAACAATCATGGGGCCTTATTATGATCTCAGGACTTTGTTGCATATCTTGTTGGGGACAGACCATGTCATGGTCCTGGAATCTATTGGCTACACCACGGCACAGAGGTCAGCCCCCGCAGGTTTGATTAGAGATTAAAAAAAAGCTAAAAACCTCAAAATTACCAGTCATATCCTCTGGGAGTTTGTCACGAGAACTTAGACAACACATTCCACATTTTCTTAAAGGATATTTTCAAACCATATTTAAAGTATTGTGCTTGATGCAATTTCACATCTAAAAAATCTTCATAGTCAAGGAAAAGGAAATGAAGAAGAAAAATCATTTGATCACACGTTTGTGGAGTGTAAACCCAGGAATCCCAAAGATATGCTTAAGATACAAGACTAACCCATAACATTTTCATGGCATGGATCTGTTCTTATAACTAATACTTATGTTGATGAGCGTTTATACATCTGTATACATTCCCTTTGTGGCTATTATAAAAGAAGATTTCTTAGTGTAACTTCAACTGAATAGAATCAAAATAGGTCTGATTTAAACCAAGACAACTCTTCATGGTTTAAGTGGTTTAAGACCAGTTTTGGTTTGTTTCTTTTTTTTTTTTTTTTTAGTAGTGGTGTTTTTGTGTCTTTAAATTTACTGAGACACCCTGAGAACATGTAGAGATGAAGTTTTCAAAATAATTAAAAAGCTGACTGTGAGAGCAGGAACAGTCCACTAATCTGCCATGTATAATTTGAAGCATCTAACGTCATACAGACACATACTAAAACCTGAAATGGATAAAATGTGCCTTAACTATAAATCCTTGATAATATATAGGATTCTTCTAGAATTGACTGTCTTTGTCTACAGAATAGATCTTGCCAGAATAAGAGTAGTTATATAGGAAATTACACAGAATCTCTCATTTCTTAGGTAGGATTTATAAATGTGAAACTATTTATTGAAAAGTTAATAGTCATCTTTGTAGGATTTCTGGTTTGGCCTAATCCTTTCTTCCCAAGAACTTGTATGTAAAAATGCCTCCAAGACTCCACTTTTCTTCCTTCCAAGGCCTGAGGCTTGAAAGGGAGAGCTAAGGAAGGACAAACCACATGAAAATTCACCTTGAAGTTAATGTGGCAACAGGTGTATTCATTTCTAGATGGATTCCCTCTATACTGTTCCCTCTGCAGCATGTATGAGACTGATGAGATGGGAAGCAAACTGCAAGAAATGGACTCTGAAAGGAAGAATGCAGCAGAGCCCAGAAATGCCAAGCAGAGATCTTTCCACCAAGCGCTCTGGCATCCATGCATAAACCCAGAGTAACTTAACTGAGAATCTGCCTGCGCACAGTTTGCCTCATGTTTATTACACATAGTTGAAATACAGTTTTTAATCCTTTGTCTGCAAAGGATTAAAATATAAAGGACAAATGGATCTGCTTTGTGTTCATTCATCTTAAATGTAGTGAGATTATAGGAATGTAGTGGAATAGATTTTAAGCAAGCAATTTGCTATGGGTGGGTTATTTAATTTGAACTTGATCCCACAAAATACCCATTTGTAACAAAAACATAAGCAAAAGCATATTCTTAAACTTCCTTGACTTTAATTGGCTGAATGTTTAAGAACAGGCTTTCCGAATTTACAGAACTGAAGCTTGTCAAGGTATTCACTGACAGATGGGCTGGTTAAAAGTATGTTTACCTCTCCTACCTATTTCTTGCATCAGATTAAATAATTTGAGAATCAGAAAATGAAAGTACTTGTTTGGAATGGGATAACTTCTAAATATATGATTTATTTTCTATCAGTGCTATCATTCAGGAAGAAAATAGCAACAAAGGAAAAAAAAATCAAAAGCAGAAACCCCTTTCTCCGGCTTTGTGGCTCATTTCAGGTAGATGATTGATTCATGGTAGCTCAGAATCAAATCTAGTATAACCCAGAGTTGTATCAGGGTGAATTTGGCTATAAAGTATCGCTCATTCCTGGAAGCATGAGCAGCAAAGCACTGATTCAACAAACAATCTCTGTGATAGTTTGTATTAGAATTAGCATTTCAGCAAAGTAACAAGGTTTATGTAGAAAAAGGGTGGTTTGGAGTTTATTTATTTATTTGTTCATTTATTTTTTGCCCACACTAATCTGGGAGAGGCGGTGAGTGTAAATCATCTTTCTCTTTGTGTATTCACTCTCAATTCGTTTGTTGAAATACAGAGCTAAAGCTGCTTTTTGGAGCAGCCCATACTTTAGCATATTGAAGACTTTCAGAAATTAAAGATTTTCAAAATGTAATCTCTTCCAGGAGGCAGGGAGGGAAAGAATCTTGCCAGACATTCATCTTGTTAAAGAATGACTGAATGATTTATAAAGTAGCATTCAAACTGATTTCATTGTTGAGGCTGGAGCAGATCACATCCTGAATTTATTGCAGATTGGGCTAGATTAATCTGCAGGCCAGCATTTCCCAGCTACGAGCTTTGCTGAATCTACCTCTCTCTTCTTTCATCTCTCTTCTCGCTCTTCCATTGCTCCTTTCCCCTTCCTCCTTCCCTTTCCCCCTATATATTTTTTTTTTCTTTTCAGCTTCAAAACAAAGTGGATAAATTTTGGTTTAGTTCGAAGGGGTAATGGAAGTCACATTTTTCTTTCTAAAGCTTCCTGCTAATAAAAGGCAGTGCTTGGATAGGTCTTTCTTTGGGTTTATTCAAAGCTCTCACACTTGCCAGAGCAGGTGATGAAGAGTGTATGTGAGTTCAGTTCAGTGAGCCACTGAGAAATATGTTGTAGTTTTCAGGAGCAATAAAGGTTTGGTGTGGGTAGATCCTGAGATGGAGCTTTGAGTTATCATATGGCACATCACTCATTAGTGATTAAGCCTCAAAGGCTTCAGAACAGTGACCATTTCATGGAAGATAAAGAATATATTGTATACTTGCACCCCTTCAACTTTCTTTGTGCCTTCAATCCTGTTTTCTTGTCTCTGTTTTAAAACAGTATCTTTAGAAAGCTTCTCTCTCACTTTGTCTGTTTACACTGTCTGAAATGAGATCCTACCAGCACCCCCCCCAAATCCTCTTCAACTTTCATAAGGTAAAATGCTGAAATTTAAGAACTACAAAAAGGGTTTCAACATTTTCATAGGAATACAAAGAATCTTCATCCTCTTAAAAAAAAGCGTTCTCCTTCCCATCTGTCAAAGTGCATAAACCTGCTTTCCAGAAAGCATCTCTCTGATGGTAGACACCAGAAAACTATGTGTATCTTTTTATAGCAGTAATTTGCTAAAGTTGACTAGTGTGATGTTTCATTTGCACTTATGATCTGGACGTGCCTAGCAGAACTTTATGAAGTTTACAAATTTAATGCTACTGCAGATATTTTAATTTTGATACCTTGACATACACAGATATCCTTCTCTTAGAGTCTTGCTTGGAATATTGGAAACTCAGAGAAATCCTGAAAATTTATCATATTTGAAGCATCGAAGTAAAGTGAGGGTGCAGTAATGCATTTGTATTTCCATTTGTATTGTAAAAACCTCTTTTTTTTTGTTTTCTCAATGTTACGCTGTACCCTAGAAGTCGTCTGGAGGTAAGGAGTGCTGAGGGATCATTTAATCCCCTCTGCGTTCCCATGCAAACAGCTGTATTCTGGTCTAAAGAGCACACATACATTCGGTAAGTGTATTACCAGAAGAAGCCAGGGAGCAGGAGCGTGGCCCACTTGCCAGCCCAGGATCTGGGGCTCCCGTTCCTGCCCCTCTGTTTGCACGTGGAGGCGGTCGGACCCCTGAACTGCAGCGTGCTCAAAAGGCCGATTAAGCATTCCCCTTCTTCTTTGTGCTCCTTTCTTCCACCCGTCTTATGCTGTGGAATCACAACAAAGCATTTGTGCAGAAGTTTTGGCAGATGTGAAAATCCAAATCTTTCACCCCGGCCTCAAAGCCTGGAAGGAGAGAGAGAGATGTTGATCCACAGAGAGATCTCGGAGCCACGGTGCTTCTCAGGAGGACTGCTGGGGCATTTCCAGATTTCTCTTTGTTTAAAACTATGTCAGCATTTGAAATCTAGCTAATGTGAAGAGAATTCATAAACCGATAGCACGCAGTGCTTCCCTTGTTAAGGGTTAATTATTATGCGTCTTTCCTTGCACCATATGGTGGACTTTTGTTTGCTCTAAAATACCTCTGCTTTCAACAGCTCTGCAGATTAGAAAGTAAAGCTCATTAGCTAACAAACGCTATCATTTTTACTTACAATTTACATTGTTTTATATAATTTTACATACACTTGACGCGTTGTCAAGTATAACTAGATCCGGTTAATGAAAACTGGTGTTTATTTTTAATATTTCTTTTTTAAAAAATTACTTTTTTTATTTCTATTTCTATACTGTCTGTACTCAGAAGAAAGGTTTTCCTTCTGTACCTAATCGCTGTGTTTACGATTAAGTATGACCATGGACGTATATACTCCTCAGATGAGAAAAGTTCAAATCACTTGTTGCTGCAGGATCAATGCCAAGCATCTGCAAGTAAAACTGTTTTTATGAAGCCAAAGCTGCCTTAAACATAATTAGTTTCGTGATAATCCTAGCCTAGATGTGGGTACAGATAGAACCATGATAGAGCAAAGTCAATTAGGCTTATAGTTGCTTAAGCATTTCCATTCCAGCGCTTAATTTTTGGCTAAATTTTTTCGGACTGATGGGATTTCTGTTTTTTTCCTGGAAGTAGTTTGTGGAAGAAGAAAACTGGGCTTTTGGAATAAAATATTAATCTTTTGTATTAAGTGAAAAGTGAAAGGTTGGAATGGTTTTTTTATGACTTATATATGCATATTTATTTGAACCACACTTGCAGCAAAATTACCAAGAAGAGTGAGTTGAAATTTTGGCAAGAAGATGGTCATTATTGATTATTATTCTTTTTAATATTCTGATGAAATTCAGTTTTGATCTGGTACAGTCACAAGTCTTTGGACAGTACACATCTTGCATGCACCTTTTATGGAGGTGTCCCTTATTGAGTGTCACGTAGGTGTTCATGAACATTCATGTTGATGAATGCTGGCAAACACAGGATAATGGAAAATTTTGAATATTGCACATATGTTACCATGCCCTTTTAGGAGCTACTGGAAACAATCATCACTGTAATATTAAAATATTTGTTCCATTGCTATTGCCATTACCATACACTACTGGTAATATTGCTGTCTGGATATACCACTGACATTATTGATTATTAATGGTAGAATAAGAAGGGGAATTCTGCCAGTATATTATAAATATTCAGAGAAGTGGAATGTGAATTCTCGTAGCATACTTGTGTTACACAGCTTTGGAAAGCATGCCTTTATTGGAACTAGCTTTAAATGATTCTTTATCCCATTTGCTGCTCCATTGTCTTATTTTTCTAGATATTTTTACACTTTATCTGCTTGTGACCCATCTTTTCCTGGCTTATTGTTCAAAGAATCCTTACTCCAAAATCTGTGAAAAGACCTGTAACACTGAACATTATTTGTGATGTCACAAATCAACTTTCTTATTTTTCTGCAAGACTGAGTCTTGCTAACCAAGATGGAAATAGAAGTAGCCTATCTTGTTTCATATGGCTATTTCTGATAAAGGAAGAAAATGGCAAGGAATATCGTATAAAGCAATGGAAAGTAGATATAATTCTGTTATTTTTCCGCTATGAATGTGCCTTATTAAATCCATGGAATCATTGGATTTTTCACCTTATTTTTGGAAGTATACTTAAAATTATCTACCATCTGCAGGGCCATATAAAACGTTGCTACCAAGCTAGCTGAAAGAGAGTGTCATTATCAGGGTTTTTTTGCATACTGTTTTTGCTTTCCTTTTAGAATAGCGTTGAAAGGCTCCCATCAGACTTCAGACTGACTACATTAGTCATTAGATACACATATAAAAATGCGTTCTCCAACCCAAAAAGCTTTCACTCTAAGTAACAATGGCATGCTTTGCCAAGGACAAGGTGAAATGCTAATGTCCTGTTTACTGCTCATTCCAACGTACTGCATGGTGAAGTAGACAAATGTCCTTACTCTGAAGGACAGCTTTATGATTCTAATTTCTGCAACTTCCTGAGTAATTAGGACGTGCTCATTTATTATGCCAATTTACAATGGTTCTGTCTGGAAAACAATACGGATTCTTCAAATTTCTTTCCACCATTTTAGATGAAAATCTTTATCTTCTGGTTCAACACACATTTCCCATGTCTTCTTTCCTAAATCTCTGCCATAGACAATTTTTTTTTTTTTTTTATTAGGCATGACAGAGAAAACATTACACAGCTTTTGAACTTAGGAAATGCAGTCAAAAATTCGTTGAGAGCCTGCAGGTTTGTTTGTGGTAGATTTGATGTATGTCTTATGTAAAATTTTTGGGACTTGGAAAAGTTTAATCCAGCACATTTTTGTGATCTAGAATAGTTAAAGTATCACTTCTCTGGAAGACTGATGAAATACACACTTAACGAGGCTTAAGGTTAAAAACCTTAAAGTAAAACCCAGAAAAATGTATTTGTGCTTTCTAAACAAGTCATTATACTAGTCATTTTTGATTGTTGTTGTTTTAGAAAAGAAACAGTTCTAAGAAAAGAAACAGTTCTAATATTAAAATAGTAGAAATAATTACCGGGGAAATATTCTCATGACAATGAGAATTTTGCTGAAAACAGATACATTGCAAAGCATTGAATGGTATTCTTGCTTTGGGTTTTTTTTGGGGGGGAGAGACCTAAACCCAAATAAATAAATAAATAAATAAAATTATTAATAGAGATTTTTGTCAATGTATTTGTAACTAAGTTATTCATTCCCGTATTTTAAAGATATATTATTCCTTACATATTTTATATATGCATTATATATTCCAAATTATATTTTATAGAGACAATAATATAATATATATTAAAATATTTATTCATTGCTATATGATTATCTTCTATTGTGCTAATTTTTTAATCTTAGTATTATAGAATCATTTAGGTTGGAAAAGACCTTCAAGATCATTGAGTCCAACCATCAACTATGCCCACTAAACCATGTTATGGAGTAAATTTATGAATCTTTGTTATGAATCATTTGACTTTTACATTAGTGCAGAATTTTCTTTTCAAAGAATACCCTAGTGTTTCAGTGTCTACATATGTAACAGATGTGTGCCTTATTAACCAAACACATTGAGTTACTTCTAAAGAGGTTTAAGTTATATTACTGTTTGGGGTTTTTTTGTGTTTTTTTTTTTAATTTATATTGTAATGAAGAATAACAAATCTTACATGTAACATCAGAACATGTGAACTTAAATTCTGGTCTGAATTAGTTATTCAAGGAAGTTGTATAACAGTGGGCTTAATTTTGTTCACTGTGCAGAAAATCAAAACAATTTACAGATGTAATACGTAAATAGAAATTAAGATATAGCATTCCCTGGCACTCTCTACTGATTTGTGCCAGCTAAAAAACTAACTTTATATCCCCATGGCAAAGGTCTCTTAAAAAAAAAGAGCAGAAAAAGTGTCCCTTAGGTCATCACTTTTAAAATAAAATATGGCAGCCACTTTTTCTTCTGCCTCGGAAAGTCTCTTCTGTATCAAGCAGCTGGATCTCAAGAGCAAGATTCATTTTTCATGAATAAAGAGAGTTGCAATGACTGTAACCAAGGGAAGGTATTTCATACACAGCTGTGATATGGAAGTGTCAGGGCATCTCACCCACCCACTCGCTGATTCCTGAGCTGCTCCAGCTCCTCATGCTCAGTGTCCACTCGTCCGTTCCTTTACAGAGCAAATCTCACAAGCAGTACTAGTAGTTGCTAAAACATGTCATACGTTTTCTCTACAATGCAGGACTTGTAGCGATTTTACTATGAATTGGCTTTAACCTGTAATAGGAAGTAGCCATAGTAAGTGGGTGTAATTAATAAGTAAAAGCCAAGCGTTTAATTTTAAGCATTGTGTAAGCTAAAATCATACAAGCAGTAAATGTTAGAATGAATTTCTGAGACAGCTTCCTTTGAGTGGCAGGAGCATTTTCTCCTTGAGCTGTGGCCAAGCCCTAGATAAACAGAGGAGAAACCTATTTGGAAGAGATATACAGCAAGCTCACGATCTTGTTTTCCTGCATTTTGTTAGCATATATCACTAGACTGATGTTTACACTTGAACAGACCCAGCTTTTAGCAGGAACAGCACTGTGAATTCAGTGCCCTGAATTCTCCTCTCACCTTGTTTTAGAAAGGGATGCCACCATTTCCACAGTTAGGAATGAAGGAGTAAGGAAATAAAAAAATCGAGGAAGTAAACACTGTTAATTCCAGTCTGAAATATCTTTTTATTCGGCTGTTGTTCAGTGTTTTGTTTTGCTTTGTTTTATCCCATATGCTAGCTTTGCTGACTGACCTTTGTGGCAAGCTTTGGCCAACCGAGATTGGAATTGCACAGTAGATCATATTTTGATCAAAAAAATGCTTTTCTGGGACAATAGATCTGTGTAAGTTCAGTCACATACACTTTCTAGATAAGGACCCGGGCCTAGTTTTAATCCTTTTCAGTTTAGCACCTAACCAGAAGTCTGCATGCTAGTGATAAAGGGTTTTTTTTAAACTCTCCTAAATCCAACAGCAACACATAAGGATGTTAGATCGGAATGTGTCTTTACACTAAGGAGTCTTGGAGACTTTCTTTCTAACTTCAGTGTGCCACTTAGTGCCTAAAGTTGCATGGCGATGAGCCTGGGTTTTCTGGTCCGAGGTCACCGTTGGAGAATGAGGCACCCAGTCACCTTCCAGTCGCTGGTGCAGATGCTGGTGCTTAAGGTACCTCAGTTCCTCGGCTGCATTTTAGATGGAAATCTATAACATCTGAGAGGGCTGTATTTCTGTTAGTACTGAAGTTTCTTGCTTCTTGTACTTTTTTTAATCAACATGCTTCAAAAGTAATATTTCACAGAACATTTTAATAAATGTTAATAAACAATATGTATTTTAAGAGGAATTATGACTAAGAAAATTTAGATCATTAAATGAGAGAACCTATTTAAATATATTAATATTTGCTATGGTAGCACCTGGATACTATAAAACATATATTGAAAAACTCAGGCTTGCCTTCACATGGGCATGTTACCATTTTTTTTCAGGGAGACATAATGTAATGATTTATTTTATTATTGGCATCACTTGGGTGGATTTTGTTTGCTTGTTTGTTTGTTTTGTGATATTTAATTTTGGTGGGTTTGGGGATGATAATTATTCCAGCAAATTCAGTTCACTATTTCTCACAAATAAAAGAACATTAAACTGAAAAATTACAATGTTTTCCCAAGAACATCTCTGTGTAATCAGAGGTCTGTTATCTAGCTCAAGAAAGAATAGTATTCTCTCAGGATACAAAGATTCATTAATTGGCAAAAATCAATGTCCTGGCAATATAAAATTCCAACAGCATTTATAAATATGCTGCCATTGCCTCAATAAAGATGTGATAATTAGAGGGTCATCAGTTTAATACTTTTTTATTTCTTTTATGTCATTAATGCACAAGTCATTTGTAGCATCGATTGTTTCTGGTGAGCAGAATTATTTAACTGGTGAGCAGTTAAAACAAAGCAGGTGTATTAGCTTCTATTCATGGCTGATGTTCTGATGAATCAGATAGGCCAGAAAATAAATAAACCAACTAAACAAAAAAAGTGCCAGGTGATACGTCTTGAATGAAAGCCCATAGAACAGCCTTTATTGTGCAGAGAGTTTGAGTTAAAAAGCCCTTTCCTGATACACATAGGTGAGGTTGTTTTTTATCTCAGGGCTGTGAAAGAATGCAAATAGTGAAATAAACTTAGAAAGTTAAAAAGAAAGATGGAAACACCAAGTCAGTAAATAAAAGTATATGTCTAAGAGAGAAATAGTTTTACAGAGTGCATTAAATAAACTATTGTTAAGGCTGGCAATTTCAAAAGAGCTACCTTGAAAAAAAAAATCTTTTGAGAATTTGGAAAAAAGTGAAAAAAGACACATAAGTTTTATTTAGAAGAAAACTGTGTTTGAATACTATGTCAAAAGACTCAGGAAGAAAAAGAATGAGGACAAAAATGAATTTCATTAAGATCTCTTTTATTCTAGTCACAGGTTGTTTTTTTTAAATTTCTATCTGTGATTTAACACAAGGCTAGATGATTTCAGTAATTAAAAGGCATAATTTGTTTTTCCAGCCCTTGGCAGCATTCTACTCTTGGGGCTTCTCTCTCAAGTGGTACACACCATCTACCTTCCAGTCCCTTGGGGGATACAGGCTAGTAGTATAGATGCTACCTACTGGCTAGATATAGATCATTGCTCCAAAACTGAGTGGAACGGAGAGTGGTACCATGTCCTATTTACTATTTTAAAGTGAATTTACCATTTGCAATTAAAAGGATGAAAGATAATTGTAGGATGTAAAAAAGAACCCAGTTTGGACAATCTCTATTCAAACATAGTTGTGTCTTAAACAAAACACTCAACACCAGTATATCCCTGTTTTACTTACGTAACTTTTAATCATCTTCTTCATCTGCCATAGGCAAACATCACAGAGAAAAGTCTTCTGTAGTAAGTAAAAGTTTAAGTTAGGTAAGTTTCAGTTAAGTTATAGTTAAGTAAAAGTTTTCTGTAGTAATATTAGAGGAGACCTAGAAGTATAATTTCCTGAGGTTGCGCTAAACTATATGTAAATGTGGGTCGCCTCTCATACCCATCCTTTTAGTGGCTTATTATAGTCTTCCTTGAAATGCCTCTGTTTTGCTATATTTAAGAAGTTTGTCTTTTCCACGCTCTTTGGTTCTTCTACAGTAGAGACACTTAAAGTCTTTGTCCCTATTTCATATTGCAAATTCTGGAATTTAGGTTTCATTAAGCTCTACCATTTTGTTATTCAAACTCCGCAACATTATTTTAAAACTTTGAGTGCATTTAAGTGCATGAAACATAACATAAATGATAGTTGAGTCAATGCTAGAAACACTTTGTCATTGCTTCTACTTTTTAATGCAGACAAAACAAGAGAAGGTGGAATGAAGACAGGAAGTCTATAGAGAAGAAAATTCAGATCAGTCTCATCAGGCATTCATAGCAAAGATATAATAGGATAACAGATATATGGAAGGAAGGCTGACCTTTATTCTTCTCTTGTCTGCTTTGTTCTGGAAAGAGAAAGAAAGGTTTGCCCATGTCAACTTCCATGACTGTGGCTCTATCCAGGAAAAGTTGGTGCAGGCCAGGGGACATTTCTGAACCTCAAATTCATAATACCAAATGATTCTCTTCCAAAGTCCTAATTCCTGGCAAAAGGACTTCGCTGTGGAGACAAAGGAAAGAGGGGAGATTTACCCTCAGTCCCAGAATAACTGGGGCAAAGGGTGCTGTTTAAGCAAAACCAGCATTCCTGCAAAAGTGCCACTATCTGGCTAACCAGTGACAATCTGGAAATCTGTATCTGGAGCAAGTAGTGGTTGATCCACCTTTCACTCTGCTGATTGATAGCCTAATTAAAAGGGCAGTGTGTTCCATTTGTTATAACCTGAATGTTGCAGTGCCATGTTAGTGATTAGACTATTCTTCATTTCAGCTTTAAAATAATACCACTGGATTTTTAAAAAGCATTAAGTGCTCCTATCTCCATTCTATTTTTATTTGATTTTCTGCCTCTGAGCTTTATTCTTTTAGATGTACCGTTAAAAATTAGTCACCTGTTAATGTGCTGAAGGCTTGAGGTACCTAGATGATTCTTTGAAAAGAACTAAAGAACACCTGCAATGTCTTAAGGTAATAACCGTCAAACTGTCAGAGGCAAAAGTAACAAGCAAAAATATTTGCAACAAAGGAAAGTAGAAGACAGCCGTTGGAAAAAGAAGCAAAATATATTTATAAAGCAGGTTTTAAAAGCGGTTAATGCTAAACATGTGATGTTTATGCCAATAGAATGAGTCAGATATGCTTCAAGTGAAATACTGTATTTTGAGCTGCCTAATGTCATCAGCACCTGCAGGGACAGTTTGCTAACTCTCCATGAACACACAGCCAGCTCTTCAAAGTAATTTCCATTATGCAACAGTGGAGCTTTAAAGACATCCTCCCTTATTGATCTTGTTTTTACATGATTCAACTTGTTAAGAACAAGATAAAGTTCCTCTGATAAAAATTGATATTCTATAGGTAAGGAGAATTTCTTTAGTCTAACATTTTTATTGTCATTGTTTGTGTCTATGCAGACAGCTTAACCTGCTCTGAGAGTCTGGTAAGTCATTAAATTGGCTTTTTTTTAACAGTTAAGCTTCCTTTAAACTCTAGCCAACTGCTTGCATTCCTGACCTTCTGAAAGTACTGAGCCAGTACTCAACACTAGTCATGGCACTTCACTTGCTGTTACACAGTCAGGAATTTTTCCAGGTTTTGCTTTCTTCATGTTAAAGTCAGTGAGGCAGATGCAGGCATGTGATTTCTCACACAGAAGGCACAGATTGAAAAAACCCTCATCCCTTCCCTTCCCTTCCCTTCCCTTCCCTTCCGTCTTCCTTCTTTTGCCATATTCCCTGAGCTATGAACTAGTATGAAAACTAAAGGAAAGGAGCAACCAGGGTAGTTTCACGCTAATTGAATCCATCTTGTGCAAAAATGCTGCAGATTTGGATTTTCTTTTTTGATTGTTTTTTTTTTTTGGGGGGGGGAGTTTTGAGACCTAACTTGTTATTAAATATATATATTAAATATATATACATATAAAATATATTCTAATTATTTTAAAATACCATATTGACGATCTCTTATTTTTTAAAATCTGCCAGCAGCTTACCACTGAGTTGAAAAGGGGAGAAGTACATACTTAACACTAGAGTATGTAATTTGGATAGATTTGCTGTACAGTAAAATGTAGGACTTAAGGACAATTTGGGGTGATCCTGTAACTTCAGTCCAAGCTCAGTCACTTAAGACACTGTTAAGTCACTTATATGGCTGTTGTGCTGGAGGTCAGCTGGCTAGCTGTTTGCATGTCACACCTCACAAACCTGCATTAGTCACAATGCTAATTTATCATGTATATCTACGTATCTTTTATGTGTGTTTCACAGAATACAATCTTGTGGAAATTAATTGCAGAAACTCAAAAGTCTATTTGTATCTCAGGGGTGAGAGTGGTTTCTAGGGATCCTGGAGAAAAGTTAATGACTGCAGCAGAAAGGTGGGTAGGTGGTGGACTCCTTCTGCCAAACTTTGCTTTGTATCACCTATTGACACAGATTTTTAAGCTCTAAGCCATACTCCTTAAAGGGCATGCCTGTTTTACCTCTTAAAGGGTGGCAGATGCTTCTGAGGTCCCTCAGAGGGAAGTCCTGCCTCCCTAGCTGGGTGCCTGAGCTGCACCAGACAGGGTGTCTCCCCAGAGGCCTTTTGGGGCAGCCCCTTTCCTTGATTAGATTTCTTCGTGGGAGGGTTTTTCATTAGGCATCTACTGCATAGACTCAAGAGTTTAACTTAGGGAGGCTAGTTCCCGCCTATGGGTAATAAATTGATACAAATACCAGAAATTAGCATCTTTGTATTTTTAGCACAGAAAACAAGTATTAGACTAACCATTTAAAACTGAATAATGATAATAAGATAATACAAAAAAAACCCAGACCCTGCGAAAGATGTAGCATGAACAAACAGTCCTACCAGTCAAGTGATGTAGGTTCCATCTCAGGACACACCTGGAGCAACAAAAATCTAACTTAAAAGGCCCACCTAAGACTTGCTTACCGTGAGATCTAAATGACAAGCAGGATCTCTTTCTCCACTAACTGAAAGGACCTTAAGGAAACTAGACTTGTATTTTAATATCTCAGGTGCAATATTAGGTGGGATCAGTCCAGGCAGGTATTGCACACTTGGGAAGAGGGTGAAATTTGTGTTCAGATAAGGAGAATTGTATTTATTGATAAATTGTACACTACCTTAAACATTGCAACGTATGCAGCCCAGTGTATAGTAAATGCTTTTTTAATAAAGATAAGCCTGTTAGGTGCTCCACTCTAAAATCAGTTTGCAATCATTTCCATTTGAAGGTATCTATCCTATCTAATCTGCACACATACTGCATGTATGAAGTTCTGAGTGGTTCCTGTGGGATACGGATGTTATTATAAAAGTGCCATGAGTCTTTATATTATTTGACTTTATATGCGTATTTCATAAACCTTTAATTTAGTTTGGATTAGAGAAATTACAAGGTTAAAAAAAGAAAAAACCTTCAAGGAGAGATTTAAAATAAGACATGCCCTTATCATTGCCAGCTTTATTTTATGACTAATTCAACCACTGTTAGCTAATCAGAACAAAGGGGAATTTTTTTTTTGCTTTTTTTATTATCCTTGAGCATGTGCACAGTATAGCTTTGATTAGTTAAGTAGCTTCTCTACTATTCCACCTTTTTCTGTGGGGCTCACATAAAGAGCTACAGAAACTCATATCTAGGTAATGAGTAGATTGAGTATTTTTATCATTGAATGATCATGAGAGGAGTTGCTAAGTGTTTTAGCATAGTTATTTTCTAAGGCAGGGTTTTTATATGCACATTTAAGGGAGAGTAATGAACATTCAGTATATTTATTATCATGGGAAATTCCAGTACCAATAATTTATTTTTTTTCATTTCATAGAGTAAGCAGTGCTGAGACCATATTCATTAAGGAAAGAAGCTATAGATGTTCATGATTCTGATGTATATCTATCTTAATATGTATATTATAATATATTCATGAGTATAAATAATTACACTGGAGCTTTTTCAAATGAATAAGGCAATAGACTGATATTCAGAGGATATAGTCCTATTTCTGTTTCTGTTTGCATACTATGCAACCTTGCGCATTCTGGTATTTAATACACTGTTGGTCTAAATGATGTCATATTGTTTGGCTAATCTAAATACGAACCATATTGTACACTCTGCTCACTCATGTAAATTTTGTTGCTCTACTGGTGATGTGCCTTGGAATCACTAAATTTAAGTCTTTTGATGTTGGTGGTGAATACAACTTTTGTGCTATATATACATGTAGGTAGCAATAATTTCTACTGTAGACTTGCAGCCTCTCAAAGAAAAATAGTAATTGAAAAATGATCTATACAGTCAGTGTAGGAAAATAGTAATTTTCTTTAAAACACAGGGTACTGCTGTGGTTGTGACTCAAGTTTAATTTCTTTTGTGACATGCCAGTTTTACTGTCTTTTTGCTGTATCCTTTACAACCTGGAAGGACTGGTAAGATGTGTAGACACCATTTTTCCATACTTTTATTTAACAGGACAGCATGTGTTGCATGCAGTCTGAAAGAGAGAGCAACCCTGCACTCTCCCAATACCTTCACTATGAGTGAGGGAATGGAGAATCAGATCTCAAGTTTATTATTTAGGATAAATAGAACCATAACAAACAATTCAAGGATGCTTATGCAATTTTGCTTATTTTTCCAATATATTGAGTAATTCTGCAATAAAACAGAACCAGCTTTATATCTTTTTTTTTTAAGTTTAACCTTTCAGACTAAACGTTGCATGGTTTTCTGTTACTGCAAAGAGCTCCATTTTCATCTCCTTCATCCTGGATATTGATTAAAGTTCAACATCCAGGATGAAAGGAGTCAGTGCAGTCGCTAGTTATTCACATCATTAAAAATTGAAAAAGAATCAGACCCAGAAGCTGTTGTTCTGGTTTTGTTGTTCTGTGCTCTTTTTTTCTTACAAAACTTTCAGTTCACGCTTGAATTCTACTTAGGAATATTTTCTGCATTAAATTGATTCCCTGCAATTGTGAAGTTGAAGTTACGTAAGTAGTTACAATATTTAGCTAGCAGCTTGCTAAAATACCTCTAAGGTCATCAAGAATTAGACTTATGCTATTGTAAGTAGAAACCTGGATCCTACAAGATTTGCATGAGAGGTAAGTCAGAGCAGACTCCAGACTAATTACCTTAGGGTGCTATAAGGATCAAGGAATACACCTCCTTAAATTCACAAGGAAAATTTAGGAGATAGGAAGAAATTCTAGATAGTGTGTAAGGAAGATGGGGTCTACGTCATCTAAAAAGTATGTAAATGTTATGTGTCGGGTTTATTTGGTGTACCAGGTCATCCGTTGCTCCTGAAATCAGCGCCTAAATTCACTCTGTAGCCACTGGAGAAAGTTTTTCAAAGGCCTTAAAATGAAGATGTTTTCAGATTTATGGGTCTTAGTTTAAACAGGCAGGATCTCTTTCTGGATCTTGCAGTGCACTTACCTCTCTGTCACAAGGAGCAAAGCCATTTGGGCGAGCTTAAGCACTTAATTTAGGAGAGCTATAGTCACCTACATGGTAGGTGCACCCAGGTGCCTAAGTTAGATTGTCTGGATCCCATCCAGAACTATTTCTGAAATAAAAGAGTAAAAACCTGTATCTGTAAAATTGGCAAAGAAATTTAATATTTTTGTTAAAAACCATTGTAATCAATTAATGATGTAGCTACATTGCATAAGCAGTTGGGGTAATAACATCTTTAATTACTTTACCCTTAGGACCTGATTCTGATCTTAGTTCCATTGGTGTAAAGCAAGGATAACTTAGATAAAATCAATGCAGCTAAACTAAAATATAATTGATGAGAGGTCAGAATTGAGCCCTAAATGATATGCTAAAAGTGGAACTAATCAGAAAGCTAAATGGGTTTATAATTTGTGCAACTGACATTTTCATAATCTAAATCTCCAAGAAGTTAACCTTTGGATATAGAACTTGGGTTTCCCTTAAAGCCTCATAGCATTCAGGGAAGTGAAGCCACTAGAAAGTCTGTAAGAAGATGATGATTCTGTACAGCCTTTAAAACCACGTAGTAAATTCTTGCATTAAATGATTGATGTCTTTCCAGTTTAATAAGTTTCTGCATCAGACAAGTCTTTGTGCAAAGTTTTCCAGTGAGCAGAAGCTGGAGAAGCGTTGAACCATAGCATGTTCCCAAATAACAAAAAAAATTCCCCCCAAATCAAAGGTTATTTTAAGCAGTAAGGAGATTTAGAAACAAATGTCTACTCAAAGTGAAGAATATTTAAGGTCTTTTTGAAATTATGTTTAGAGTTTACTGTTTGTGTTATAGATGGTAGGGTTACATTTTTTAAAAATCATGCCAATTTATCATATATAGTTGCATAAGTCCTAGAAATGTGTTATTCCTGTTACAAGTTTTAATACTGTTAGTTACAAAAAAGAGAAAATGTAAACAAACTGAAGATATTTTCATACAAATTTTGTCTATTTTATTATTAAGTAAATACGTGCATTGTCTCTAAAGTAATTATTGCTGTTTAATAGGCAGACATTAATTTATATTGTATATTTAAACCAATCAACTAGCTTCACTTTACAAAATACATTCCCCCTAAGATAAGAGGTTTTCCTTCTGCTTTTGCATGACAGTATTTTTTGAACGGCTCGTGCATACTTCCAAAATTATTTCATTTGGGACAATCAACATTGTATCAAATGGATTTTTTCTCAGTTGTTGGAATGTACATGAATTTTTTTACTTCAAGGGAAATTTTGATTATTGTATTTATGTCCGTGGCAGTTCTCCACAGTGGTGACTTCACTCTGGTCAGCGAAACTGCTTCTTCCACAAGCCCTGACCGAGGGAGCCGTAGGCTGACTGCTGTGCCTGACCTTCCTCTCACGGCCATGACTTTCACTCCCATGCATAGTCACTAACTTCAGGCTTCTTACTTCTGTATTTATCACTGTAGCAGAGATTCCCAGACATATATTTATCTATCTCCTTAAATTATAGATATTTAATGCTCTGTGGGAGAAGTACAGGCTCATAACATGAGAAGAAAATGCAAGCCATTTTTGCAAGGAATTCTTCCTACGTTCCCTGTGAATACCACCCATGCTGCTTTCAGAAATAAGCCCGTCGTTAGCAGTGCCATTATAATGCATTTCACAGGAATTTGGAAGGCTGGAACAGAAGTTGTACACATTTTAGGAATGTTAGTAGAGTAATATTTTTTTTCCCCACTGAACAATTATGTCTTTGAAAACGTCAGTTTGATCAAACCTCTGGCACAGTGATAATTATTGTTTTGTGCTGACAACTTTATAGAATATTTATATGCTTTTCTGTTAATATTTGATCAACTGTTTTTATTTTTTTGGCATGACACTTTGTTTCCAGATTTTGGTTGGCTATGTCTGAAACAAAATGCTTTGTTATGGGGCTGGAATTCATTCAGTTGTGTCTTGGACATCATACACTAAATAAGCATAATCGTACTAGTCCATAGGCCTCCAAAGCCACATTCTATTCACCTCAAACTCTCCAGCAAAAGCAACTTCAGAGAAGTCAAACTAGGGTGGCAATATTAGCTATACAGTAGCAATGAGAATGTATTAAGGGGTTTTGGTTTGGTTTTGTTGGGTTTTTTTTTCCCCATGAGTAGCATCCTTGAAGCTGACATCTTTTTGTGACTGAATAGATGACAGCATGAAATTCAATTACAACAAACAGTCTCAGTCATTACACCTGTCTGCTTCCAGAGGAAAGCGTTTGTAAATTGTGCTTTATCCTTCCATTCCCTAAAACCTGTGTCTGTAATTGACACTTGCCAGCAGAGATGACTGGAGACAGAAGGAGAACATAATGTGTCTGAGTAGCCCACCAGGGAAAAGAGTATCCTCATGTTTGGGGAGTTTTGTGGTGTTTTGTTTTCTTTAATGAAGAATAATACCTGTGTGCCAAGGATTTACTGCAAGGCTGGTGGCAGATGTTTCTGCTAAAAAAAAAGAGTTATGAAAGATGAATCGCAAAAGAAGGCAGGACAAAAGAAAAATCTAATTAACATAGAAATATTTCTTCTGCAAAGGAAAACAAATGCTTCAGGAGAACAAAAGCCCCTCTCTGTTATTTGTAAGGCTGGTTTGTTACTCTAACACATTTGTAATAATCAGGTTTGTGCCTGACATGTCAAAACTTATTCGCAAAGCAAGAGTTGTGGATACCTTGGGAGTCGATGTTGTCACTTGTTACGCAACTCAGCATCCGTTCAGCACTGATTGATGCCCAAGTCACCAGTTTTGGAAGAAATGGGATACAGACATGACAATAATATTTGTACCAAATGTCAGGCAGGAGAAACAGGGGAGTTCATAGAATGGGTCTAGATGTAGACTCTGACCAGAAAAAAAACCCAAAACGTGATAGACAAACTGTCAGCCCTGATCTTTGTAAACTGTTTCATTTCTTTCCGGTAAGTTCTTTTTCTCTCTTTTTATTCATTTCCCTCCCCAGAATTTTGCAAGAGTAGACAACAAATAAAATTCCAGCTGGTGAGTTTTGAGCTTGATGAAGGAATTACCAAACCATTAACTATTTTAAATGCATCAGATAAAGAACAGATAGGGACAATTAGTAAATCACTACATATTTGGTAAGAACACTATTTGAGCGTAAACTTTCTTCAAACTTTGCTAATAATATTGTAGGAGATAGGAATGTATTTATTGTTTTCCCTCATTTTTTGACTTACATTTATTAATTGATTTGCAAAAGTATTCAGGTAACTACTGCTTCTGATCCTCTCTGTAAATCAGCAGGTAGTTTGAGAGTTTCTCAAGCACAAAAGCAATGGCAAAAAATGTAATGGAGTAATGCAGTCCAGTATTACTTAACTTCATTGCCTGTTACATGTACTCAGGACATCCCCAAGTGGCCCGGAGAGCTGTGTGTGCCTCTGCTCGTGGCTTACAGAGCATTGTAAGCACACTGTGTTATATTTATGAGCCGGAAAGTAAAGTATGTCAGAGAGGAAGTTAAAATGGCTTCTCTGTAGGATATTGTTAGTGTAAAATATCTGATTTATTTGGGTCTCTTTTTGAATGCTGCAGCTTGTAAACACAGTGGGGAATTTCTCTGTCATTGATCCAAAGCAATGGGTACTAATGGCATAATACAGTGGTACTCAATAACCTTTTATCATGGGCTGCTTTGTCATGTGGAGACTTAACTGAGGGGAGAGAAATACACTGTAACAAAAAAGGAAATCTTAGGAATTTCCGTCTATCCATTTAATAATGTTCAGTTTAAGAGCTATCGTATTCTTTTCTGTTATCTTTTTTGCATGAACTGTCATATAAAATGCCATGAAAATTATTGTACGTATTAGCGTAAACATGAAGAGAAATGTAAGCATTTTTTCCCAAGCATTCAAAGGACAAGCTGTGGCAGCTTTCTATCATGGCTTGAGTAGCACGACCATATTACGGTGCTCTGAAATTTGCAATAATTTTAATATTATAATAAATATAATAAACAATTGATAGAGATACATTTACATATATATAACTTTATATCTAATTCTTTTTCACACAAAGCCTTTGTATCCTTATAGGAAACAGAACAAACAAATAAGGGAAATATCTACACAGTAAAGTCTTCAAATTTGCCCCATACCTACAAACCCTTGTCAAGGTTCTGTTTCCAGTGTCATCTGTGTACATCAGACAGCCCCTCAGAAGCGAGCGAGGGCAGGTGCACTGAGGCACGCTGCGTCAGACCAGCACGAAACCCAGTGTGGGGCCACACGCTTACCCCAGGCCCCTCACAGCAGCAGCTGCAGTTCCTCGGGGTGTATATTCTGTTTGCCTACCACTCTTATTTAGTAATTTCGGCAATTCTCATGCCAAAGTTTCCCCTCAGAGCAAACCAGAGCATGGTGGGAGGCCAGGTTATGACTTCATTTACATGCTATCTCTTGGGAGCAAATTAGTATGCAGTCCAGTGCAGAAGGGTGCCATTTGGGTAATCTTGTGGCAGGCCTGTTAATAGAATATATGGAGTTTTGTATTCTCTTCCTGAACAACCATTTAAGAGCTAACAACAGTATATTTTCTGCTACTGTTTTCATATATACATGGGTTCATTTTGCATTTGTTGTTGGTAAGACGCCAGATTCCAGTCGCACTTAAAATAGATGTAGAGTCAAAGCAACTCTGTTATCTAAAGATTTCTGCCAAGAAAGGAGACAGCGAAGACATTTTAAAAAGAAATAATAGAGTAGGTTATAACCACTGGGATGCCAATATCTCTGTTTTTCCATGGTTTGCGCCTGTTAGCAATGTCCCCTTCAGGCTGAATACTCGAAACAGCCCCCAACTGCTGTAGAACACTGTTGTAGAAAAATGGTATTAATGCTTCATGTAATGTAAAACTTACATTGGGCCCTAAGATACAGTTTTATAGGGATGTAAAAATTGATGTCTTTGCTGCTGTATGAAAAGCCGGTGGTTTTGAGCAATTGCTGTATATCTTCATGGTATGAAAAGGAAAGAGGCCAAAAGCCAAGAGTTTTCGTCCTTTGGGAAGGGCTGTAAGGGTCCCGTGCTATGAAAATGAAAGTGTTACTGTTGATTTCAGCAAGTACAAGACGAAGCTCAGATATCCTTAAGCACATCATTGCTATTATAAGATAAAGAAATACAAAAAAATGGTTAAGGAATTCTGATAGCCCATTCATTCATTAGTCTTTGTGTAACAAATCATGAAGCTGGAGTTGCAAACGTGGATTTGGTAGCATTTGTTAATATAGGGTTTGATCTTGCACTGGGAGCATTTGCTCATGTTCATTTGTGAAACTTTCTGCATGAAGTGGGACTACAGAATTGAAACCCTTACTTCTGAGGATTTTTAATAGTTTGTTTTATACACGTGAACTACTAAACACCCGGGATGCTGCTTCTAGAGACACTTTTTTAAAAGTATCAAATTAAAAGTCTCCATGACTGATACTGTTGATGGAATTGAGACACATTCAAGATGCAGGACTTGAGGAAATCTCAAAGAAATGGCTAGGCAGGTTTCTTTAGCCGAGTTATGTTTTTTCAGTAGAAAGGTGTTAGAGCTGATTTTTTGCTAGCAATTCGTGCATTATGCCTAGTTCCTCTTATATGTGAAACTCCAGCTTCACCTGTTTTCATTTTTCAGTTTTTATTGTTTTGATTTAGTATTTTGTATGGGTTTTTTGGAGTTTTTTTTCTGATACAAAGTGCAAAAGATTTAATTTTGCATCTCACTTTGTCTTTTGGAAAGTGTACACTGTGGATCAAGGGAAATGTTAGGCATGAGAACCAGAGAGTATCTAAGCTTAGAGATTAAAGGCATGAGCAATATTATATTATAATATTTTCAGAGGAATCTGGACTAAAAGCAATGCCTTCCAAAACAGTCACCAGTTTTCTATACCTAAATATTTGCACATATTAATAATATACCATATGCTTGGCTTAGCAGTATGGATGTAACACATCAGTCTACCAGATGCAGTATTCTCTCTGGAACAGAATATTTCATTGGAATATCCTGCTCTTTTTGACACTTCAGTTTTAACTTTTTCTGTAACTTGATCTGAAAATGATGACCAGCTTGAAATCTATATAACTTGAAGGCTTTATCAGTAAAGCCCAGCAGAGTTATATTTCTCTGTGGCTGTGATGTTGAAACCTGGTGAAAATCAATTTTTCCTTTTGCTGAATGGTATATTTGAAGCATTTAAAAAAGGTGAATGAGTGTGCTGAGAGCCTGTCATTCTCGAAGTACTTTCTTATGCAGCATGTGTAGGTACATCTGCCTGTTAGCCCTGAGAGGCTGTGTGTGTTTGATGCATTGGATGTTGTGTCAGCAGGAAGGAGAAAAAGAAGAGATGAGGTATATCAGAAAGAAAGTTGATAGCAAATGGTGTTTTGAACAGCCTGTATCCCCCAGTGTAATATATTATGGAAATAACGATTTTGGCAAGTGATGCTTCTTTGTAACCTGAAGTGATACAGCAGGGATTATGCATGCTCAAGTCATTCAGGACTGGGTACTTAGTTGTCTAGAAATGCTGTTAAGAAGTGTCTTTATCATGAACAACTTTGCTATGGATACAGAGGCAAAAACTAGACTACTAAAAGAAAAAAATACCTGAAATAGTTATGGGGTATTATTATTATTATTATTATTATTATTATTATTATTATTATTACATTGGTTTAGCTAGCAATGGGAACAAAAATGGTATTTTTAATTCTGGCTTTTTTGTGTGTGTGTGATTTAATATCATATTTTATCTTGTATTTAGGGATGAATTGTATGTTTTAACTCATTTTCAAGCTTCCTCAAACATAGTTGTTTCAAAACCATAAATAGGTTGTTAATTAATTAACATGGATAGGCAAAGAGAAGTGGGCTAAAGGTTTAAAAGGAAGTGTGAGGAAGCCAGAACAAATAAAACATGAATACAAAACAGTCTGTAAGAAAGGCACAGTAAGAATACAGAGGAAATTATTATACTAGAATAAAGAACAAAATGCTTCTGACCTATATACCCTCATTAAGCACAGATCAAGAAATGCAACCCAAAAGGCAGAATAAAGATAGCATATACATCTAGCCTCTCACATCAATAGACTGGCTTACGTGATTGCTCTAGTTCACAGAGATATTCTTGCAGTAACAACAGAGTGGTGTATACCTTGCCAGAGGAGGATACTCTGGCTTCCACCAATTTGATGATTCCCTTCTTCCCCCAACAAATGTGGGGACACAAAATAAACTTATGTAACTTACTGCATTTTAGGAATATCATGTGTTATGAGAATTATATACAACATCATTGTCTTCAGAGCTACCAACATATACAGTCTGCAGGGTTGGACTTTCTCTTCTTCCTCATGTGGTTCTTCCACCAATGAAAAGTAGCACGTTTTTAGTTGGGGGAGGGGGGGAGCCAAAACACAATGAAAAAAAAAACCCAAACCAAAACCAGCTTTTAATCTGACCATTCTTGAATGAAAAGAATATTAATTGACAAGAAATATATTTTAGAGTGCATTTATTTAAGAGTTTTGAATGCTGTCTTGCAATGTTGATAAATCACTGAGATTTTGTTTTGAATGGAAATTCCTTAAGAATGGAATATGCCTGTTTGTGGTATACTTTGTACAGATGTTAAGTAGGAATCTCACATAGTATATTTAATTTCACGATTAAAATCTTCCCCCTTCTCTGTTCCTCCTTCTCTGCATTGCTGTTGCTTCTCCACATATGCAGAGTTAACTAATACCAGAGGATGTGAGTTCATTTTGCTTCACTGCTTTAAAAAAATGAATGCTATGACCAACAGAATGCAAAAATTTTATAAGCTAAAACAAAAGGCAGCAAATGTTGAGAACAAACTCCAGTGACCTAGGTAATATAAAATTGTTTCATGATAAGTATGAACATTAACAATTTTGGACATCTAAAAATGTAAAATAAGCAATTTGAAAACATTTATCTGGATGAGATAGAACATTATACATGAAATATAATGACCTCGCTGAAATTTAGCCAGGATGCTGTGGTACTCATTTAGACAAAGAAGACAACTAGTTAATCATGGCAAAGAAAACTAGACAGAGTAAATTAGTTTGCTGCATTCCAGACTCTTAGCTACAAAAAAGAATATATCTCACTAATTAGAGAGTGAAAATGCTCTAAGCTTTTAGAAAGAGAATGCAAGAAGAGTGAAAGACAGTGATCCTGGCTTTGGAATGGTGTATCAACCCATGGTGTTTGCATGATACGATTTTATGATTTTATCAGCTAGGCAGTCTACATTAAGAGGTCTTCAACTTTGATTATATTGGTTCTATACAACATAATAGTTCTTGATGAAGATTATCATGCAGGGCTTCAATCCTTAATTTTCATGGATTCTTGGAGCCTCTAATGAAATGTAAATAAATTTAATTTAAAAACCTACATAAATATACATGTTACAATAAAAAAGGCTAGAAACTTCACAATTAAACTAAGAAGTTAACAATGAAATTTTAAGGTTTTTAGACGATTATTGTCTTGATTGTGCTGTAGATATTTTTACTTTATCATTAGAATTTTATCCTTAATGCTACAGGAGAGCACATTCTAGATGTTTTATTTCTGTGTTCTTTAAATTAAATAAAGAAAGTGAAGTTCACCTGCCTATTGCATGGGATAAGAATCTGGTTTTATCTGAAGACTGTACATCATTTTACATAGTGGAAGCTTCATATACAGTTCTGAAAGAAGATTGTTCTTTTTTTTACCTAGAAAAAGATTTAAAATTTTCAGAATTTTTGTTCAAACAAACAAGCATAGAATCAGTACTAGATTCTATACTTGAAAAAGATATAAATAAATTTATCTCTAGTTTTAATTTCCTTTCCTGTGTCTGAATCTGCTCCTCCAAATATGACCCAGTTCCTGTACACATAAATGTCATTTTGCTTTTAACTGCAGGGGGCTGAGGATCAGGTCCTTTCTTTATTTATCTTTTGCATGAGCGGTGTTACACCCTTCAGTTATTTCCATTGAATTGAAAGAGAACAAGATCAAGTTCTGTATGGTTCCAATGCCATAGCTGTTTTTTAAAGAGCTATGGTTTTACAGGACTTCTGTGCTACATTCCTATAGGCAGTATGTATGTTTGAGGAAAAGTGTGATGTTTGGCCTCCTTTGGAACTGCACATCAGCAGAAAATCCACCGTCTTTCTCGTTTGTAAACATGAGATAAGCTGATAAAGCAAGTTACTTTTTCAGTGTCTCATATTTTATTACATTCTCTCTTAAACATTTTTAAATAAGAGTCAATGGCTCTATAATGCTTGTACACTGTTGGGTTGGGTTTTTTTTATTTCAAAAGGTGCTTGTTTGTGGGTGATGTTTATTAGGAAAATCTGTGTGTACGTGTGCATACATGCAAGTGTGCATGTATGTATGTCTCTGTAGAGTGAGGTGGAGGAAGACAGTGTCCCCTTTATTTCATAAGATCTACTTCTTAAATTGTCTCACACTTTACAAAAAATGCCAAGACCAAATATGGAAAGTTCAGCTCTAAAGAACGAATATCCTGGAAAGGTTTCAACTACTGAAAAAGAGGGGGTTTAGTCTCTTAACAAAGCTGTTTTCATCACCCAGTCATGTCGTAATCAGATAGTGTGACAGATTATTTTTTAAGCAGAATTGGAATCGGTTATATGAAATCAGCCTAAAATGTGATTTTGTTTCTAAAACATTATTTTTCTTTTTATGAGCATTTCAGAAACATGTGCAATAAATATTTAGACTATTAATTTACTACACATCAATCTAAAAATCTACTTTGCTATCTTAATCAGAATTAATTTGCTTAATTGTTATTCCTATCCCATCAATCTCAGTTTTGCACTAACTTGAACAATGCCACTTTTTGCTGTTTGCACTTTAATTCGATTTCCATTCTAAGTTTACGAACAGTAATAGGGTCCTGCTTGAATATTCATTAACTTTGAATTGTGAGCTATGAAAAGGTGCTTTCTTTTACCTTAATGAAAGTGGCTCAGCATGGGGTGGATCAGTAATGACATTTGATTTTAGGCATCCAACAAATTTGCTTTTTATTTATTGACACATCTTGTCCAAACAGCTCCCTCGCAAGTTAGTGGAGTAATGAAAGAGAGAGTGCTGCAGAGGAGCGTGGAGCTTTCCTGGCAGGAACCAGAACATCCCAACGGAGTCATTACTGAATATGAAATCAAGTATTATGAGAAAGTAAGTGCTAAGATTATCTGTAATGTTCAACAATGTTCTGTTTGCTTCATGTTCGCTTGCTGTGTTGTGGAACAATGTTAACGCCATCAGCTATCAACTATCCTGTCTCTTCAAAGTCACAGTGATTTTGCTCATCTTTAATAACTAGCAAATCACTGCAATTATTATTGCTATCCTATGTCTCATATGTTGTATTTTGGTATTCTAAAAATGAAATACCCACTTTAAATCTGCCTTTTTTTCCACTTTTTTTTTTATTGTTAAGTTGGACTTGGATATTTTACCATGATAGTTGTCATTTTCCTGTCTCTTCTACATTGTGTTTAAAGCTTGTTTCATTTCCTTCGGTGTCGCTGTAATTCCAGTCTTGAGATGATATATCAAATAATACAACTTTTGACTGCATTTGGTATTTCCGTATGAGCTGGCCAGCTTCACTCGATGTCTGAAAACTTCCAAAGCACTTCCTACAGTTTCAGCTGATAAATATTCCTTATTTGTCCTTCTAAAAAGTCCCAGCATTGTGGAATTTATTTTTCACTTGTTCTCTCAACACAATAATGAATTGAGGGCTGCTTTTCAATAGTAGATGAAGTGATCTCTGTTTCTGGTAGAATGAAATTGCAGTCTTATTGATGTCAGTCCGAGTTTTGCCATTCATTTCAGCGTGTCTAGGCCCACATTCATGATAACTTTGAAGTACTCCAGAATAAAAAAATTCTGACAAGCATATAAGTAGGGCCACATGCAACCGTAAGCTGCATGAAAGCAGAGTGAAGGCAGGTTGTGCAGCTATATATTTGTCATGGGACCCAGACCGAGTGTGACTCCTCCAGATTCCCTGGGAAATTTACTGCAACACGTAACATATTCCTAATTTTTATAAAACATGCTGGGAGAAAAAAAGAAAGAATTAAAATGCAAAGAAATGAACAAAGGAGCTCCTTTGTGATCACTTGTGAAGACATTTCATCTCTGCAAACAAGGTAATAGCTCTGTATCAAAAAGAGCATGTCAGCTTACTGGGTAACATAGAATTAGGTAAATTCAGACCAGATTGGATATAATATCAAGTGTCACATCTAATTTTCAGTGCTGAATTACACAAATATACTTATCAAAAGACCTTTATATGATCTGGGAAGGGTATAACATGTTTATTTGTTGATGCTAACTCCCAGTTTAAGTTGTTCACTTTAGTGACATAACAAAATTTACCAGATATGTACAGATAGCTAAACAATTTTTTAAAGATATTTTACTAATTTTAGCAGGTAATTTTTATTCCTCAAGCATATCTGTGTGCACACACACACAAATAAAGCCCATACATTAAAAAAAAAAAAAAAAAGTTTACGTATTTACCAAAGGCAAAACTGTTCTCTGCACAAAAAAACCCCTTAAAAAAACAAACTACAAATTAAAACTTGGGTTTTAATCTGCAGAGTAGTTTCTAACCTGTTAAAATAAACTAATTTATTTAAATAGGTAGTGGAAAAATGACAGAAAAATGATCAAGATACTAGACTTTTCATATAACAATAGCTTTTAGAATGTGGCTTTTATTATTTTCCCTATATATTCATGTTACTTTAAATAAGCACCAGAATTTAATTGCCAGTTTCCTATGTTTGCAAAGACAAGAACTGATGTTAAAGGTCTTTAGTAAAGGAGGGAAACCTACCAGTATTATACTTATTAGCGTGAAATGAATAAGAGAGAGTAAGAAGCTCATCCTACGAACAGTCACAGATAAACTGGACTATATACCTTTAATTCAGTGAGACAATATTAAAATAAATGCTTAAATGCTTGTCTTCCTTCCAAAATAATGCAGTTCAGCTTGAAAAGTACTTCATAAGCTTCTTGCTCAGAACAACAGAGGCAGTTTAAGTTTTGTTCCATTAGTTTAAAAGAAAAAAAAAAAAAGATCTAAACTTTCAGCTCTTTTCAGAGCCAAATTGAATCAAACATTTTTGTGGTTCTGAAATATTCTGATAAGTGTTTTTTTTCACCTCTCACTTCTGGCTAGAGCTGGAATGGAAACTGCCTGAAATCTCCCAAGTAAGCCTGTCCTGTGAGATTTCTGGTGCAGGTTATTTTAATTTCTTTGTTACTTACTTATTTTGAATGCAAGAACTGTTGGCAATTCAAATAAGCCTCATTTATGCATCAAAACCCAAACTCTGAAATTCCACTGTGGCTTACAGTCCCGAACCTGACTGTTTATGTTTCTTTACACTTGTTTCTCATCTCCCAAGCATTCCTGTTCTTTCTCACATACCAACATACATTCCACCATGGTCCTCACTTACAGATGATTTAAACCGTCTTGGAGAAGATATGAAAAATTGTTGCTAGCCGAGCCGGTGGGCTTGCTCAAATGACAGACTGGGCAAGACCCAGGAGAAATGATTACTGAATCTCAGAAAAGAAATCATGTATGTTGTATTTAACCCTCTATCTCAGCAAAAAGCGTTTGCTGCTTTACTGACTGCAAGGGGGAAGGTTCTCCATCATTTTTAGCTGGTGAAATACTATTGAAATGAGTTACAGATTTATTCCTTCCCTCTGTATCCGTCTCATTAGCGCTGCCTCGTACGGCTCATGCTTCTCTGGTCATGTGGTGCGTTCAGATGGTTGGTTAATTCATCTCTTCTGCCCTTCAAATCAGGGTTGCATCTGCCACTGAAAATCAACAGGGCTGCACATATCTATGCTGAAAGATAATCTGGATCAGTAAATGTGATGAATAAGTAGAGCTTTTTGAATACTGTAATGATCTATGATACAGCTTTTGTAGTGGTTGAAAGTGAGTTATTACTCATAGGGTTTGTAATCTTACAGCTTCAAATTTGAGAGGTGTCATACTGAGCTTCTTTCCCTGGGTTCTTCTTGATGTCATAGAGTCAAAACCTGAGAAAAGACTAAAAGCTGGAGATGAAATGCTAAGTGAAAACTGAGTTAAGGACCTCAGAATTTGGTGCAAAATCCAGCCAGTTATACATTGGTAGTATTGGAATTTTTAAAGGTATTGGAAGGTAAAAAGGAATGGTGTTCTTACCATGAAAGAACAGATTTCCCTGTCCTTGAACTGTTCAGACCCCACAGATCCACCTGGAAAGCTGCGGTCAAGCTATTTTCTCATCAAAATTTCATAAAATGTAATCAAAGCCAAAGAAGCAATCATTTCATGTCTGGATGTTTTATGAGTAACAACATGAGCATCCCATTTGAATTTTATGTTACACTTAGAGCTCCTCATTGCATTGACAGTGTTTTGTAGTACTCCACAGAGTATGCTTTATTTTTTATGTTAGGGAAAAAAGCGTTCGACAAATTGAAATAAACTACCCAGGCTGGCAGTCAGTTGCTGATGTGCAACTATGATAAAATCTGACCTGTAAATGTCATTTAATCTTTCGTCTTATTGTTTTCAGGATCAAAGGGAGAGGACCTATTCAACAGTGAAAACCAAGTCCACTTCAGCTTCCATTAATAACCTAAAGCCAGGAACAGTGTATGTTTTCCAGATTCGTGCTTTTACTGCTGCTGGTTATGGAAATTACAGCCCCAGACTGGATGTTGCCACACTAGAAGAAGCCACAGGTAAACAGTTAGATTTATACTAAATTAATACTCTCAAGAGAAGTAGTAAGTAAAGCAAGAAAGGAAAGACTCATAGGTAACATTATTAAAACTAGAAAGAATGAAGTTCTACATGAAGGTGGATTGTTGTCACTGTATTTTGAAGGATGAGCTTCAATTAGTTGTTTTACCATAGAGCTACAAATTACACTTTTATAATTATCTGGAGAAGATTTGTAACATCAGGTTCTTCTCCTCTGATGTCCTTCTAATGCAAAGAAAAATAGTTTCTTTTCATTCAGATACAAACCTCTTTCCCCCTCCAAGAGAAGTGAGTAGTGATGAGCTGAGTAACTCTACTAGATTCTTCTGTAACTGGGGAGAGGAGGGAAGAGGAGATTTCAGCCCACAGAGGGTTCTCCAGGTCATTTTTTCCCTGTTCGATTTCCTGAGAAAACTCTTTATAATTTGGTTTATGTGTGTGTCTTGGTTAAGCTGTATATCCATCTTCAGTGTCTTTTGAGTTCTTTGGCTAGCTTCAACTTGATTTAGTAAAGAAACAGAGGTCTCAAAGACACTAGGTTTCTTCAAGGCTCATGTACTAAGTTTTAAGCTGTGTAAAGAAAAAACAACCTCTCGAAAACACTCACAATGGAAAGTATGAAGCTGAAGTACAAGATCTCTCAGTAGAGTACACCAGAGAATCTGGCTGTGACATCTCAGCAGAGGGATAACATTTTGGGAGAGCTTGATCTTTCCTTGATGCTGAAACCAATCTTGTGCCCTTATTTGTCTAAAAATCACACTGATGCCTTTTCTCCTGAGCCATGTAGATACGTGCATGCATGCTTAGAGAAAATCTTTCACGTTTTGGGTCTTCAGAAAGAAACTCTTCCATCACTGAGACCTGGCAGCCGTGAGCCCGTTCACGGGAACTGCCCGTGTCCCTGGCAGCTTCACCACTCTGTCGCAGACCCAAATTTGGTGACTCTATTTTGGGTCATTTGCTTCAGGTCAACCTGCCTGACAGCAGGTCAGCCAGATTTGGAGCTGAGAATACATAGCCTACAGGTTCAAAGGGTATGGATGCCATCTCTGCTCACTGCACTCTCTGCAGCCTATCGTCTAAGGTGCAGACACACACTATTGCATCTTATTAATTGCAGCCAGGTGTCACCTGAAGAATTCGTGGGTATTCTTAAAACACAGTAGTTAGGTCTTGATTCCACCTTGGTTCCACAAAGAATATGAAAACTATCAGTAATGAATAATACCACATATCTAATAGACATAATTGAAATAGTAATTATCATAATAACAGTAATAAACTGTCATTACTAATGTTATTAGCTCTGTGTCTGATAGCATACTTTCCATCCATAGAGTTCTGCTTTAGAAAGAGTCAGTAGCACAATGCCCATTTTGCAGAATGGGAGCCTGAGGTACAGACAGAAGTAATTTCTTATTTTGAGTAGATTTCTGGAAAACAAATTAAAAGTCTGTCATAAGTTTCTGCTAATTAGCTAATTTATTGTCCATAGTGGTTTAAACTTAGTAGAACAAAATGTTTCCCGAGTATTTCCTTAATTGCCTGTGTAATTTTTATCTACTGAATGTAAGCATACTGGTAGCCACAAAGATTAGCAAAGGCAATTTCAGAGGTGAACAGTCTTGACTGGAGTTTGGTCAACATATGGAAGATTAGGAAATCCTCGAATAAATGCATCACTGACCGCGCTCATGTACCCTCTGACTCAGGTGATGAAAAACTGCAAATAAACCAGCAACATACTTGGCCAGTATGCACAGCAGATTTTTCTTTTGTCACAGGCCAGCTTTGTGTTTTGACATGCCGTGTAAAATGTCCTGTGCTTTCATTAAAGAAAATTTTAAAAGCGGTATCTTTTCCATTATCTTGAGAGGACATTGTAGAATATAATTCCCATCAAGGATAAGCTTCCACAATTTTCCATATATGGTTTTCAGAAATAATTGCAATGTTGGTAAAAAGATAGTAAATTCCATTAAATTCTTCTAGAATGGTTTTACACAAAAATATTTGTTTCTCATATTTTATTTGTAGTTCTATCAGAACTTGCAGGCTAATCAAATTAGTCTTTTGTTAACATTTTAAAGGAAGACCTTTACTGCATCATTTTTAGGAAATATACCTCAAGTGAAGTACTGTACAGGCAAGCAGTAAACCAGTGTTCTGTTACAGTTTAGGGGCATTGGCTTCTCGTTATTCCAGTGGGTTTTTGAATGCAGCTTTTAAATGTGTCAAAGTATTTTAAGAATATATATATATATGGTAAGAATATATATACACACACATATATTTATGTATGTAAGAATATAGATAGTGACCATCACAGTCAGCTAGTCATGTTGCCTACCTGCATTTCTCCTCGCACTTCAACTGGTTGGCACCTTTTGGTTGGTGCTGTTGATTAAGTAGAGTTTTGTATTATGCTCCAGTTTATGAATTGTGATAGAAACTGCATGGCCAGTTTTCAATATTTGAGGAACTACGTCCATTATATCAATATTATCTGATATGTAAAATATACATATTTTATACCTGTATTTGCACATATCATACATGTTGGGCATTGCATACATATTTATGTAAAAATTTCAAAATTATGAAGTAAAAATGCTTTACAAAGGCAGGATATTTCTGTTCTATACTGTGTTTGCCATGGGTCAAAGTACTTTAATCATTATATTTTTTTTGTTGAAATCATTGCTGGTTATTAGAGACAGAAGTCCCTCAGGGAGAAAATACAAATACATAAAATATCACTTAAGTGGTAATTTTATCTTTTGATTCACTGAGGTATTTAAAAGTTATATTACATGACTTTTAGCCAGTGATCTAAAGATGGTCCTGTGCTTTTTGTAACTAAAGGGGATTTTGCCACTTGTTACAGCTCTCACTGTTAAAGTAAAAGGACTCAGCACAACCTGGCATCAAGAAGATTTTGCATTTTCCTTTTGCCATGAATCAGTTTAAATCAAGTGAGGCTGAAGTAATAAGCAGATGTAAAATTTATTCCTAATATCTGAAATAACACTACTGCAAATTTTTATAGAAGACATAAAGAAGAATACTTAAGAAAGTAATATTTGGCCTACATGAATCCAGTTTCTCTTTAAAGTTTTCATGGTGGACTTCATCAGGAATTCTTTTCTGGAGATCATACATTTCAGGTTGCTTGCATGAGAAAATGCTGCTGGAGGAGCAGCACAGCTTTTACAGCTGATCTGCCTTTTTAAATCCCCTGGAGTGTTCGGATATCCACCCCCATCCCTACGACTATGTATTTAAAAGGTGGTTTTAAGTCTTTTAAATTAAGCATTGCCTCATTCATTTGCATATGCAAATACCATAACGTCAGATTAGGTGTCAGCTGTAGCTGACTGTCCCAGCACCAGGTCCCCGTCTCGCACTCTGAGGGTGAGCACGGTTTAAGCAGAGGTCAGGGCAGACTTCCCTGTCCTGCTGGGGGTTCCCTGCCATCACCATTGTGGCAGCACCAGTGACAGGTAACCATGCCATGCACCCCCTGAAAGGATTATCTGCACCCCAAAATCATTCCTCTAAGGACACTCTCGCATCTTTATTTCTGCCCAACCGCAGTGATCATTCCAGCAGCTGGGCTCTGATTGACCCTTACACTAACAGACTGAGTTCATCACACAGAAGAGAGAAGCAGCACAGAGTACCTGAAAAGAGGCAGATGTCTTAGACTGCTGTCACTGAATTCATACCAGACCATGCCCACAATCAGACCTTTTTTTTTTCTTAAAGATGTAAAAATTAATCATACATTGCATCCCACCTATCCTACCAGTTGGCCAGTGTACCATGTCCCCACCATTTTCCAGAGCCCAAATAACACCCTCAGTTTGCTTCCAGCATGTGCCAGTACCCAAGATCTGTGAGGCAGTTATGCAGAGCAGCCCACTCACATATGTCAACCTCTATGCACTCAACTTGGCTGCTAGATTAGTTGACAGGCTGCACTGGGTGTTTTTCCAAACTGTTAGATGGATGCAGCTCTGCACCCTGGCCATTGTGACAGGATGCTGCCTCTTCTTGACTTCCAAGTGAGGTTTGCACTGAAGTTCAAAGAGAGAAGGGAACAGTTTTAGGAAATGCTGTATTTATTTTACATGAATTTGACATTGTTTGGGATTGTCCGCTTTGATGGCCTGGTGATGTTACAGGAACTGAGTTTTATTATTACTTGTGCCCCTACACTCTTGCACGAGATAGTGACCACTGATTTCCTAGAAGTTCCACAATTGGGATATATGCAGGCGTGCAGTAGTGTCCTACTGACCTGGGTATCTCAGAAAGTTATAGTAACTCAAAGATAAGCTTTTGTTCTTTTCAGTTAAAGACTGATATGAATAATGAGATCTTCCTCATCTGCATTAGGTAGGACATACAAAATTACAAAGTTTCTTTAGGAAATAAAGCTGAAGGGGAGGGACGGGCGGACTTCCCCCCAGTGCAGATTATTCTATATCTGTGTAGTGTAACAAGGGGTTTATTATTTTGGGGGAGAAGCAGTTGGTACAGGTCAGTGTCAGAGACAAAATAAATCACGTTGATTGGCTCACTTCTCCCAAGACAGAGCAAAGAAAAGACTGGTTTATTTGTTTCTGTGGGAACCTCTGAAGTCTGCAACAGGACCTTGATTCTGTGGAATTCATAAAATCCTCGTGGAGACATTCCTGTTCAGTTACCACTACCAGCAGTTAACTATATTAACATACCATCTACAATTTAGTTAATCAGCTATCAGTTGGGTTTCCTTTTTTTTTTTTTTTCCTCTTTTATCTCTCTGCTGCTTCCAGATGACTCACACTTTCACAGTCCCTTGCTCAGCACCACTGCCTGATGTCTCGTCCTTTGTTCTTAGTCCCTTGGGCTAGATCCTCACTGTTACAAACCAGCATAGCTTCACAGAGTTCAGCAGAGCTGTGCTCATTTAATGCAACTGCGTACATGGCCACCCTCATTAGATGTCAGGCAAGCAATGTATTTAACAAACCTTGAGGTTTCTCACACTAAGTATTGACATCCTTGGTTTACGTTAATGTGACATGCATACATTTGCATATATTAATAGCATTGGCATATCTGAATAAAAAGAACTATAATTTTAGCATGTAAATCTCTGAAGCATGGAGAATTCCGGTTTATGTGGAATATGTGGAAGTACCTTTTCATTGCTAACAGAAACAAATCAGAAGTAATAATAGCAATTTACAATGATTAATAGCAGTAAAAGATAGAAATATGTTAACCAGGACATCTGTCTTAATAGATAGCGTTTCATCTCAAACATTCTTCTTATAGTTAAGACACTATTTCCTTGGGTACCGTCAAAGTCGTAGCAACCAGTTTTAGAGGGGAGGCTAGAAGCAGAGCTCTTCAGGGATTATTCTCCTACTGTCCGCCCTTACAGGGATATCCAGCTCTTCCCTTTTAGGAAGGGGTCAACCACTGAGCAAAACCAGAAGGCAGTGCAGCAGTAGGATGGAGTGGAAGTGGCTGGTGCTGGTGCTGGCTTTTGGCTAATGGCTGCATCACTTTGGCCAAGTCAATTCCAGCATAGCTCCTTTTTATTCCCTGTGGACGATCGTTAACTCATCCAGCATTTGGATGAATTTCCAATGGAGGCCCTTATTTAGACTAACTTTGTCAATGTAATGGTTTCAGGCAAAGGTAAACTAACAGTCTGCAATTCATGATGGCTGGCTTAATTTTTTGCAGTTCCTTTGTAGGGAATAATTTTAAACTAATCTCTTCTCTGTGCTCCGTCTGTAGCCACGGCTGTTTCCAGTGAACAGAATCCTGTTATTATCATAGCTGTGGTTGCTGTGGCAGGAACCATCATTTTGGTCTTCATGGTGTTTGGATTCATCATCGGGCGAAGGTATTGCACCTTGCATAGGCATAAGCACATCTGACCCTGCTCTTGCGAACTCTTGAGACATAGTCTAATCTGGGATAGTAATTTGCAAACCTGAAACAGAAGTCATTTTTAGTAAGGACAATTTTCATTTAAATCCTGTTATCAATTATACAGTTTGTCCTCTTACTTTGGCAAGACACCCTTAAATCAAGATGTTCCTTTTTTCCTATGTAAATGTGCTGTAAAAGGAACCCCTAGCAGGTTCTTTACCTGTACTCCTCAAAGTCCATCTTTCTGTTCAGTTTTCTCACGTGGAGAAGTCTGACACTTTATCTGATCAGCCTTTAAATGACTTTACATTCAAGAAAAAGAGGCACAGCAGTAAGTTTAAGAATAACCTCATGTAAAACAGTGTTCTACTTTGAAGTTCTTTAATCCTCTGTTTTATCCATAGAAGCTTTTCACCAGAACTAGAATTTTCTCTTTAGGACCTGTCCCAACTGGTATTTGATACAAAAGCCTTTTGATTGCAACTGTTCATGATTTATTTAAAACTCTGCTGTCAAAAGAATTATAGCTGAAACTTTCAAAGGGCCTACAGGAGTTAGGTGCTCAGCGCCTGAAAATCCCAGCCTGCAGAACTGATGTTGTCAGGACTTTAGATGTGAGGAAGTAAATCATTATTTACGAGTAAAACTGGTGTCTTTCTTTTCAGGCATTGCGGCTATAGTAAAGCTGATCAAGAAGGGGATGAAGAACTTTACTTTCACTGTAAGTGTTTTGCTTTTTTTTCCCCCCTTCCAAAAATTCCCAACTGTAATAGTGTAGACAATACTAAAACAACACTCCATGAAAGACAAAGCCATAAGAAATTAAAAAATGCTGTGTAAATAGCAAGTAGGAAGTTAAACACTCTAAAAATGTGACCTACACAAAAGGAATGCAGATTAAAGTCAACATTGCTCACACAGACGGTTTTATTTCTATACATGTGTATGATATACTGTTGTTTTCATTCTGCTTTTTTTTTTCTTTTGGTTGCTTTGAATACATGTTTCACACCATCCTAATGATCCCTCTGAGGTGCAGTATTTGAGAGACTTTTGGCTAAGTGACTATATGATCTTTAACTCAGGCAAACTTCAGATTAAGAAAGTGTGGGTCACTGCATCACCCTAACAATGAAGCTGTTTTCTGCTACTGTGAATATGGTAGCATCAATATTTACAAAACAATGTCCTTAAAAATAGAATATTTAATATGAAAAGAAAGGTCAGCTACTTCATTACTGTTCTGTGTTCTAGAATCACTTGCCTAGCGAAGAACAGCACCTAAAGCCTCACGTTAAAATCACAGCTACCATCTGAACTTATGCTAGAACCCGGGGAAAATTAAATAAAATACATCTTTCTTGGGTTAACGACAACTGAAAATTTCAGAGGAGAGGAAGGCTTATGCAAGAATAGTTTCAGTTTTATCATAATATTGTTTAAAAAGCTTTCTTATATTAGCCCTTTCTCATTTCAGTTGTAATTTCATTTTGACATGAGAAAAAAAAATGTTTTCCTTTCTTTTAGAATCAGTCTTTAACTCAGGAAGTATGGTAAAACTAAGTTGCAAAATGATTTTGAGCATGCAAAATTGCAAAATCACATAATAGAATTAAACTGAATATAAGTTCTGACACAGAACAATGTCTGGGTTTCCAGTCTTCTCTCATACCTGATAACTCTCATATCAGTAGAACTTGCCATTTAGCCATGCTAAGCATAGCCTTTGTTGTCTACCAATAATTGCAGCTGTAGCTTAAATCCATCAGATTTTTTTTTATGAAAGCAATATGGTTTATCTTATTTTACATATGCTAAAATCATGAGCTATTATGAAAATGTAATGTCACTTGGAGAATGAAGTAGCCACAAGTCACAACTTTGCAGCAGCTTCTCAATGTATGCCTCTTTAAATGGGTAGTTCTAGCCAAAGCTCCACTCAAAATCAGATCAAGGTTTCTATTTCACCTTTCTGCCCTGAAAAAATCAGACCAGCTGGAATTTGTTCATACTTCCTGAGTTTGGGTGTGTTGCTACCTAAATAATTTCATTTAAATGCAGTCAGTATTAAACTAAGCTGTAACATCACTGCAGCTTTAGTCAATCAATTCATAATCTGCGCAAGAAAGGTAGGAAATAATAATAGGATAAGAATTATTTATCATGCACTTTGCAGTGCAGCTGATTTTAAAGAATTCATCAAAAATCTAATGTTACTTAAACGTTACTATTCTGGGAGTGATGGATTTGAAATTTGCCTCTCATAGATGCATTATAAGCTTTTCACGTCTTCAGAAGAGCTACTGCTTTCACTTTTAAAATCCCCATTATGTCCTTGAAGGAAAAGATCAACTATGTATTCTTGTATGTCAGTATATAAACAAAAGGAATATGCTAGCTAAATAATTCCTTTCTTCATCTCCATTATTTGTGACATTTTTTGTTTCAGTCAAAGTGTAAGCAAATTAATATGAAAGCTGCTACTTAATGATTAATAGCTGATCCAGAAATGGTGAGACTAAGTAAGTGTTCACTTCCCTCATTTTACTCTCAAGAAATCTGGTTATACAGCAAATCAGTCAGAACAGTCAGTATACACAGTCTTTTAAAAATCATAGCACCGAATAGAAGTCACTTTTTGCCAAGCTAGTTTTTCGTCGTCTGTTGATTGAGGTTTAGTGATTAAATTTGTTTGGTAACAGAATGAGATGGAACCCAGTGCTGTGGTCACCAGCTTGGTCGCAGGGCTGTGAACACCAGCTTGGTGTCCTTTTGCTCCATAACATCTAGACAACCTTTTTCTGTGCTGAGGTACCAGACTGGATTTTCAAAAAAGTAATTTACAACAAACACTTACTTAACATAAAACCTTACAAGTAACCATTTTTTAAAAGCAGGTTTTAAAGCACTGTATTTAATAGAGTATCATATATTTTGTTTCAGTCCCCCTCAACTCTCTGTGACCTCAAGTGCTACACTTGAAGATACAAGTACAATGGAGGAGTTTAGTTAAGCAATTCGGATTTATATTTGGTTTCGTCCTACCATTTTCATCTAACAATGTCTTCAAAGCCAGGCCAGCATTATTTCACATTGGTATGCCAGGATGGCCTTGGCCTGTCAAAATGTTTTATGACAGCTTGAATAAAGAACCATCAGAGGCCCACTTGAGTTTCGCAAGGTTACCTCCACTCCAGGACCCTTATCACAAACACGAGAGGATGGCTCCTGCTCCATCTCCCTGCCTGAAAGCACTATTATAGGTCGTTAACCTATTGCTTTCTTCTCATTTTTCTAGTCATTTTTGGTTTTAAGAAAGAAATATTTATCATTTTAAAAATCTGTAGCATTATCGATACAATTGGAAGAACATCTATTTAAGTACATATTATGGTAGATAATAACATCTGGGCAACATTTCAAATAATTTCTCTGCATGTAAATTCATTAGATTACTCAAACAATTTCTCTAGCTTTTTCCTGTTACAAGGGTTTGGTGGTTTTTTGGTCAGTAATAGCATCTAAAACATAAATACATGATTATTAAGCTATTTTTCAATATATTTTCAAATTTAAAATATTTTATATTCAATTAAAAGATTACAAAGCAACCATAAATTATTTATGTTTTGTATTGACTTTTGATCCTATTCTTGTATATCAGTGTATCAGTTAGTAGAGGAACTTTCTTACATTTTCATATTGCGTTTTAGTTCACTGATTTAATTAAAGCTCAGGACTGTAATCCTTGTGAGCCAAATTTATTTCATAAAAATAGCTTGGTTAATAGATTCCAAGGGGTGCTCTACTTTCACCAGAAGTTTCTACTTTCACCAGAGGGGTAAAAAATAATTTTCCTGAATCAGCAGCAAACCAAGGGAAAAAACTATATGCTGGCCAGAGCACTATGCTGCCTGAGTTCTACTAAGTGCTATATACTGGAGAAAGAGAGAGCAAAAACCAAGTTGCTGCATATTATTCACTTAGGTCCTTGAGAGAGGGAATAATTGTGCCACAGAGCCCGCTTTCCCTTCCTATGCCTTCGCAAGTTGGCTACAAGTGTTTCTCATGTTCATGTTCTACCGCAAGAAACGTACCTAAGGATATAAATTCTAAGTGCTGTGAATAGTTTAGCTTGGCTTTTGCCACAGTCTGTAAATAATATTATATTCAATAATTTAAGCAAATTGAAATAGGTGGAGGAGCCTTTCAAATCGCACTAGAAGACAGAGATAACATAAAGAGACGCTGTTTACACAACCTGGGAAAAGAGGATAAGCTGTCCTTGCACAAAAAAGAAAGTTTAACCTCCTCTGCTGCTCTTACACCCCTTCCCCTGCTTTATTTTTGCTCCCACTCAACCCTTGCATTTTATTCCATTGAACACTATTTAATATTTATTACTTCTTTCACTTCAAGGTGGAGATGCAGATGCTAATGTTAGTCATTTTTAGAGATGGGATTGTGTACTTGTGTCAACATGCTTGCAGATGATGCCTAAAACTAAGGTTGCCTCTCGGAGCGGCTCTGACTCAGGCAGTGTGGAAGCAGGTTCGCTCTTCCAAGGAGCACTCTGCATAATGAAATTCCTGGGCTGACTGCACAATAAGTGCCTTTGCTTCATCACAGTCATGCTTTCTTACATCATTACAGTTAAATTTCCAGGCACCAAAACCTACATTGACCCTGAAACCTACGAGGACCCAAATAGAGCTGTCCATCAATTCGCCAAGGAGCTAGATGCCTCTTGTATTAAAATTGAGCGTGTGATTGGTGCAGGTAAGGCTGCCGTGGCTTCCTGATTCAACTGTTCCATTTAGCTGGGATCGAAACTCATACATCATAATGACAGGCAAATAATTATACCTCAGGTACAGAAGAACTTTTTGCATTTGCTGGAGTGGTTAAGAGCAACGAAGCTGCACTTGCTTCTAAAATGTAAAAACAAATGGGGGGGAGAACAACAAAAACCAAATAAATAAGTAAATGAAGAGTCTTGCCTGACATTGAAAGCTTGTGGGTTTCTAATTCTGTATCTGCTGTTAAAAATGTAATTGGGGGAAGGGGGGCAGTTTTGCTGCCTATTATTTACTGTCAGAGTAAAGGTGTTAGGCACGAGTGCAAATTCTGCTCACTTTCCTTTTGCAAGAGGGCTTTTTGACCTCTGAATTTTTGTTCTTGTGAGTAAGGAAAACTGGCTGCAGCACAAAATCTTAAATAGAGACTAGGAAGGTCTCATTTCTGTATAACAAAATCTTCCCCAAGGCTCTTTTTTGTTCTACCATTTTTCTTTTTGATATTTTATGAATACAAAAAGTTATTGTTTAACTTCTCATGACTGATTGTAATTGCACCAGCATTACATTGCTTTTCTTCCTCTTGAACTGTCTACCACCTACTTAAGCCATGGTGTTCATGCTCTAAAAAGGCAGTTTCATTTGTTTGCATTAATAAGATACGTGACATTTTTATTGCACTACTCCATGTAGTGAAATTAAGTTTCCACGGGTAAGAAAAATATCAAATACTTTGGATTCCTGGAGGAAATGTTCTTTTGCTTTCCTGTTGTTTCATAAAAGTATTAGCAGAATACTTTTAAAATCACCCTGTAGTTTGGCATGCACTGTAAATTACATACTGTGGTATTATTTAAAAAGAGAAGAAGAAATATCTCTAAAATAAGCTGGTCTACCAGTAAAAAATTCTTTACGCTTTGAATTCACAATGCCTCTTTAAAGTAACCTCACTCATGTTGAATCATGTCTTAATCAAGGAGTAGTACTGTTGAAATTAACAGCACTACTTGAGCAAATTATTCCTTCAGATGAGTAAGAGCATAAGAATCCAGCCCTTGCTAACTAGTAATTTTTGTGATGCTAGACTGGCAGCATGTCTTCTAATAAATACACAATATACAAGATTTAAATTCAAGATTAGCATAGAAAAATTACTGAGCTTTATCTTTTGCTTTAAGTTAAAAACCAGCATAGCAACAGTTCAGAGCACAAAGATGTATTCAGTCGGACTTTGACGATGCCTTCTGAGCAAAATGCTGAAAACGCTTCAGTTGCAAATACAGCTTAAAACATATTTTCACTGTTATGACAGAGTAATTCCAGAATGTTAATTTTGTTGACTGCAGATGAATTTATTCTTGATTTTAATGAGTATAACTGATAGCAAAAAACCTAACGTGTGTCGGTAGTCATTCAGAAGAAAGTTAATTAGAAGCGCTATGGTGAAAGCATATTGTGTATGGGGTTTAGCTATGGCTTTGACTTGTTGATGTAGATAGCAAATAGGAGTGAAATGAAATGCAGTCCAGGAGCAACAGAATGTTAAAGACCCAAAGAAGCAGCTGAAACTCATACATCAAAGAAGAATATAGAATTTCTACTAGGGACAGCACCAGAAAAGCCACTTAGCAGTCTCAATATGCATCAGCAATGCTGGCCACATCAGCTATTGAGTGGTGCCATGTCTCTCTCAGACAAACAGGGTGCAAGTATGCTTGTGCTCAATTTGCATGAGGGATATGTGCTTTCCTTGCCAACATTTTCATTACCATCCCGCTGCAGCCACCTGTCAGATACAGAAAATGGTGTCCACTATGTTGAGTCCTCGTTCGTACCACACATGCTTTGTTTTAGCTTCTTCCTTGTTGACATGCTGAGCTAGTGGCTGTGCGGCTGTGCAGTATTCCCACTTTTGTTGTCATATTTTCTGGATCATTTTGGGGCATCTTTTCAGCTGAATATACTATTTTCTGGGGAATAAAAGTAGTTTGTTGGCTAGCATCCTGGCCTGAAATGCATAACATACAAGTTCAAGTTTCTGGTTTGCCTGAGAGTGAGTGATCTGCTTTTGGAAATCAATCAAAATCAGATTACAGAGAGCTGGAAAGGAGTTAAGCCTTAGTGTCTCCCATGCCAAGTATCCTAATTACCTGGCTCTGAAGTATCACACACACACACACACACACACACACTTATACTCACGTCTTGTTTTCGGCGTGGAACAAAAGTGATTTTGGAAGGTGCTGCTAGAGAAAATTGTTATCCTTTAGGAAGTTCTTGTGGCTAGGAGCGGTGAGTGAGGTGAGTGGTGAATTCAATAATAGTTATCCATATTGCTGATGAATTGCAGGAGGGAGGCTAAGGCACCAAGCTAAGGGCATGAGCAGCTAGTTGGTATGTACGTAACAGCTGTGCCTCACGGTA
Source organism: Haliaeetus leucocephalus (assembly GCF_000737465.1). Classification (NCBI taxonomy): domain Eukaryota; kingdom Metazoa; phylum Chordata; class Aves; order Accipitriformes; family Accipitridae; genus Haliaeetus; species Haliaeetus leucocephalus. Next base: position 619,984 of record NW_010972820.1, on the reverse strand, counting down.
TTCATAGCTATGCCATGGATATTCAGACCGTGACTCCAGTGCCCAAGGACGGCTGGGGCTAATGCCTCACCGGTGCAGGCAGGAACACTTGTACTCTGGCCGGTTAGCTCGGGTTCAGCATGGTGTTAGCGGAGGTATATGGAGTTGATTGGAGCTAACCTTAATTCAGCTAGCGTAGAACGGGAGGGAGAGGAATTCGATTCTGTATGCAGCCATCTCCTATAAGATTTGTAAAACGAGCCGTGCTGAGTGAAGATTTGCCCAAACAAGTTGGTTGGAAATATTAAGGTCTGGTCAAAGCTCTACCCTTCTGGCTGGAGAACTGTGAAGCTGAGGCCCAGGTACTGTTTTTTTCCTTCTGAAAGCTCTGCTGTTGGGAGTGACAGGAGAACAGTAGTGTTGGAACGGTGACGGTGTCCTAAACAAGATTTCTCAGAACTCATCCATTAGGACAATTTAACATATACCTCTTCAGGCATTCAGCCCCATTTTCAAGCATACTTCTCTCCACTGCCAGCCAGACACCTTGCCAGTGTGTATGTGCACTTAAGTCCTGATCCCACCAGGTTTCTCAGGACCTCGGTCTATATCCCAAAGGGATTCTCTAATCAAACTCTGTGTTAGTCTTTCCTAATTCAGTAATTTTTTTCATCACTTACCCTAAAACATGCCTTGGATGTAGGTGTGTCTGCATACTTGTGCATACTCAATAGTTTAATGTTAAGGCACTCCGCAGGTATGCAGGAGATAAATTTCAGGCTTGATTTGATTTGAAGGAGGGACTTGGATCTGTATCTTCCATACCCCACATAAATTTGCAAAGTACCAGATTATTAAATATTTTTGCAATGAATCTTTCTCTTTTTAAAGAGATGTTCCCCTTTATGTTGCTACCCTTTTCTCCTGTATAGCCCAAGAGATTTTTCCTCCTGGCTATGGAATAAGGGATCTCTCTTTCTCTCTCTGCTGACACAGCTGTGAGGAAAGGGACAATCCTTAAATCTTTCACAATCTCAATAATAGTGAGGTAGATGTATTGCCATTCAGCTTCACATCTCACATGCTTCCATGCTATTTCCTGTCCAAAGGAGTCCCATTACGCCTCTCTCAAATTATGGTTGTTGAGGCTTTTTTTTTTTTGTATTCTTGCTGGCTGTTTGGCCATTTTTTTCACATGCTTCTTCAAGTTCCAATTGTCTGTCAGTTTAGAATCTTTTACAAACTTCCAGCATTTGCTTGTGTTTGTTTAATGTAACAAAATTATTATAAGTCACACCTTTCATTTCATAATCTGCAAAGTAAATTATCCTGCTTGAAGGTAATAATGTAGTGCTTCATTTAACACCATAACGATGTTGAATTAAAAGCAGCTCTGAAAGAGCTGCCTTTTGAAGGAAAAAAAACCATTGGATCTAAACATAGCAAGGAAACCATGTAGAACAGAATGACATTTTCACTTAGAAATGGTATTACTATTTCTGTAATAGTATTTTCTTATGAAAGCCACTTCATTTTTATTTCCTGTTTTTGAAAAAATGTAACAAATTACTAACAAGTCTTTTAAAAGACTCAAATAACAGTCCTGTAGATTGGCTTAACGTGAAGTGTTTACTCTGTAAGGTACTTAGTCAGCAATTCATTTAAAGCACATGCCTGTCTTTGTGTTCCTAAGTAATCCATTTCAAATATAAACATTCACATGTTAAATTTAAATGCACGCTTAGGCGTCTAGTTGAATCAAGGCCTAAAAAGAACATTGATATTATAGTCGGAGTAATTCAGCATTGATCTACTTCATTTTAGGAGAGTTTGGTGAAGTGTGCAGTGGGCGTCTAAAGCTTCCTGGCAAGAGAGATGTTGCAGTAGCCATAAAAACCCTGAAAGTTGGCTACACTGAAAAGCAAAGGAGAGATTTCCTGTGTGAAGCAAGCATCATGGGACAGTTTGACCACCCCAACGTTGTTCACTTAGAAGGGGTCGTTACCAGAGGTAAGCAGTGGCTTGATCTGTCAGTCAAATAACAACATAATGGCAGAAATTACTTTAGCTTTTTCATGGTCAAAGATTCAAATTATAAACAGGCTGCACACTCCTAATGGATTTTCTCCTGATGTGTAACTAACTAAAACAATACTTACTTTATGCTACAACCTGAGGAAAAAAATAAAGATGCACGCATGATTAAAAGATGAACTACTTTGAAATATATTATTTTTCTAGTTTCATTTAGCCTCAAAGACCATGCAGAGAGATAAGGTTTCTTATGTCCTTTCATATTATCTGAAGTGTCATTATTCCGGAGTCCTGTTCACACAGCAGGAGTTAGGAGAACACACTGACATTTTGATTTGTATGGTTTAATTTTGTGAATCATGACCACGTTCCATGCAGACATTTAAGAACTTATTAGAACTCAGTCACAGTGCTGGAGGCCTCAGAAATGTTCGTTGTCTCAATGATTCAGTCCTTCAAAGGAATAACATGTGTTTTATCGAAAAAAGGCACTCCATTTGTGTAACAGTTTCTCAAACAAAACCTGTCTTTTCTTTCAGGGAAACCAGTCATGATTGTAATAGAATACATGGAGAATGGGGCCTTAGATGCATTTCTTAGGGTGAGTACCAAAATGAAAACATATATTAACATATTTTAAGTCATATATATAATATATTATATATTGTCACTTTTTAAAATATGGGTTTATATACATGCATATATATACATATACATGCATGATATTCATATAATTATTATAATTATTCCTATAATTATTCATATCTAATGAATGCATAATTATTCATTCATTCACTGTAATTATTCATATAATCTGGTTTTCAGACTGAAATGGAGCTTGACAAATACTAGCAGTTCTCTACGTTATTTCAGCAAAACCAGATCAGAAATGAGAGGATCAGACAGGATCACATGGGAACATTCTAGGAATTTGAGTGATTTAATGTGGCATAGACATGGTGCATTTTATTATTGCCACCAGATGAAGTTAACACCACTGATACCTGAAGCCAATCTTCTGCCTTTTGGGAGCAGAATTTTATTGTGTCAGCATGGTGGAAATCAGCGTACAAGAATCCCTAAATGCACTATGGTTGTGTTTAAGAGAAGAACAAAGGAAAAAGAAATGCAAGTCCACAACAATTTAGCATTTTTTGAGTGTGTGTTCTGAACTGGCCAGTTCTGATCCTTACCAGGTGTACAAGACAGCTTGAGATGATGTATAAACACTCCATAGAGAACAGAAAGATTTTGTTTGATAAACTCCAAGCTATGAATAAAATTATCAGTAGCTAGGCTTCCAAAAGGAGATAGTTTTTATTTTCTTGATACAAATAATTATGCTGAGAGATGAAGAGCATAAAGGCAAACTATAAAGCGCTGTGCATCAGGTAATGTCTCTTAGAAGAGACTTTCCCTGACTTAGCCAGAAATTTATAGTGATTAGCAAGTTTTGTTAACTTCTAGTACATTAACTACTCACACATTTCTTAACTGGATGTACTGCTTTATCTCTGAAGAAAATAAAACTTGTGTTTGAAGTGAGTTTCTTTGCCCCAGGTTGAATTGCCACAGAAGTAGTAAATAAGTAGAAAGCTGAAGTTGTAAAACTAATTCTTATTTCTCTTCTCAGCTATACTAACAAGAATTGCTGCTCCTTTCTTCCCTCCAGAAACATGATGGGCAATTTACAGTCATTCAGCTAGTGGGAATGTTGAGAGGAATTGCTGCTGGAATGAGATATTTGGCCGATATGGGATATGTACACAGGGATCTTGCAGCACGCAATATTCTTGTCAACAGCAACCTTGTTTGTAAAGTGTCAGACTTTGGCCTTTCCAGAGTTATAGAAGATGATCCAGAGGCCGTCTACACTACTACCGTAAGAGAAATCGATGGGTTTTAGTAGTTTTGAGATATGGTTATTAAGAAGAAGCACATCTTCTAGAGAGTATAGATAAAAGAAATACGTTAATTGCATGAGAAATGTTAACCAGTCAAAATGAAAAGAGTCTCTGCAGAAATCTGGCTCTAATAAGGGATTGATATTTTTGTAAGAACATACATTTTTATTTGGTAAAGTTCTAAAAATTTTGCACAGTATCTTCATTATTCCCTTCCTCATGATTTTCTGTTTGAACAAATACAGAAGTTTTACCCATAAAAATTTTAATAATTTCATTTACTATGAGTCAATTAAAATATTTGTAGGCTATTACTATTTTTCAGACTAGATTTTATCTCGCCAAAAAGTTGACTAGCTTGAGGCTAGACTGTGACAAAGCTCAACTCCTGTATTTTCCCTTTCTTTTGGGTGGGACGCTTTTCTTAAATAAGCATTCATCGGGCACACTATGCTCTTTATTCTTTTGTTGAGCCAGCTCCACTTTCCCACCCGTGGGGCCTCACTGTACCTATTTTCTCATGCTGAGGGAAGGAGGGGCCCCTGGAATCTGCTCCAACAGGCACAGGGATCTGGGAAACTGCACCGGCGTTCACAGCCGTCACTCCTCCCACTGGGCTCTAAGTGGGATCCTGGTTTAAAAATGTCAGACTGAGATTTCAGAGGAGCCGTACGACAAGTCAAGGGGATTTGTATGCACAGGATGAGATTCCCCTCACCTAGCTTCAGCCAGCCAGGAGTCAAATGACTGGTGTAAATCAGGCATCTAAGCAGCCCCTTAAAATGAATGGCGCGATAAGCACTTCCAGAGAAACGCATCCCCCTTAGCTTACACAGGTATCTAAGTTTCTATGGTCCAGGTGTTTTAAGAGCCTAAACTTCCTTAGACTCCTTTGAAAATTCTTCAGTCGGTCAACTATAGTAGATGATATAAGTGCTGCTTTTGATGTTGATGGAAATAAATGCCCTCTATGGAAGATGATACGGAAATTCTGTGGAGGAAAAAGAAAACTTTCTTCTTTTCTTCTTTTTCATAGGGTGGAAAAATTCCAGTGAGATGGACAGCTCCAGAGGCCATCCAGTACCGCAAATTTACATCAGCCAGCGATGTGTGGAGTTATGGAATAGTTATGTGGGAAGTAATGTCTTATGGAGAACGGCCTTACTGGGACATGTCAAATCAAGATGTAGGTTATACTTTGTCTGTTTGTGAGCGTGTATGTGCGTATGTGTTTGTTAGAAAAACAAAAATTACGTATTGTAAACACATACATATGCCTTTCACTATACATGCATAAAGTGTTGGCTTAGAAATAAGGTTTATCAAAATACTGTAGTTTTCTCACAAAATGAAAAAGTTACAGAGCTTTCACTTTTTACCTAAATCTCTAAATTGTTCTTCTGCCATGTGGATGTTGTAGGTTTCTGTCCTGAGTATCAAGTAAAATTGGAACATCAAAAATAGTAATATGTGCTCTTTATTACACTTAAGCATCAAAAGAATTAATTTTTTTCCAATAAAAAATAATTCTGAGGTTTCTGACCTCAGAGCAATGAGTAATCAGTTGAAAAAACTTGTTAGAAATCTGAGTGGCAGTTAATGACCTACTTTGGCTTTTTCAAGTTAATTATGCTGATTTAACAATACCCTTGTTTGCATAAAATGTGACCCAGAGCAACAGGTCAGCAGTAATAGAACAGATGGGTGTTAATCTTGATTTCTGACAAGACTATATATTAATATAGAAAGTACACAGGAAAAAGCCATACAGGTGAGAAAGATGTCAGAAAGAGTCTCATTTAAAGTTCTTCAGGTCAGGGGCTTGAGTGGTTTTTTTATTATTATTATTTTATTTTTTGATTGAATGATCGACATCAAAGTTGAAAAAAAAGGTAAAAGTGTAAATGATGAGTCAGTTTGGCACAGTGCAAAGTTGTTAATATTTGACAGGTCTCAGTGTCAAAGATTTCATGGACTGTCAAAATATGGGCAAACAAGTCCTTGGGGCAGAGAAAGAGAAATATTTACATTCCCTAGACACCCAGTAGAGTTTCATTTCTTTTGACACCTTCCTTCTGTACTAGATTCAAACATAAAAGAAGTCTGACAGGAATATAAGATGCCTCAAAGGCAAACCTTACCTATCCTTCAGGGAACAATAAGGAAAAACTTTTAAATAGGGGAGAAATTTTGGTATCTTCATGCTTTTTGTTGGATTTTGAAAAGCATTCCCTCTACTGAAAACTTCAGGTAAAGTGCATGAATGAACCTTTTTCATAAAACAGCTAATTACCACTTCTTGCAGTTTCATCTCTTTTTTAGCATCTTACATAATAATCTTCAATAGCACATAGTTAAAAGATGCATCAATTGCTTGGCAAAATAATTTCAAACATTCTTGTATGCTGTCATCTTCAAGCATGTCCTCCCGAAACATATACACATCCTACCAATCCCATAGATAAATCTATGATGCAAAAATTTAGAATCATCTTATGATTAGTTTTTTATTCTCCTTCACAGTTACCAATGGGATTATTTAACTGGAATAAAAAATTGGTAAATGTGTCTCTTCTAATTTTGCATATACACTCAGGCAGTTTATATATCTTAAGTGTGTCATTTTGCCTAAAAGTGGATGTGGGTGTAGTCATAGAACAGATGAGATCTCTGAAAAATATGTCTCCCTGACTTCGGATCTTTAGATGGCATTTCTTTAATTCTGGAGTTCCCCCAACATCTCTGAGCAGTGGGCTCCCCTCAGCTTAATCCTTGCTGGTAAGAGTAGCCCTGAAACCACTGCGCTTTACCCTATTCCCCTATTAGACTGCTGGTGTTTGCTAGTTCTTGCTCTCATTCCGTTACTGACCATAGCGCAGTTTTGTTCTTCAGAAAAGGGCAAGAGCTTAGACTTACATATCTTTTCTTTGCTGTACTCCTGGATGTATTACCATTATTATGATTATTAATCTGTATTATTATTATATACCCAGAAGCAGAGTGATAACGTCATGTTGTCCAGTTACCCTTATTTAATACTTCTTTGTTGGCAGCCAGTATATACAGTGAACAGACCTGGCCCTCTTCTAATCTAGTTTACATCTTCAGCCTGATTATGATAAAAGCATACTTGACTTTTAGCAGTATTCCCTTTTTCTCTTTCTGCAGCAAAAGCAGAATTTGAAAAACAAATTGTGGGAAGTGTAAATAATATAAATCAATTCTATTACTAAGAACTCCAGCTGTGTTCTCTTTGTAGCTTTGCTTATTTAAAAAAAAATAAAAATCCTGCATCTATTTCATTATCTCTGAGTACTGATTTTTGGAACCCCACCTTTCTTAGCAGAGTAGATACTTGTAGTACCCTTCAAAGTTCCCAAGTTTTGTATAAACTTTTTTTTTTCATTTTATAAAAAGAAACTTTACTTATCAATAGTTTAGAATGTTATTTTCAGTGTTTTGGATATTCCCAGCAATTTCATCCATCTCTAGCTTATTATTTTATATTTCCCACTTTCATCCTTCTTGCTCAGAATACACATCAAAGAAGCTGATTCTGCAGTATCCTCAAAGCCTTTTAAAAATAACGTCATCATCTTGATTCACACCTCTCTTCAGGTTTCTCTGCAGGTCATAGTGAACGTGAAAGAGTCCTGTTTATGAACCTTTCATTCATGTTTTCACTATTCCTTACACTCTTGGATATAGGCTTATCTAGATGGTTTGCCAGTGCTAAGGGTCTTAGAAGTTTTGGTGGTTGTGTTGCTGTTGCTTGTACCTACTTTTTCATTCCTCATTAGTTGTCTCTGTGTTCTGACCTCTTAAGCAACTGCTTCGTTTGTAGTAAATCATATGTAGTATGCACAACGGGTTTAATACCTTTCACCTTTTAGAAGGTCAGAAGTTTCTGCATTACTTTTCATAGCACACCAGTTGTTCTATGCCCACTGTAGCTTATTTTTCACTTTTATTCCAGCGCTACTTCTAAGCGTAAGGAGCTGTTCTTTTGTTTTTTCTCTTAATACTGCTCTAACAGATCTTACATTTTACTTTTAATGTTTTCTTTCCTATACAGTACTGTTCTTCCAGTTTCCCTGTTCTTCTGCAGAAATCCTCTCTCCCCACCCTGTCTGACAGATAACTTCACTGTCTCTGAAAGGTCGCTGCACTCATTCTTCAAGGTGTGGATGTTACTGCAGGAACTGAATATTTCTCAGTCATTTTTGAGTTGTAGGACAGTACTATCATTCTAAATGTTCAGATAGAAAGCTGAGGCCCAGGGAGATGAGGCAACTTCCCAGAGGTCGGAAGGACATTCTGTGACACAAACCTGCAGTAAGTGCCCTACCACTGGGCTATGCCTCCTCTTTTCACAAAACTTCTTTTCTGCAAAAGGTTTTGATACAATCATGGATTTCAGCCAGCTTTTTGAAGGTCATTTTGTATTCTTTGCAGTTCTGTCTACTTTTCAGTCCACTGCTTTTGCTTTTTCTCACACAACCTATAGAATATTTTCTATCTGAGGTTATTATTTTTCACTAAACCTTGGATATTCACCAACTTTATTTATCATACCAGATCTACTTTCTAGGGCTACATCCAGAACAGCTTCTGATCTTGCTTTCTGTACAAACCGAGGAAGAAGACAGTCCTGTGCACTACCCTTCGGGAACAAGCACCCTTCCTTAGCAATTCTAATACTGCTATGTCAGTCAGTGTCAGTATACTTGAAATCCCCCATGAACGGTGTTTTAGCCCTTTTTCACAAGCCTTTCTTATCTGCCTTGTTTCCTGATGTGCTTTCTTATCCTGCCCTCAAGGTTTACAGCGGTTTCCTGTGATTTTACTTTACCCATTTTTATTTTTTACTTAAATCCAAATGGACTTGGCTAAGGAAGTCAACGGGCAGGTGTAATTCTTGGTTCAGACATTTATTCTCTCCTTCAATCATATCATCATCTAGCAGCATCTCTTATTAAATCTAACTCTCTGTTTAGGTGATACATTAAAATACCATTCAGCCAGGTCTTCCTCTCTCACGTGGCACATTTCTGCTACTTTATCATTAATATAACATGGCTAGACACAGAATACAACTTTTTTCCCTAATGATTTCTGTCTGCTAAACATTTTTCTTGGATCCTTTTATAATATCTTCAGGCTTTTTGTATTTTATATGTGCATTCACAGATCCCTATCCATTTACAAGTCAGTTGCTTCTACCACACACTCTTTCATAAAAGCCTTGGGGCAAGTAATAATGCTTTCTGAAATAACTCCATTTATCAATCTATCTGTTGCTCCCCTGGTGAATTTAATTGTTGCTCCCCGCTGCTCACTTGACTAGGTAATATAGCTGTGTTCTGCACATATAGAACAATATGCTTAATAAGCCCAAAGATAGAGTCGTGGAAATTATTTGAAAACATGAAGGCTAGTGTCAAAACAACAGACTCATTTTTGCAACACTGATGGCAAGTTTTAGTTTATTGATTTTTTTTCTTTATTTCTTTTTCTTTTATTTCTTGATCTGGGTAGCAAGATATATTCCTTAAATATCTCTTGATGAAAAATTATTAACTATGTTGGTTACTAGGTTATAAAAGCAATCGAAGAAGGCTATCGTTTGCCAGCACCCATGGATTGCCCAGCAGGACTGCACCAGCTGATGCTAGATTGTTGGCAGAAGGAGCGCGGTGAAAGGCCAAAGTTTGAGCAGATAGTTGGTATTCTGGACAAAATGATTAGAAATCCAAATAGCTTGAAAACCCCACTGGGAACCTGTAGCAGGTAAGAAAAGCTTTAGTGTGTGCTCTTACAATGGTGCACGTGGCTGGGTTATGGATGTTCTGCTTGGTGGCTGGTTCCAGTTCACACTTAGTCCATGTGTCTCTCAGTTCCTCCTGCCTTCTGTTCCCTGTTCTTCCCTTCCCTCATTTGCCCTTCTTTTTTACCATGCTGAACAAAGCCAAAAAGGACATTCTTAAAAAAATAACCAAAATAAAGAAAGTAAATATCATGGAACTAACACATTTCTCGGTAAACTACTGCCCACTCGTCACTCTTTCCACACTCTCACCACTAGCAGTCTTTGTTTTCCTTGTTTCTTAAAATTGTGAAGTCTGGAGGGCAAGGATCATCATCTATTGTAGTTTTATATGATGCATCCCTTGCCCTAGCAACTGCTACTGTAGAAATAGTTATTAATAATACTCATGCTTGGCCAATGTACTTTGACATGCTACACTCTAGATTTTTACCTTTCATTTTCTGGCTTTAACTCCTTTCAGCAATTGCATCGCATTGTATTTCATGGTGTAGCTTTTAATGGCTTCTTCATAAATTTCAGGTGAATTATTTAATCGTGGTAATCTTTTGATCTGCTAGCTAGATCACTGCACTAGGGAATCAACTGGCCTGTGTTCTGCTCCCAGTTCTTCTACTGACTGATTTGCTGTGTGACCTTAAGCAACTTACTTTGTGTCTCTGCTCTTTCCTTGTCTTTGTTTTGTCCCATCCGATTGAAAAATGGGAATAGCTACTACTATATTTTCTAAGATGCTTAGAAGAATAGCATCTCTATTTTACTCAGCAACTTTAGTTGCAGCAGCTGTCACGCTAGGTAATAAGGTTAATTTTCTGTTGGTAACAATAGTCCGTTAGGCTGATTTTGCTCACTCTGACCTTTCATCTTTTACATGAATAAACTTAGGAAGTGCATATTGTGAGCTACAGAGTAGTCAAGAGCTATTCACAGAATAATCTAAACTGTGTAAAAGGCCTATTACTTTCTACTCTTGACCTTTTTAATACCCCAAACTTATTTGACTCTCACCTTGCTAAATACTCCCTGATGTTTTACTCTCTTTGGAAACAACTTACTTTCCTTTTTCCTTCTCCGTAGACCAATTAGCCCTCTTCTGGACCAGAACACTCCCGATTTTACCACTTTCTGCTCCGTAGGCGAATGGTTACAAGCTATTAAGATGGAAAGATATAAGGATAATTTCACAGCAGCAGGCTACAACTCTCTTGAATCAGTTGCCAGGATGACTATTGAGTAAGTTAGTACTGGGCATGTTTAACTTGCATTTAGGGAATTTCTAGGTAAACTAATACACAATGTTCAACTCCAAAACTTTGCCCTGAGTACAAACATGGTACTTGGGGTTAAGCCAGCCGGTTTAGCAGCTGATGATGTTATATTAGAGCATCCCATGAAAGGGCAAATACCCTGCTACCTATGTGTGGCATCACTTTTTTCCTTGCTTTTGAGACCAATTGAAATAACACCAAGGGGCTAGAATTTGAGGGAGAATGTGGCCCATTTCAAAGTATGTATGTATAGGAAAATAACCACTTACCCTCCACTACCTAATTGGTACCTTTTTCCAGATGTGTACTAGGAAGGTGTGGAATTTTCTTCTAATTGGCTGGGGGCTGTCTGTGTCCTGCAAGAAATGGCTTTGCATCAGAATAAAAGTCTATAGAAGCAAAACAATTTTCTGAAGGCAAGCATGGCCTGTATTGGTACTGCCATCTTAAAACAGGTCTTCTTGGCACCCTGCAAACAACATTCTTGTCCTGGTGGTTGCCAAACACATGCAATTCCTCTCACAGAGAGCAGTGGTTTTCTAAACAAGTTTTTAAACAATATTCTCAAGTTTGCAACCCTACTCTTATCTGCCTGGTATCACTAGGGGTCTAAGCCTATAGCTTGGGAGCTGTCATCAGAGCCCACAAGCTTCTACTAGGTCAGCACCACTAGTAGCGGTGGAATTGAAACAGCTGCTCCTCTTCCATTTGCATGATGGGTATGGGTCAATATGCAAAGGGTTTCTCTAGGCATCTCTTTAGGAAGCAGAATGTGATCCCCAGAATCCTGTATTTAAACATAACTTTGTCCTGAAAGCCACCTGAAGTATTTTACAAGAGAGGTGTCTCTTGCTTTGGGTGTCCTTGAAGGCCACAATAAAAGATTATCGTAGTGCAAAACACACTGGCCTCATTCTCAGGTGTGGAGACACAGGCAGTGTAATTACATGACACCCGCCATGTAATTGCACTCCTCGATGAGAAGTTGCACAGTGCCTATATGAACTTCACAGTACTGAGCTGAGGTTCCAGTGTAGCTTCAATGTTAGAAGCCTGTAGCCCAGACCACTACGTAGCTTTGACTCACAGTTGAATACCATACAATAGCAGTCTAAGATGAAAAATTAACAATGTACGCATTTATCTTCCCCAGGGATGTGATGAGTTTAGGGATCACGTTGGTTGGTCATCAAAAGAAAATCATGAGCAGCATTCAGACTATGAGAGCACAAATGCTACATTTACACGGCACTGGCATCCAAGTGTGATAGACATTTCTCCCTTATGAGGGAGGTGACAGACTGAGAGAACAGCACTGGCCTTCAGTATATATGAAGTGCTGCTAGAAGACACTTGATTTCCTGGGTCCTTCCTGCAGTGAATAGAAGAGCTACAAGAAGCACCTACAGACTTGAACTCCTAAGTGCCACCAGAATTTATGAAAAGGGAATTAGGATCCACCAGTGGTGGCAAGGAAAAAACAGCAGTGACAATAAACAAAGTACTACCTGAATAAACATACAAACACCTTGAGCTCTCTAACCTCCTTTTTATCTAATAGACTTTTTAAATGTACATAAAAATTTAAAAAAGAATATATTTGTCAGATAAAATCATGATATTATTGTTGAATTCAACAAAATATTTTCCTTAAATCTGTGATTTCTGAATCTTTTTTTAATCATTTGTGTTTATTCTTCATAAAGACTTTCTTTTAGTATGATGTTTATATCTTTGGACCTTTTTAGTGCTAATTCTATGACACATTACTACACTGGGTACCTCTGAAGGATTATTTGAGTTCCTAGAGATTTAAGAAGCATGACCAAGCGATGTATATCTGTCCGAACTTTGGTATCCTTTTGTGCCATTTGCTTTTGTTAAATCAGCACCGTATTGACATGGCTAGCTAATTGGCAGGGAGTCAGGAAAATGCAAGTTGCCAAGAGCTCTGATATTTTTTAAAGAATTTTTTAATGTTACACATATACTATCTTTTAAAAGAAAATAAAAGAGAAAAAAAAAAAAAAAAGAAAATTAAAAAGAAAAGCAATAATGACCCCTAAGTAGTTCTAGGCACTTTTAGCAAATTGTTTGCAACATGATTTTAATGGACTAGAGTTAAAGTGAGATATATTCTAAGATGTAGATTACAACTGTAAACCTGCTGAGACACTGCATTGAATGGACAAGTGATTGTAGGAGTGTCTCAGAACACGGGGGCAGTTCTCCAGTGTTACCTAAACCATTTAATCTGAGCACATCACATTTTTTTTCAATACTCTGCATTAGCAAATCTGAGAGAAATAGCTGGCGTATATTTTATATGAGTTCAAGCCGTATGCAGTCCAGCTGTCAGAATAAGGACATAGATTTTATATGAGAACTGTAGAGCATGAGGCAAGGGGCAGTTCAAAATTTTCAATTTTTTTTACAAGCTTTTGCTGCTCTGAACAAACATGCGTGTGCGTGCTCACACAGATACAAGAGTCATTCATCAGGAACACAGATGCAAGAGTAGTTCCTCAATGGAATATCTTTTTACACCATTTACTTCTATATGAATTTCATTTGATTAAAATATTTAACTACCATAAGCAATAATGAACGGTGTCTTTACAGATATTGCAGGAATGTATATGAACCAGAGAGAATTGCTTTAAAAAAAGATCTGAAAATTGTGAACTACCCCAGCAATGAAATGCTGTACTTCCAAAGAGAATTGGGCTGCTTCTATTGATTTTGATAGAGAAAGATCCCAGGGATCAGTCATAAATTGGTCTTGTTTGATAATGTGGGCATCCACACAAAAAAAATAAAAACAAAAGAAAAACCCTGTAAATGTTCCTTTGTAAAACTTGTAAATTTTATTTATACTGTCTTGTTTTGTACACACATTTATGTGTAGTGAGCTCTGAATACATTGAAAATGCACTATATTTTTCTATTTTAATTGCAGAGCATCACAAACAAACATGTATATTCAGTGCGACATAATGTGTTTTCCCACATTTAGGACCAAAGATAGTTATCAAAAACTTAAATGCATCATTTTCCCCCTCCTTTTTTTCCTCCCCTTTTTAGATCACTGTACAGTGTTATATTTGTCATTTTATTTATTTGTTTCATTAGAAAAATCAGTTTGGTTATACTAATTTTTTGTCCCCCCTGCCTTTGTTGAAGAAAATCTGTAAAAAGCTTTTAACTAGCATAATCCCGTTACATAGACACTTCCATTTGTAATCTTTGTAATAGACTGTAAATATATTTTTGGAACTATAATGCAATGTGCATAAGGGTTATTTTTCAGTGTCCATATATGATTGTTTATACAATTCACAGCACTTTACAGTCATGCTGAGAAGCCTAATTTATTGCCTGGATTTGGGCAGAGTAAGAAAAAAAGGTGAATATTCTTATTTCGTATTAGATTGTCATTCAGTAGAAATGAAGTTATTTTCATGTATGCAGCTCAAGATGGTTTTTTAACTATTAAAATTAATTTTCTAGAAATGCTGTAGAAGTAAGACGCAGAGTAGACTGCATGCCCAATATTGAAATTAGTGCACACAAGCACTCTGCCAAGGCACTTCGAGTAGCCATTGGAACACGCTTAATTAATAAACATCCATTTTGTGTTATAACAAATGCTAAGTGCCTCACTACTGGGGTGAGCATCTGTGGGCAACTGCACAGGGTGCTTGTCAGTTTTGCTGCTGCTTTAGGCACCCAGTTCAGACACCTGCTTCCTTATAAATCTCGGCTATTGTTTCTAAGGGCTCGGTGATTAAAGGTGCGATGCAGCAATGCTGGTATTGCTGAGAACCCACAAACCCTAAATGCAAGAGAGTTGAGGCCAGGCTTCACCTTTAGGACTCATTCAATATTGTGAAGCACAGTGGCCTCGAGGCGTGTGTGGTGACCTGGGCTCACACGTGGAAAAGTGAGGGCCCTAATGGTATTTCTTCCTAATTTTTCCTTGTTTGATTTAAGCCATCTTCTTTGAATAGTAAATATATTTTAGCATTCATCTATATACCTTAACTGCCTTAATGTTGCCACAGAGTTTTACACATTTGAAAGTGGTAGAGTAGACCCAGAAAGCACAATCGCTATCAATACTCCTATTGTATCTATCTGTTCAGAACACTACTGCAATTTAGAGCACATGCACGTAAATGAATTTGTAACTGGTAGAGCGGCAACTTATTGATGTTGGTTGCAGTTCCCCAGGTTCCAGGAAAACATAGTCCAGTGTAAAAAAAATAAAGTGCCAGAGAAAGTTGATGTTCGTGGGAGGAACTGAAGAAAAAATTGGGTCAGAGGGAGAATTAAAGGCTAAACGATGAAATAAAGAAATTATCTTCGTTCTGGCTTAATTTCATTGAATTTGGAAATTGTGCATCGCTAAAGACAGATTGTCAGGCTGTCAGTGAGGCTGATCTTTCTTGACTTTATCCACCTACAAGCATCTAAAAGAGAGATGCCTAAGACAAGCAGGATGAATCTCCCTCTGGGAATGCTTATCTCCATTACCTGTAGAGGGAACCCAGATGATTAGCTTAAATTAGGCGTCTAATATCTAGTTAGTTAAAGTTAGGTGAGGTGATTCCTACCCTATATGTCCCTGGCTGCTACAGTTTCCCCTGCAAGCTGAGTGTTGTAGAAAGGCAGCTCCTCCACTACTAGTATGTCCCCAAATGTATTTAAATTGGGCTTTATCACAGAGAGAGGTGATTTTTTTTTTCTTTTTTTTAGTTCAGAGATTTGTAACAGATCATCTAAATGCTTTTTGTATATGGGTATCAATTCTTGAAAAAATTTGTGATTGTTCTGAGGAAGACCTGCCTAGTAAATTACAGTTATTTAGTATTTTAAATAATCAGAAATATTTGCTGACATACTGCTTCAGTCCAGAGGTTATGTGATCAGATATGATAGTTGCTGTTTGCAAAACCATGTTTATCTAAAGCCTTGTCATGTAAAAATCTCCAGGAGGCAAAGATGCTTAAATGTATCTCAAATTGAATGTTGCCCTTAATATCTCAATAATTGAGCTCTGTCTGTATTATTCTCCATTTAAAATGACTTTTTTATATTTGTTTAAGCTGGAGTTATCTGGCATCCATTGAGGGAGTTTGAAAAAATGATTTTAAATTAAATTTGCTTTTCTCCACTAGTAGTAATATACGGTAAATAGTTTCCACTGTTCTGAATGTTACAAAAATTATTGCTTTAATGTGGGGGATGAATGGGTTTATTTTTGTTTTGTTGTTGGTATTTTTTTACATTTATTTGTTAGTAGTTGAAATAAAAAAAAAAAATAATTTGTCCTTAACTTTCTAAATAATTGATATATAGCAATTTTGAGAATTATTTAAATTCCGCGACTTTTGGGTTACTATTGAGATGGTGATCATGTCACTACAGCCATAATACCAAGCAGTGCCAAGACACCCTGCCACAAGGGCGGGTTCAGCCGGCATTTGGTTGCCCAGTAATGGGATGAAGCAGTCCACTGGCTGTGTGCGAGGAGTGAAGGCCAACTCAGCCACAAAAGGGTCATTTCACCTTTTAAAAAATATTTATGTGACATGTTAGAGCTAACACATCCTTAATGCATTACTTCCCTGCATGCAGTTAGAAACTGATATGCTCGTGATATGCATTTGATTTTTGGTGGGGTTTGTTTGTTGGTTTGTTTGTTTGTTTTATTTTAAACAAGTGACATTTGGGGTGCTTTTGGAAGAGAGCAGTTCCCAGACAAGATGACAAGCCCGGTTTAAGAAAAGTACAGTACAAATTCTTGCCTAACTAATTCTGGCAGCAGGTGCTGCAGGGATATACAGGCAGTTGTGTTACGATTTGCTGAGCAACTAGCACAGCAGGGTTTCTGCATGTTCGGGACCTGTTAGGATTGTTCTTCTGATGAATTAACCGATACGTAGGAATGGGAGAATTTTTTCCCCCACTAACTTGGAGTGGACTTACAGACGGTAGATTTGGGATTCGTAAGACTACTCAAAACTCTTAGCCTCAAACTAATTTCTAGTAAAACAAGAAATTCTGGGCAGCAGCCTATATTTTCTCTCATATTCCCTTAAGGGCTGTCAAACAGAGCCAACAATTACTTTTAAACAGAGATCTTTATTGTTTGCATAGTGCAGCCTTCTATTAACTTGGGAATAGGCAGTTCTGTAATTAAATTTCCTGCAAAAAAGATTGGGGAGGGATGGGGGAGGAGGAAGGGAATACAAAGGTTTGGAAAAAAAACCCACAAAAACAAAGAAAGAAAAACCCAATCCAACAAATAACCTGTGAAACCCAAAGTATGACTGGGCTCACCTTTTTTGTAACACATTCCATATAAGAATTTGAAAAATATAAGAGATTAAACCATAGGCATAAAATCTGCAATATCCTGACAAAGAGTAGTGGCAGAATGCAAGCTACATTTGTGGGAGTTTTTCCCCTCTGGGTTTGGTTTTGGGAGATTTTTAAGTTAGCATGATTAACACATGCTTTTAGAGTAAAATCTATTGGGACAGGCTAAGGGACAAAATTAGTGTGTCTATAATATCCGTGAAATTCTCAGTGCACTTTCAGGGTGGGCAAGGGTTAGGCAGTTTGAAAGTGAAAAGAGTCATATGGAGTTTATATGCTGTACAGACCGTGTAGGTTACGTCCAGCGAGATTATGAAAGGTTAAAAGTTAAAGAGGAAAACCCTCACTTTTGTACCTGGTGAAAAGTCAGAAGATGGGCGAGAATGAAAAGAGAGGGGTGTGAAGCCATTCAGAATATGGGAGTCTAAGTCGTAGGTAGGGCTCCGCAAGCCATTGCTGGCAGGGGAGTTAGGGAGTGTCAGGATTTTTTGTTTAAGTAAAGAGACACTGTTAATAAAATATACCTAATAATCTAATGTGGAGTGGTTTCAGTACTCTGATTTTTCCTCAGGCCAGATTGGAATTTGTCAAAGAGACTAAATTGAGACAGATGGGAAAGCAACTGGTAAAACACAGCTCATTCAAGCAGACTTGAAAGAGACATGAAAGGAGAATTTTACATTAAAAGCCTGAAAATAAAACATGAACTCTGATATTTACTCTCAGAAGGTTTTAGAGTAGTTTTCTTTAAGTCTAGGGTAATGATAGCACATTTTAGCACTGATACTATACAAATTGGGTGAAATTAATGTCTAATTAGAGTGACCAAAAAAGAACCACAAGTCAAAAAATAGTTGATGTCTTGATAGCCTGTGAAAAAAAAGATGTGATACAGCCATGCGAAACTTGTGTAGCCAGCCAAATGAATCTTGGACAAAACAAGACATAATGCCTAATGCCAGAAGAGCTAAATCAGGAACAGAAAATCTATTCATCCATGGACCAAGGCTTCTGTATTTAATTGAACCAAATAACCAATTGTACATCTGTGCTGCTAATAATAATAAATACTAATAATGAAAAACTACAACTTAGAGGTCATCTGATGAATCATAATATGGCTAACACTGAAAAACACACTCGGTGCTTAAGCCATAGCTGTGCCCAAAGACTTATGTGTGCTACTAGTATTAGAGTTCCATGTCTCTGAGTATTTTAAGTTATTTATAAACTGGAGACATTATAGCCTGAAGTCCATAACTAAAGCCTTCCTCTTTTGTGCCAAAAACAAAAAAAAAAAAAAAAAGGAAGGAATACTGAGGAGTCTGCAAGGTCTTTCAGGTGCGATAGAAATTATCTTCTGGTTATTTCCTTAGAATTACCAAGAAAACCATGAGTTTATCTCTTAAATTAAGAAACAAACTTCCTGCTCCAAAGATGCCATCTGACTGAGAAGAAAAATCATCCAATAGTTTTGCTAGGATATCCAAATCTGGCTTGAAAGAGGCTAGACTGAAGAATGATAGAATGGATGTATCCATGTTGATCCCTCACATTTCGTGTCTGTAGAAACATTACTCAGGCAATTTCTTGACTATCATTCAACCTGTCTTGCTATGCCAGCTTCCACTGGCTTCCTGAAGGGCTGCATGTCCGTTTTTAAGATGTCTGCTGGAAAACATGTTTCAGTTTCCTTTCCTCAGGGATCAACCAGCCTATGCCAAGAATGCACGTGTAGCTTAAGAGTAAGAAGGTGCAGGAATCTCAGATTAGTTCTCTCCAGGGTGTTATTTTCAGTCATAGTCGTAAATTAAATGTGTTCTCCCACTGAGGTTACACATAGTAAATTCAATGAGAAATCTGATTTGCGTGGAATAAACTTAGTAAAACCATCCAGATACCTCCCAAAGGCCACTCAGGAATGGCAGTTTTTAAGTGGTGGTTAGGATTTTGTTCAGAAAGTAAAAGAAGTGGGTCGATGGGAAGTCTGCGTGTGCAGCTTTCACACTCTGTAAAACATTCCTCTTACCAAAGTATGGAGCTTTCTGGGCAGCAGATACCCTCTGTCACTGTCACTGAAACTAGACCACAAATGCAAAACCTGTGAGTCCATAAGAATAAACAAATAAAAAATTAATTCTGTAACAGAATTAGACCAAGTCTTCACTATTTATTGTTTGGTCTTGGCAGCACTGGTACTTCCATGGGGGGGGGTCAGTGGAAGAGTAAAATAGGTCCAGACAATAGAAGAGGAGAATGGGATTGGGTGGAGTGAGGGGACTCGCTGGGTGGGAAAAGAGAGGCTGAAAGGAGGTGCTGGACCTGTGGGTGACTTTGGGCAGTCTTTGTACTTCCCTTTCAGGATCTTTATGGTGCAGAACCCTTGCCCTCAGCCCATTTCATCCCAGGTGTCTCTCCTGGCTCTTTTACACAAGTAGCCCCTAAGTCCTCCCTTATATTACTTTATACAAAATAGGTGTCTTCTTCCCCAGTAGCCAGTGTTCATACCCTCATGGACTGCTGGAGAGGAAGGCAGGGTTAGATTCAAATCCAGGCCAATATGCCTACAGGAAGAAATTGGGCCAACGAGGCACTGAGAGGGATTCCTAATGAGGATTTTCCTTTAATATTACTGGGCCTTGATACTATGGACACGTGATTGATTGCTATTGTGGAGAGAAAGGCTGCACCTTACTATACAGCTTCCCTACACAGTTCATCCACGGCCAAGAGCAGAAAGGCAGGTGGGGAAGAGGAAAAAAAAAAAGCTTTCAGGCATTTCTTTGTAGTGCTCTTTTCAAGAGAAATAATTGTCTCAATGCCTACGTTACCTAAACTTGCGCAAGACTCAAATCCCTTTTGATGCTTCCTGCTTGCTGGCAAAAGCATCTCAGACAGACTGTGTGCTGTCTATTGCAAATCTCAGTCACAAGCTGCCTCCTATCTCATGAAACTACTTGCCTAACATCGAGCTGTCTCCCAGACAGTACCTTTCTTGCAGTAGTTACTTGAGTATCACAACACCAAAGTCCCCCTGCAGACGTGCACATTTGTTTCCTTATGTAGAGGTACCTCTGGCTTTTGAGGGGTATTTCCCCAGCCATGAAGAGGGAAACTATTTTTTGCACTATGCTCTACTTCCATTTCTCCCCAGCTGGCATTAGGCTTTAATACTTACCTAGCAGCCCCCATGCTTCACTGGGGGGTAAGTAGACGATGACAGTGAGGAAGTAACATTTAGTACCCCAGCAACAACAAATGCAACATCTCTCTACAACCGGCAAACCATGGGTCAGGGAGATCACTCCAAGTGATCTGCCTTTAAGTGCAGGAGTCATTAGTGTTGGCCAAAACAAAACAAAACAAAACACAAAAAAAGCTGTGTATGGGGGAGGGGGGCTGTTGAATACAGAAGATCTGAATGAGCCAGGCTTACATGTGAACTGCCCGGTAACACTAATGATACAAGCTAATGGAGTATGTTTAAAATAGCATCAAAATCTTTCTATTGGCAGTACAATCTAAGAGGGACCCGAATGGCAGAAATCAAAACACCTGGTGAGGGGACTATTTCAGGGCAGTGAGAGGAAAGAGTTACCTTCTGTCATTTTGTACTCCCCATAATGAATGGAGGAAAAGTCTCTTCTCATGCTTTTATACTATTATAAACCTATTTCTTATGGATTTTGTGAAATGAATATAGCTGGATTAATGAAAATCATATGGAAACTAATGCTTTACCTGTGTTATCTGCTTCTGAATTATTTGCTGAAAAAGAATGAAGATATTCCCTAGAAATATTACCTGCTTTCAGTATAGCAAAGTATCTTAGTAATTATGGAAAAGGAAAAAAAATCCTTATAAAGTAAGCCTTCAAAGCAGCTAATACCATTTTTACACATATATTTTGAAATAGGATTGTGTAAAGGTGAATTTTTTTTTTTTTTTTTTATGATGGGATGCTGTCAAGTTATTTAAATTTACAATCCTAGAGGAATGGATATTATATATTTCATAATGCCTTTACAAGTGGTTGCGTGATATTTAAGGTTGAATTTTCAGGTCTAAAATAACAGTGCTTCACTGTAGATACCAGAGAAACAGAAACCACTTATCTTAGCTTACAGTTATGCATCTGCACGTCTGTCATTGAGCCATCACAGCATAGTTTTGCAAAACAGAATATTGTATTTGGCAGTGCTTAGACCATAAGTTCTATTGTGTTGCTGCTATTATTTTTGTATTTAAGGCCTTTTGGGGATGGAAGCCCTTGTTAGCTAAGGTCAGTAGTGTTAGTAAGCAGATGAATATGATGTAAATTGGTAGAAGCCATTTGCTGAAAGTATGGAGATATCTCATAGAGGTGTTGTCCAGCTGTTACCGAGCTTGCTTTCTCTCCTTGTCTAGTTTAATGCCAGAACAAGCCAACAGACCGACTCCCCTCATGCTTATTGACAGCTGAATCGTGGCTAGCCGTAGTTCAGGATACATAGCTGGTGGAAATGTAACACCTGTCTGGGATCCTTTTACCTCTGTTTCCAGGAAAGATCACCTTATTTTTTTGTGATTTGATGAATAGCCTACTTCTTTTCTGAGAACACATGGAAATTTTACATATCTCTTGGGTGAGAAAGGCGTAGAAGGAGTAAGGCTGACTCTACAGCTTTGGGCTGTGGGAAGGTATTACAAGAAGGCCAACATGATACTTTCAGCCTCTGTGTGGGAAGGGAGAGACTCTGTATGTATTCATATATTGCCAAACACTTTGAACTGCAGCTGCTTGCCTGGGAAAAGGTTGGTTAGGCTAAGCCTAATCCAAAATTACCTCTGAAATTCATGCCTGCACTGTACAATCTTTTCCATTCCTGAAGCACCTTTCCCTTCCAAAAATCCCTTCCCTCTTACTCTGAAATTGGTGTTTAGGCCACTTCTCTGGGAATGAGGAGACTGTTGTTCTGAGTGAAATGAAGTTTTTTCATGGAAGAGGTTGAGTGGCCTGTCATGTCCCAGAAGAGCTGATATCTTGGTCTGCAGGCACCACACTTCCCCATATCATTCTGCCATTGCTCAACTATTATACAAAATGCCTACGATCTCTTTGATCCTTTTTTTTACATGTTTCCTGTTGAAAGGATGAATTTAGGCATGTGCTTTCAGAGAAGGTTTGGGGCTGTGAATCCCTGAAAATATTTTCCTCAGGACACATCCAGATTTACTGCTGGGATACACGATGGCATACCCAGGACCCTCTGAGAACTAGTTCTCGTTGGGTTTCCTTTCTGGGGAGGTTACAGTGTGGGGGGTAACAGGTATGGCCTTGGCACGCATCAGAGACTGGGTAAATGAGTACTAAATCTGACTATACAGATATCCCAACCAAGAACTGAAGCCTTATCCTCACCTCATCAGGGCTTGTCAGGCCTGTCTTTGGCCTTCAGTTTCTCCAAACCATTTTAAGTTTCTGTCTCTTTCCAGGGAGATAGAGTGTCTAGTTCAGGCCTGGAATGACATTGGACAGCAGGACAGCTAGAAATGAAGCATTATGATAATGAGTAGCTAAGTCATACAGATGCAAGGAAATTATCAAACTGATTTGCCATATGTCACACAGGGATCCTCATCTCCCATTTGTTGATGTTTCATACCTGTTAGCTTGCACCTGGTCTCTGCTCTGGTGAAACCAGTACTTGGCAGTGAGAACCAAGTGCAGCCCAGAGTAAAGCCACGCCACAGTCCAGGGCCTACATGCACTATCTCATGAATCTCTTGATCCAGAGAGCTTCATCCTGGTGCTGACCAAGAAGTGTCAGTAGAGACAGAGCCAATATAAATGTAACCTGAGGTTTTAAATACCTATGCATCCAAGTGCTATTTGTGACTACCATTTGCCTTTAGCTTTGAATAAATTCACATGTCAATCATTTTAACTAATTCAAAGACTTACTTGCCTTCAAAATAGTAAAAAGAAACTATCAGAGTCAAAAAAGCCTTCCTTTTGGAAAGGATTCCTCCTCAGAGTTCCTTTTTGCTGTGTTCTTTTCTCACACATTCCTTGCATTACTAGGGTTTCAAAGGGCAGGTGCAAAAAAACCTAATAGAAGTGAGATTTAGCTTGGTTAATACCTTCCCTTCATGTAAAATTAGTCCCTAGGACACTACACTAGAGACAGAAAAAAACCACTCTGTCCCTCCATCAGATTGCTTTCTCTAGGTTTTTTGTTTGTTTGTTTGTTTGTTTTTTACTAAGCCTCAGACATTATGGCCATTAATATTGTCAGATCCTCTTCTCAGCTTATCATAAAACATCTGCTCCCATTTTGTCCAGTTTGGTGACAGAGATGTATGGCATGTTACAATGTATTACTAATGCTCTTCTCTTGAATGAGTATCTTCACTTCGATTCACACTGTTAAATAATCTAATCCATGTGCTGGAATGACAGATACTACTTTGGAAACAACTGTAAGAATTTTGGTTGGTATGGCACGGGGACATTCCTCTGCTGGTTTATTTTTCTTTAGTATTAATGTTACATTGGCTTGTCTCAACGTCTGTGACAAATTGCTTTTGTCTCAGGAATTTTCAAATAATTTTGTTAAGAGATTGCTAACCATATGTAAAATAATTTCTATTCAGTCCTGGCCTACATCCATTAGTCCTAAAGCTATATTGTTTTAGAGATTTCATATGGCTAGCCTGTCACTAAATGTCCAGTAAAATCCACATCGTTTTCTTTCCTTTCCTTTTTTAAGCTCTGAGGGGTTTTTTGGCAACACAAGTAACATAAACATTGTCTTTGGGTGCCTAATATGTAATGACTGAGACAAGTCAGTTAAAATGTTTTATAAGATTCTTCATCAATACTGAGAGCTTCTGATAATATCAGTTAGGCTAAAGGAGAGTCTACTTTATTAGTTTACATGCTAGAAGCTACCATGTGTATGCTTTTTTAGTTAAGCAGAGTTTAAATTGAACACACCCATTCCACCCTTTTCCTGCTTCTCTGTTTTGAAGAGTTATCTACATCTTCTCCCGGTTCTTAATTTTATACCCAAACACCCATCTGAAAAACTGCACCTCATTCATTTATTTCCTTTATTTCCAATACTGAAATTGTCAAGTACAACCCTGTGGCTCATTGAGATCCAGCGTGAAACACAACAGCATTTCCTTCATGTTAGAGGTGTTTGCCTGGGCATCTTTGGGTTTATTGATGTTTACCTAGCTAGTTGATGAGAATTTTTTTCAAGTAGTGGTGTATACATGGCAATGACAATGATAGTGTAATTTGCCTCTATTACTTCCTGATATCAGGATTCTGCTGCACTGCCAATTTCATATCTGTTGTTATTATTTGTTTGACAGAATCAAAAACATGCCAGGTGCTTTGCAAAACAGAGAACAAGAAAAATCCCTTTCCAGAAGAGATGACAGCCTGAATAGAAATGACATAATGGCAGGAGACAAAGGAAGCAGAAAGGGGAAGCAAAACAAGAGTTATAACCATAAGATCATGAGATTGGTTTGGAGGCACAGTGAACGCTATGAGGCATTTTTTTAAAGCGCATAAGGACTGTAGTTGGGATTAGACAATGGAAATGTAGAAAAGAAGCATGGAAAGGAATGGAGAAGAAGGGAGGAACAGACTGGCAACAGGAGGAAGAGTAAACAGAGGTGTATGGGAGAGGCCAGAAAACACATCTGACAAACTGAGGATTATGACTAATGCCAAGAATGAAAGACCACATCTGAAGAGCATGATGATTTCAGGAGGATGGCGAAGCAGGACATGGCGATGCTGCTAGGGAGAGAAGAGCCAGCAAAGCTGCCCTGGAAGCCTGCCCTGGAAGCTCCTCACACTAATATAACCCTGCTTCCCCATCTTCTTTCTAGCTCCCCTCTTATACACAAAATATGTATATAGAAGAGCAAAGGAGAAGGAGAAGCAGCTAAATCAAACATTCCAAAGATCCTGCTGGGGAAGAAGTTTAAGCTGGGATGGTACAGATTTACTCCTACTGCTGCTGCTGCTGGTAGCAAGCGGCAGAGAGCATCCTGTTAGCCTTTCTCATGCAGACAAATCAATGGGAGTCTTTACCACTACTTACCAATAGGCCTTGCTGAGAAATACTCAGCAAAATTGTAATACTCCAGCCAATCCAGGACATTTTAAAATGTCCTTTCATGCTAGATCAGAAAGAAGCAGAAATGGTAACATTCACAGTGAATGAACAGGGAAGAAAAATATTTAAGCAGCAGTTTCTTTTAAAGCTGAAAATAATCGTTTCAGTATCAGAGAAAAATATAAGGGGGATTTTGCTGACTGAAAAAAAATACGGTTTATAACTTTTCATTAAAATTTCTGTTAAAATCGGGAATTATTTTAATTATGTTGGATTGGCTTTTTATTTTTCCCTAGAAAATTGGTGTTGTTTTTAGAAGGAAACTGGAAAATTGCCATTTTCTGTCTGTCAGACATTTTAAACTACCCTGATTTCCAAGGTAAGAATTGTTCAGGAGTAAGAAAGCTGCAGAGTGGCCAGTCTAATCTCTTCCTCACTTCCTTCTCCTCTGCTTCGGTGATCAGACATGTCTAATGATTAGGCTGCAAAGAGCAAAACCAGTTTCTATGTGTCTCTGAGAAAAGGCATTTTGCAAACTTCTTTAAGAATTATTAACTAGATCTGCTTACAGGAAGCCACTTTTTTTGTTGCAGATTATGTCTCCATTTAAATCCTCCGCACAGCTCTTCCATTTTGCCTGGGAAAGTTTATCAGAAAGCACACTGGAAAGGCTCAGATCTTTCTGTTTCCAGTGAAACTCTTTTTAGACATATTTATAGCTTGACAGATGTGCTGGTATGGCAGTTGAGAGACTACTGTGGGTAATGGAGTATTCTATTATTTTGGCATATATAGGCACTTTTTGCTTGGTACTTCTGACCACAAAGTATTGATGTTTAGGGTACTATAGGTACTTAACCATTGTATTTTTTCTTAAAAGTTTTAGAGGACAGCACTGGATAAATTTTTCTTCTCCTTCAGTGTAACACAGCTTTGCATGGGTCATTCGTCTTGAATGCACACCAGAGTGATATCAAGTTGGTTCTTGTGACACCTTATCAATATGATTCCCATTTTTAGTCTCTTCTAGCAGTGGAATGATTTAAGTATTGTCTAGTGGAGGCAACAGCCTTGTTTAAGAATATCTTGGTGACTCTGGATAGGATTCAAATAATTCATCTAGGTGAGGAGGAGACAGTTGGAAGTCATAGCTGAAATATTACAAAAAAATCCTTAACTGGTTGGCTTTGTTCATCATTTACTTGAAGATTTTGGTAAATGGTGGCTTACTGGATTCTCAAATGGCAGCAATGGCCAAATACATTTTTTTAAATTGTCTTCAATTTGAACTTTGCTTAAGTTTTTAAGTTTAAGAGTTAATTAAACTCTTGTCACCTCAGGTACCATTTTAGCAATGAGGTTTACAGGACCTACTCTGTCAATGTAGAAACTTCAGCTACTAAAGAACATACCAGGTATAGAGAGTTAACACAATGCTCAGCAGTGCTTGAAGAATCAGGCCCACCTCAGTAATTTACCTCCACCATTACTGAAAACATACTGGGTTTATATCGTATAGCCATGGTGTCAACTTACAAAATACACCCTGCTTAAATTCCTCTTACAATCAAATGTAGCTCAAAGTTTTATAACAGTCCATGTATCATTAAAAAAAAGATTGCAAAGCAGTGTCATAGTATCTCCCCATAATACAGAATTTTTACATATCATTTTTACATATCTGAAAGAACCCCATTAACTCATTGCATACAACTTTTTGCAATAATAGACTCAACATAAAGCAATATCAAAATGTAGTTGATATTTCTACTAATTACATTTAGCCAAGCTCCAGATTTTGCATAGTTTTGCCCCTGCTTCTGGCATGGTACGGTAGCAGATACGGAAGATATGTGTACCTATCTTTGGCCCTGAGAGAGGATTCCACTGTGTGATACCTTCCCACCCTCTGCTACCAAAAAAAAAAGATTATTTCAACCAGGAAAGGCGGCATAACCTCTGAAAACTGCAGTGTGACCTACCTTCTGAGTTCAGACACAGAACTGGATGCATGATTTGGGAAAGGATTTAATACCAGCTACCTCAGTAGCCACGTGGTGTTAACGGAAAAAGGCTGGAAAAAAAGGAGGATTATAAAGTATCCTGAGAGTAAAGGACAGCATGGTTATTTTGCCTATAATTTTATTAATTATTTTTTAACCTTGCCAGTACTTCTCCTGCCAATCCTTTCCTACTGTCATCTATCAGCTTTTCCAAGAAGAGACCTGGTTGTGCATAAAGTAAGAATAGCTGCACTGACTCAAACCACAAGTCCACATAGCCCTGTGTACCTGGCAGGTGTCCTGCCTTGGTAGGGGTACAGTCCTGTTGTTATAAGGCCTCCACTGTCCCCTACAGATTAGGGACACCTTCAGCTGTTGACTTCCAGACATCTTCAGGGCTCTGTATCCAATATGTACAGTTCAAATGCTTCCTAAATCAGGGGGTGTGCTATGTTTAATAGTCTGAATTTGTCCTAGATCCTGTGAATTTACTTCCTCCTTCTGTCTCTCTTTCTCTCTCTGTCTTGCCCTTCTTTCTTCTGAAATAGAATGACCAGGGCTGCATGAATTATTCAACATAAGAGTTGTATGATGTATTTATACAGTGATATAGCGATACAGTGTATTTATACAGTGATATATATATATATATGTTTTCTATTTTGTTTACAGTTTCATTCGTAATCATCCAGATATCCTGTTTCACATTTTTACTTCATACTGAGTGCTTGACTTGATGTTTTCAGAGAGCTGTCTAATATTAATTCATTATTTTTTTCTTCTCAAGCAATAGTTAATTTGTAGTCCCTGCCTGTGTATGTATAGTTAGACTTTTTTTCCCTTGTGCATTTCTTTCTGCTTTACCCAATTTCATCACCACTTTATTGCCAATGGCATTCAAAATTGTGAAATTATTTTGCAGTTCCTTACAGGCAGCTTCTGATTTAACTTTTAAAAATCATTTTGTATCAAACTTTCTCATCTGACAGTTCTTAGATATCACATTTGCCTTTACTACTAATAAAAGTACTTTTGCTTAAACCCTTTGTTTTAATTCATGCCTTAGTCCAGGAATCTTTGCACACACTTAAGTGCCCCGTTGCTATAATTCACTTCTACATTTTTTTCAGGATGGGGGAGGGAGGCCTTCAAGCTATTGTCATTTATGTTTTATTAATTGGGAACCTTAAAAGTAGAATTTAGACCTTCTTATTTCCTACTGGTTCTGACAGAGTGGTTATACAACCTTCAGAGTGAAAAATTGCTAAGGGCTAGATCCATGAAGTGCATTTAGGAATAGCCTCTAGCCTCTTAGCTGTCCTGCCTTCTCGCAGAAGCTATAAACCCAGATTAGGCACATCCCTCTACAGTGAAAGAGGACAGCTGGGTGTTTAGCAACAGCTTCCACCAACGCTGGCATACTGAACAGGGAACAGCCTGAGTGAACTGGAGAAACAGCCAGATGGGGGAAATAAAACAAGTGAATAGTGTACTGATACTGGTATATTTTTCAACACTGCCTTACTCATGGGACTATGGGGTGTTGCAAGGTGAGACTTTCTGCCTCTCTCCCCCAGTAGCTCTTCCTCTTGTTTATCTCACTATTCCCTGCAGTGAGCTCTAGCATCAAACTATGACGCCAAGGTGCCGATCCCTCTCTTTCTCTCTAGCCCAGTAAATATTGAACTTTCCGGGTTAGGCAACAACTGAGTGGACTTTGAGGAACTACCCTGTCAGTGTGAGCACCCAAAGCTGCATTTAGCCACTTCTGTTTCATCGCAGATCTAAGCTGGGGTCTGTGTTACAATACCAGTGAAAGTAGTGAGAATAATTTGAACCCTGATTTACCAAAACTATTAAGCTTGTTTGTGTAAAAAGGAATCACTTCTGTTTGTCCCATATCTTAACTTCACTGAAACGGCATTTTAGTAATTCTCCAAAACCTATTCTCTGTCTACACAAGAATTATGCCATGACCCATGTTACCTTATGTGAATACTGAGAGTAGGTAGTTGTAGCGAGATGAGTAGACCCTATGAGTTATTAGTATTCATAACATACCAGAAATCTTACATAATGGGGGAAATAAATGGGGAGTGTAAGTGGGCAATGACTGAAATTTAGTGTTTCTCAAGCTGAGCTGCATCTTGGATATTTGAGAGGAGGAATGAAGAGCTTATTTATTTATTTGTTTTTTTAGAAATATCTCCGCTTGCATATATTAAAAAAAATACAGAAATATGTAGTACTGTGTTTCTTTTTCTGTAGTTATAAAAGTAATTCTTTCAAAAGCTATAGCTATACTCAGCTGGCCAGTGACAAAAGAGAACTAGCTGTCAGAGGAGATTTGTGATGTTCCTAGAGAAAGTATTACGAATTTCCATCTGTTCCATTACAGTGTAGATGCCTGTAAATCTTTCTCTGAATCAGTAGAATTTGGGGAACTAATAAGCCCCAAATCAAGAGACTCCACAAACTTATCAAATGAAATTGCCATATAATATTTTAAAAATTAATAAGCCTTGAATGACTGCTATCTCTATCTCTATCATCTACATCTAAGTATCTACATCAATATAGGTTAGTTCCCACATTTATAATTAATTTCTTACTTTCTCAGTTTATTAGACATATATGTTGGCCCAGTCCCTCCACTGCTTCAGCAGTTTTTTGTATTGCTGACGTTAACTTTAATGGGTTCTGCTTTTTAATTGACAGATATTGAGTAACAATGGCAGGCAGCAATAAAATAAAAGCAAGTGAACAGAAATCTGGGATTAGAGGAAACTTCATAACAAATCCCAGGTCAGACAGTCTTTTCTGGTATGTACTGGGCAGGTACAGCTCTTTTTATATACAATGCCAAAATGGCAAAGAAAGTGGATTTTTATGCACTGATGCCAAATAACAGTAAAACTATTTCTAGGAGATCTAATATACTCAGTGACACAAAGGAAGGAACTGGTAGAAAGTCCGTGGCTTTAAACTTGGTCAAAAAATTCTAATAACTTTAAGTTGATGAAGTTTTTTGCCAGTTCTACCATTGTATGTTCACACAAAGTCCTTTAGGAATGCTCACTCCTTGTTCAGAGCCCATCTCACCAGCCCTTTCTAGCTCTTTTCTTTCTATGTAGACTGGGATCAAAGACTAGATGTCCACACCCTTTTTCAGTGCAGTCTCTAGCCCTTCTTTTACCTTCACTTGGACTTGTTCTTGCATCACTTAGTTGTTTGATGGCCTCATGTCTATTTAAGATTTTTCTGTCTTTTTAGTTGTGTTTTGACTGTAAATTATACTTACATTACTGAAAGATGGATTTGGTTCAATCTTTTGTTCTAATCCAAACCCCCAGAATTTAGGAAGTGAGAAATGATTGATTCTTTAGAGGGGAAAAAAAAAAAAAAAGAATAATCTTCTCTAGTTCTGTAAAAGCAAAACTTTTCCTGTAACATAACTTTGCACTAAGGTTTCCAAAAGTTTGGGAACTTAACTTGAAACCATTTATGGGAATCTAACTTTTATTTTTTAAGTACTGATTTGCAAACCTCTGAAATACAGGAATTCTCAGTTTATTACAAACTGCAGAAATATAAAAAAGACATCTTTAAAATAAAAGGAACAGCCTAAGTTAGTGACTTTTCTTTGACATTTAGGGCCTTGATTTATTTCATGCTCAAGCTCTCTCTTTCTTATAAATGCATACACATATGTCTGCACTTTCATAGAATAGAATCATAGAATCATTTAGTTTGGAAAAGACCTTTAAAATCATCAAGGCCAACTGTGAACCTAACACTGCCAAGTCCACCACTAAAGCACATCCCTAAGTGCCACATCTACATGTCTTTTAAATACCTCCAGGGATGGTGACTCCACCACTTCCCTGGGCCATTTCCTCTTGTCCTATCGCTTGTTGCTTGGGAGAAGAGACGGACCCCCACCTCACTACAGCCTCCTTTCAGGTGGTTGTAGAGAGCGATAAGGTCTCCGCTCAGCCTCCTTTTCTCCAGACTAAACAACCCCAGTTCCCTCAGCTGCTCCTCACAGGACTTGTGCTCCAGGCCCCTCACCAGCTCGGTTGCCCTTCTCTGGACACGCTCCAGCACCTCCGTGTCTTTCCTGTAGTGAGGGGCCCAAAACTGAACACAGGACTCGAGGGGCGGCCTCACCAGTGCCCAGTACAGGGGGATGATCACTTCCCTGCTCCTGCTGGCCACGCTATTTCTGATACAGGCCAGGATGCCATTGGCCTTCTTGCCCACCTGGGCACACAGCTGGCTCATATCCAGCCGGCTGTCGACCAGCACCCCTAAGCCCTTTTCCATTGGGCAGCTTTCCAGCCACTCTTCCCCAAGCCTGTAGTGTTGCATGGGGTTGTTGTGACCCAAGTGCAGGACCCGGCACTTGGCCTTGTTGAACCTCATACAGTTGGCCTCAGACCATCAATCCAGCCTGTCCAGATCCCTCTGTAGAGCCTTCCTACCCTCAAGCAGTTCAACATTCCTGCCCAACTTGGTGTCACCTGCAAACTTACTGAGGGTGCACTCAATCCCCTCGTCCAGATCATTGATAAAGGTATTAAACAGAATTGGCCCCAATATTGAGCCTTGGGGAACACCACTTGTGACCATCCACAAGCTGGATTTAACTTCATTCACCATCACTCTTTGGGCCCAGCC
>NW_010972820.1:446298-587404 GCF_000737465.1 Haliaeetus leucocephalus | reverse complement strand
AGTCAACTGGGACCTCCCCAATTAGCCAGGACTGCTGATAAATGATGGAAAATATCTTGGTGAGCACTTCCGCCAGCTCCCTCAGTACCCTTGGGAGGATCCCATCCAGCACCATAGACTTGTGTGTGTCTAAGTGGTGTAGCAGGTCATTAACCATTTCCCCTTGGATTATGGGGGCTTCATTCTGCTCCCCATCCGTGTCTTCCAGCTCAGGGGCCTGGGTACCTGGAAAACAACTATTAAAGACTGAGGCAAAGAAGACATTAAGTACCTCAGCCTTTTCCTCTGTCACTGTGTTTCCCCCCACATCCAATAAAGGATGGAAACTCTCCTTAGCCCTCCTTTTGTTGCTAATGTATTTATAGAAACATTTTTAGTTGTCTTTTACAGGAGTAGCCAGATTAAGTTCTAGTTGAGCTTTGGCCCTTCTAGTTTTCTCCTTGCATAACCTCACAACATCCTTGTAGTCCTCCTGAGTTGACTGCCCCTTCTTCCAAAGGTCATAAGCTCTCCTTTTTGTCCCTGAGTTCCAGACAAAGCTCTCTGTTCAGCCAGGCTGGTCTTCTTCCCCACTGGCTCATCTTCAGTACATGGGAATGGCCTGCTCCTGCATCTTTAAGATTTCCTTCTTGAAGAATGTCCAGCCTTCCTGGACGTCTTTGCCCTTCAGGACCGCCTCCCAAGGGATGGACTCCGTCAACCAGTCTCCTAAACAGGCCAAAGTCTGCCCTCCAGAAGTCCAAGGTGGCAGTTCTGCTGACCTCCCTCCTTACTTGTCCAAGAATCAAAACCTCTATCATTTCGTGATCACTGTGTCCAAGATGGCCTCCAACCATCACATCACCCACAAGTCCTTCTCTGTTCACAAACAACAGATCCAGCAGGGTGCCTTCCCTAGTTGGCTCACCACCAACTGTGTCAGGAAGTTATCGTCCACACACTCCAGGAACATCCTAGACTGTTTCCTCTCTGCTATATTGTATTTCCAGCAGACATCTGGTAAGTTGAAGTTCCCCATGAGAACAAGGGCTAGCAATTGTGAGACTTCTCCCAGCTGTTTGTAGAATATTTCGTCTGCGTCTTCATCCTGGTTGGGTGGTCTATAACAGACTGCCACCATGATATCTGCCCTGTTGGCCTTCCCGTGATTCTTACCCAGAAACACTCAACCCTATTATTACCATCATTCAGCTCTAGACAGTCAAAACACACAGGGCTACCCCACCACCTCTCCTTCCTTGCCTATCCCTTCTGAAGAGTTTATAGCTATCCATTGCAGCACACCAGCTGTGCGAGTCTTCCCACTGTGTTTCCGTGATGGCAACGATATCATAGTTTTCCAGTCGCACAATGGCTTCCAGCTCCTACTGTTTGTTGCCCATGATGCGTGCATTGGTGTAGATGAGTAGCCAGGGAAGTCTCTCCACTTTAATATTACAAATGAACTTTTAACCAGTGGACAGAAATTCTTATCAAAGCTGAAATATCAAGGAAAACAAATTGAGATGGTCAGTTTGTAGGCAGGATTTCTAATAAGTACAAGGAGTTGGTTATATGCTTCATTAAATATTTCAGCTAAGTGAAACTTAAAAGAAGATGCACTGTTGTCAACCATAATTAATACTAATTTGGACAAGACTATTTCAAACCCTGCTGTAGTCTGCTGTTGAAATAACTATCTCCAGAACAATAACACCATTTCAAAATTGTATCTCAGTAACTAGAGGCAGCAGAAGTTTCTTTAAGTGATTTAAAATCTACAATTCTCTTACTGTAAAGTATTTATATTGTCAAGAATTTGCCAATTAATCTGTAAAAATATATGGAGCACATTCGTTCTGAAAACTTTGTGCTGTAGTGTTTTTTAATGTCTGTTGAAAACACAGTTTAAGCATAACTTATAGAAACAATAGGCCAGGCTTACAGCAAAAGAAAAGAGCAGACTTCTGTAGATAAATCAAATTAAGTCTAAAGCTAGTACAACATATTAATATTATCCCTCTCTGCCAAAAAAAATGTAAGAATTGTCACACTAATCCACTGAATATAATATTTTATCTGTACAGTGATCAACAACTGTACATCCATTTTGATGGCTGAATAGAAAAAAGAAAATGAAAGATTTAGATAGTTGTGTCATCATATCCTAATTATCACCAAAGCTCTGCATAAATCTTTAGGTAGATCTAGACCAAATTCTTGGGCAAAAGCTAAAAAGGTCTTGCTCTAAGTTTACCAGAAGTTTTCTCTACGTACCCATGGGTGCACACAGATTTTCAAGCACACATGCACAAATAGACGTACAGAGGCCAGTCAAAAGGTCTTATCTTTGTTTCTATACTCAGGAACTATAGGCATGTTCAGAATTAAACAACTTTTTAAGGAAAACTTTGCCTTTGCATGATATCTAAATTGAAATTGCACAGAAACCTTCATGTGTATAAAGATGTAATTTTCTGAAATCCAACCAAAAAAACCACTCAGAGATGTAATCTGCATTCTTGCTTGCCTATCTGTGTGTCCATCTTTTGCTTTTACTTTGAGAACATCTTTATTTTCCACCCCCTCACTCTTGTGCTTTTGGAGAAGATTAACAGAACTGCTGACTAACTGCATTGCTGCAAGGGATGCAGGAAAAAAACCTCAAAATTATATAATGTGTACTTTAAAGTAATGAAATAGTCCCTCTGTCACCCTTGAAAATAGGGGGCACTACTTTCCCCACTTCATTCCCTCCAGGCTGCCCTCATATGCATTTTTATACTGAAGTATTCCCAAGGGAGAAAACAGTGCAGAAGTTCTGAAACTCATATTTATCTTTTTTTTTTATTTTTAATCATGATTGCCAGTGGGAATGGATTTGGTAAGGAGAATGTAACCAGGATTAAAAATATCAGGTGCTATTAGGTGACATTAAATGTAATGAAATCTCAAGGTCAACTTAATTTCTTGCCTCTCCTTATCTCTCTGACACATAGTACTGTATCTCAGTAGCTCCCACCAACAGCTACCATCAGAACACTTGGCTAATTAGTAATCAGTCATGTCAGTTGGTGTGATCTCTTCCAGTCTGACTATTGAACCCAAGCACAAAGAAAAAGGAAATTGGAAACTCTTAGCAACTATGTGTTTAGTCCACTTATTTTCAGCAGCATTGTGTGCCTGCAGTTCAAGCTTTCATTATGCTACACTAATAGGCATGTTTGAATTTGATGGGTTTGGTGGTTATTCATTTAGGAATATTCTGTAGCACTAAGAAGCACGACATTTAACTATCAGCCAAATAACCCCATCAAATGCTAAAAGATAAGATTTCTTAGCAGTTCAACAGCATTAAGACAGGGAAAGAGCGTTATAATAAAATTCCTAATCATATATCCTTTCTCATCAGTAACCATTTCAGCATGGAAAGTACCCATCATAGCTAACTGAAACCAGAGAGCATCTCATTACTGGGGCCTGATCCAGCAAAGCGCTTAAGCACACCTGGAATATAAGTACAAGAATATCCCATCAAAGTTACTATGATCAGACACATGATTAAAATTACACAGAAATGTAGTTGCTTTTCTGGATTAGGGTCTAAGGAATGAGGCATTTAAGACCAGCCTTTCATGTAGTAAAAATATTTACAAATCTTTTTAAGAGATGACATATAAATAAAAATTACTATCTTGCCTTTTGACTGCTAGACTCAGGACAGCTTCATATGTGAAAATCCTGCACATTAAATGATCACTTTATTCTCAAACTAAGCAGCTGTCTGAAATGGCAATCATAAAGCGCTAATCTCTGCTACCAATAAACAAAAGTAAATCATGGCAGAAAACTCGTTTATGTGCAGTAATCTCCAGAGGATTAGCATTTCAAGTGATCAGATTCCCTAAAACTCCTCTTTCGTGATAACAGCCTCTGCTGTGAGGTGACACACCAATAGGCATAAATTATCTAGAGCTGCAGATAAGCAGAGGCCATTTGGGGGTTCGGAGTGCAATATAAATAGATGCAAAACAGTAGGGGAACTGGTGCTCATCACAAACCTCAAAAGGATTAGCAGTTCAAGCTCTGATTTCCTTGCTGTTGTTAGCTGTGATTTATCATCAGACAGTGACTGAGAGTCTGTCTTATCTGTGATAATTTAATGGCTTAATGGCAGTCCCTTTATCTGGGGGTCATAATTAAGCTTGTTTGATCAGTTTCCTAACAAGCACCTCGCCTGTATTTTTAGCTATGCCTATTTTTTCTCTGGGTGTAGGAGCATTTTTGCTAATTAGTATTAACAATATTATTGTTAACAATTACTGGTAATGATAACAATCTCGTAAAAGGTTAGCATTTATCTGGAGGAAAAATGCAAGCCAAAAAAAGATGCAAGACTCTGACTCTGAATTTTAAATACATTTATGGGAGATTTTAACTGCGGTGTCTCAGCCACCTTGTCAGCTTCAAATCTAACTCAAATACTTAACTGAAAATGAAAAAACACTGCATAAATAATTTTCAATTGAATAATTTTCTCCGGTACAAAATTAATATAAATTTGAAAGTAAAGATGACTGCTCTCTGACAGTGCATCTACTGTCCCTCTCTATCCCTAATGAGCTGTTTCTTCCACTGTCATAAGAATTTTCTCATCAAAAGATGAACTTTAAGACCTTATTATGGCTGTTTAAGAATACAGGTGTGATCAAAATGAATCTAGTGAAACTTCATCTGTTAACATCACTACAAAAAGAGGCAAATAATTTTTTTTTCAATGTACTGAATATTAGATATTTGAAAAGAAAACTTTGCAAGATTTTTTTTTTTGATACAATACAGTGACAAGCAAACAGACAACTAGATAAAATGTGAGGATTTGTTTTTTTTTTAAGGACACTTAAAACGTTACTTTCTTAATCATTGATGTAATTTTCTTAATGAAATACCTAGGAGTCCACAAGGAGAGGTGAATAGGTTACTTACTGATATTTAGGGAAACAGAATGACTGGCTATAGAAAGACATCTAACAAACTTGGTAACACATATATAGACACAGGAGGTATGGGTATAATATGTGTGTGTATATGTATATAAATCTATGTATATGTGCATTTATATGTATTTGCACATCTATGTACACGTTTATGTATTGTGTATGTTATGATTATGTATACTTTTAGTCATATACATAAATTTATGCATTCACAGATTTATTGAAGTTTGTCTTTAGAATAGGTCTTATTTCTCTTTTGAAGAAAAAAAAAATAGTGGGACAGGGAATCTATGTGCCTAGCCTAAATTAATTATTTAGGTACCATAATTAATGCAGAAAGACAAGGTTCATTAGAGGGTGAGTCATTCCACTTACCTGACTTGCTTGAATTGGATGTGTTGCTTTTCTTTCTCGTGGCTATAGATAAACCCCAGGTGACATGGCTAAGGTTGTAGATGGCTGAAGGATAGATGAGATGAATTCCACCCACACAAATGAAAGAGACAGTAAATTTCAGAATGAAATTCCCAATACTTTCTTATAAAGTAAGTTACCTCCCTGTTCTTTGCAAATGGAAGGACTGTCACAGAAGTATTATATATGTGTCTGTATATAAATATATTTCCTGCCTCATGTAGACCAAGGCTCGCCTGGAACATACCAACCTTTCCCTCTGGATATTATCAAATAACCTACAGTAAGAAGTAGTTGATCAAATAGACAAAGACTTGCAGGTAGCAGCAAAGAAAACCAAACTCAAATCCAACGCATCTGTTCATTCCCCTATCCTAGTAATGTAATGTTACTGACTTTTGCTGAGTTTTGCAGGTGGATCAGAAATGGCTTGTGTTCAGCTGCTTGGATCTGGCAAGCAGGAATTTGATTTTAAGCTTGCTATCTGACCAAGAGTGTGGCAGAGGAATTTACTGGGAGTATTACAGAAGACAGTCTCGAATGAGCTTTGTTCCACACAAAACCCTTGATCCAGATCTTGATGAAATCAATGAGAATCTTTACATCGACTGTGGTGGGATCAGGGTTCAGGTTCCAGCCATATTGCAGGAGCAGCTGGCAGTTGACCGGGAAGCTGCAATTTTACTGAGACATGAAACAAGCAAAATGTGTGAAAGATAGAAATGACAAGGTGTAAGGGAGATTGCAATATAACACACTGAAATCCTTACCCAGTATCTGCAGCTAAGGCCATTGACACTGGGTGCTCAGCTGAGTCTGGGAGGCCTCGATGAGATAAGCCCACACAATCACCAAGACGTCTGCTTTACACATCTGACTTCTCAGATAACTTTCCAAAACTAACAAGACGGAAACATTTCTTGACGAATATTATTTTTGTTGTTGTCAGTGTGTGACAAGTTTAGTAGACTTTTTCCACCACTAGAAAAAATTGTTAAGGATACATAAAACAGGAATCTTTGCCCAGCTCACAGTGAGAACAGAGACAGCATTGTGCAGTCACCACTGTGCTATGTTGCTAGTTGTTTACCAGCTAGTGCCAGATATAATATAGCCAAGTAAATCTCTGAGAACAAAAACATCACGAACCTTGTGAAATGCTGAAACCTTAGTTTTAAGTTCACCAAAGGTTTCAGTGGATCTTGCTGTTGTCAGTATAGAAAACAATAAATATCCTAATCATATCTCATTGTTTTAATTTTGGCCATTACTTGCAGTTACTTGCAGAAATAATGCTCTTTCTAAAAAGAAATCATAGCTATTACAAAACAAGTGGTCACATATCTGAAAACTAAAATAAGTATTCAGTGGAAATAATGCAGCTTATTGGTTTCTGTCTCTGGGTTCATGGTCAGGATTACAGCTGGATTAAATTTGCCGTTTTGATTTTGTGTAGTTTTGCATGAAAATTGTCATTGTCTGGTAACATTTTCAGTCCCATTGTTCTTCCTGTATTTGTAGCTTTAATAACATGATTTTATTGGCTAGATGTATATATAAATATAAATATATTGGTATACACATACATAGATACAGATATATAAACCCATAAATTCTCACTTGTTCTTTGATGTATGAACAATTTTCAAGAATCTATTTTCACCCACAAACAGGCATGTTATTACTGGAAAACAGTCCCAAATGTGATTTGAATACTCCCATCACAAAGATAAATTTTGTTCCCACTAGCATGTAAATGTTGTTTTCACTAGATTGGATCCACTTATATATCTATAACAAGCAATCTCCCTGATATTTAAGACATTTTTTATTTCGTTATGAAAATCTTGCATAATATGGTCTTCTCATCCAATCTCTTGAATTCTATCTTCAGCTCTTCCACTGATGTACCATTTTACTATAGAGAAACCCTTTAATCTCTCTGAGCTTCAGTTTACTCATTTGAAGTAGATGAGGAGACAAACATGATTTAATTGATGTTTATTAAGCACTTTGAGACCTTGTAATGAAAAATAAGACAGAAGTGATAAATATTCTTAAAGGTACACTCTTTTTCTTTGCTCCAGTTTTTGCCAAAAATCTATGTATTATGGCTAACTTTAGGATTATCTGTTCAACTCATACTCTTTAGACAGTCAGAATTGCTCAAAATGTTACAGCATGATGTATTTTCATACTCAAATCACCATTTTCACAGAAATGTAAAATATTGTGGGCATGGTATGGTTCTTAAAAAGTGAGTCTTTTTAATGAAATATTTCCTGTAATTTCATGATGCTCTTATTAAATTCCCAAATTTGCAATTCACTGTGCATCGGCAGACTGCTGTATATATATGCAATCCCTGTAGTATATGGCTCAAAATGTTCAGCAGAGAAATCTACTGAAAATTCAGTTGTGGGGCAGGCAATGCAATAAGGATGAGCCTGATGATAACATAAACCAGCATCCTATGATCTATATACACTTGAATAAATATTTATATATAAACTCCAATACATATAACAATCTTTCTCTCTCTCTATATATGTACAACAAAGGCTTTTTTTCTTTAAAAAAGTAATAATCACGTTGCAATGTTCAAATGTGCTTACATCTATTTATGAAAAATAATCATTCAATGTCACAAGGTATTTAGTAGTGAACTAGCAATACAAACTCAAACTTTCCTTTGTATTTGGTAGTCTCCAGAAAAGCAGGGAAGGCAATGACATATGTGCAGTTTTGATCTTACCGTTCCAGAGGGATGGGATGTGTTTGGTCTATTCTGGGCCTATTTTATATTCTGGAATAGATTTTCCCCCCCAGTGACCTAGTTGCAGGATAACACAGCCATTGGTGCTGAGGACCAATATCTAATACAGCAACTTAAGAATGGACAGATCAATGAGGCAGATCACAACCTGGTCTCTCGTTCTTATAAGTGGCCCACAAAACCTGTTTCCCTGGGAAAAAATATGTTGAGTTTTCTTCTATAATAGCTCTTCAGACCCAATGGGGGTTATAACAAGGCGGAGGGGAGGACACATTAACCCATTTTATGGTCAGAGGTTTTTCTTAGACTTCAAGCAATAACTTGCTGTTAGGGAACACCACAGAAAAGATAATACCATCCACAACTGTATGGTTATTTCCTTACAATTTCTATTGTGCTGATGGGGGAAGCAATATCTCTCTCAGGGATTGAGGGAGAAGACAAGTTGGAAAGGGTTATTAATTACTAGTTACTATTCATGGGTTTTCTGTTTAAATGGGCAGGAATATGAGATTGGGATATGAAATCAAGCTCATATCTCCCAGGCAGCTGTGCAGAGCAGTATCACTGGAAATACATAATTTAGAGCACTTCTAACTTCAAGCTCTTGCATGTCATTTTAATGGCTCATTTGACAAAATGATGCAGGAGGAAGAACAAAAATATTAACTCCTCCCAGATGAGAATCAGAAAGAGAGACGATTCTTCTTTTCCTAAAGTTGTGCAGGGATACTGTTCTGACAAAAAATGAAGAAAGAGAGTACAAGTTGTAGGTAGTAAGTAAAAAACAAGTCACTATAGTTACCTTCATAAGTGTCAGCTACTCTGTGTAGCAGATAAGCCCATGCTGACCTTTAAGTTCCAGAGCAGATTAGGGAAGGCCAGCAGCATTTACTCACACACTTACAAATCTCAGCCTACCACTGTCAAAGAGAATCTCTCTATATGATTTTTGTGACAAGTGAAATATTTTTCATGTCTTCACCATGCAATTTCAATAGGTGGGAAACTGTTTTCATATTGCAAATCTTGACATTTTGCTTAGAAAATGTCCTGCCAGGGACAACGTGTGAAGCATTATAACTTATATTTTGAAAAAAGCCAGATCCTCAGGGAGAAGTGATGAAACTTTGCTCTCATCAAGATTCTCCCCCAAACACAAGAAAACCGATACACTGCTCTGAAGAACCATGGTTATAAGTTAAAAGCAGGCTACCACAAAGGGTCAAAAAAACAATGCACAGAGGCCAAATGCTTGCTGTTCTTGAAAGTAGTTAAGGCTTTATCAAACCTTAGTACAAGGTATCAGTAGAGCTGGCATAAAAATAAAAGATACCTCGTGTTGTGAAAAGATGATAAAGATTAGCCTTTACTGAGAAGCCTCCCTCTGTAGTACCGGAAAAAAGCCAAACAACTCCCTTATAATTCAGCTTATCTCATTAACCCTTTTCTTATTGCTGTTATGTCAGTGAGTTTACCTTTTTCAAATTTGACAAGAATCTCTAGCGTAACACTATTATTTAATTAGGGATAACAACTTCAGAATGCTCAGCTAGAGCTCTTATCCACCTCCTTTGATTTATTATTGGTTCTTGCAAGTAGGTAAGTCAGTGTTAGTGGCATAGCATGCTCATCTGGGTCTAAATTTACCCTTTTCCATGGCCAAAATAACTCACAAGGAATATCAGAATTCATATACACATGCAGTTTCTCTTGCATTCATTGACTGAAAAGCATAATTACCTCTTCCTTCTGTGCAAAGTGAGATGATGATAATTTTTTTCACAAAACCTATAGGTCTCCTGAAAGAAACAAAATAACTTATTGCTTGGCCATATTGGTTCATTGCCTTTACTACATGAATGTAAGGTTGGAGATGTGTTTTCAGAGGCTTTTTCGCACATTCTTAACAGAGTGGAGAAAGATCTAAAGTTATGGGAGGCTGGTGACAACAACTGGTGATAGTTTGTGTTTTGGTGTAAAGGGGAAATACTGAGATCTACAAGCTCCTTTCATTCTCTTTGAGCTTAGATTTTTTAATCCAATGTAGGCAAGTAGTTCATTACTACAGAATTAGAACAAAACCTAATCTTATTGACAGCACTTTCCTCCCCTGTGCGAGAAAGGAATGGTAGTATAGGTGTGAGCTGGCTGTGAAGTTCTCTGCAGTTGTTTCTCAGGCAGTGTACTTCAGTGGTGATTCTCTCATAGAGAGAGAATTCTCTGCATAGAGACCATAATATCATACATAAAAGAACAAGACTTCTGGTCAGTTCTTAAAGTTAATATTGCATTGGAAGGAAAAAGGGAAAAGGAAAGAGGGAAAAGGGAAGAGGGAAGAGGGAAGGAAAGGGAAGGGAAAGGAAGGGAAGGGAAGGGAAGGGAAGGGAAGGGAAGGGAAGGGAAGGAAATAGTGATACTCTGAGCATTTAAAATATCATAGCATATTCAAATACCATCAAAATAAAGAGACACAGATGACTTGTAGAATGGCCCATTTTTTTTGTAATTACATGATTAGATTCATTCAGTGCCACTGATCCCTTCAGATACATGTGTAGGTCTATTGATTACAAATCTGCCTCACTGTTATACTAACAGATGCACAGTTATTAATCTTGGAAAGAATCCACATCCCCTTTTCAGAAAGATCAGAGATGCCAATTAAGGATGACATGGCATCTTGTGTGGAGGAACTGCTCTGCCCTTCCTATAAATGGGCAAAAATGATGCCAGAACCTGTGAAAAAAATGCCAAGAAAAAATAATTGTGCCATACATCATAATCTTTTCATTCTTCTTTGCCATTTTAAGCCAATATCTTTCTCAGATTACATGTTCAGTGTAGCAAGCGCAGCTCTGCAAATGGATGACACCTGCTAACTGTTCTTCTTCCCTTCTCAAACTTCTCATTTACCAACCTTTGTTAAGTGCCCCAGTGGGCTGACACAGCAAAATAAATGCCAAAAAAATGCTCTCTACAAGAGCACTAATAGCTCAACAGTATGAGCCAGGGTTATTAAACTACATCCTAAGCAGCGTCTGGGCTATTTGGAAATATAAATAAATAATGAGGAAAATACAGGAAAACTGTGCTCAGAAGAGATTAGTATTCAGATTGTTGGGATTCCATTAGTGCCAGGAGCTGCATGATGTACAAAACATATTATTTGTGTATTCATTTTGTAAGGTAAAACTTTAGATCTATAGGAGAATTGCCTTGGTGAAGAATACTGAAATGACATACTTTATAAATAAACCAAAAAAAAGATCATACTGCCTTTCTTGTCTGCTTTTGAGATTTTGGCCTATCTTATTCAAACAGGTTATTTTTTTTACCATATTTATACCTGTCAAAACTGTTTTCATATGTAGTTCA
Source organism: Haliaeetus leucocephalus (assembly GCF_000737465.1). NCBI lineage: Eukaryota > Metazoa > Chordata > Aves > Accipitriformes > Accipitridae > Haliaeetus > Haliaeetus leucocephalus. Next base: position 575,860 of record NW_010972820.1, on the reverse strand, counting down.
TGTACTTCCTTGGAGATGACTCCTTCAGACACGTAAATAGCAAAACAAGTAATTGGCAACAAAATAACTAGATCTGCACTGAGTGAACAACAAAATCCCCTATGAAAGGAACATAGGGGCAGTTTTTACCATGATTTTGGTCATTTAAATGTTGATAATATTCACATTTTTTTTCCTTCCCTTTTTCTCTGATAACTAGGACAAACCTTAAGAATATGGAGGTAAGTGATTTCTTGGACTTCCAAACATCCGAGGATGCTCTTTCCATGAACGTCCTTTTTATCTGTAGGGTATCTGAAGGAGCTTACTCCTCCTTCCTGAAAGGGTAAGGATTTCAAATCATCTAGCATGTGCCACAAGGTCAAAGAGATGCTACGCAAATTATTCTCATGTCACAACTGCTGTAGTAACATTTTTAGGATGACAGCAGTGCCCTACATTGGTTTTTCAATGACCGAGCTTATGAAATTCCTGGGGGAGATCAATTATATTTGTATGGTAGAGTCTTTAAGACATCTGGATATGTGGTTAAGGAGGTAAGTAGATGAAGTGTAGCACCTACAAGGTTTGAGTCCTGAACTGGGGAGGTAAAAAGTACAGTAGGATGGCAAAGATATAATCACAATATTGGAGATCAGGATTGTAAAATGAGTTCTTGGAAAGAAGAACAGAGGAATTGCAAACATTACAGGGTAAATTAGGACTTGGCTTCTCAGTTTTACTTGAAGTCTTCATTTGACTAAGGCTGATAATGTTAAACTTAAGTCACAATAACCTAAAAAAAAATAGAGAGGTATGAGGGACTATGGCTACAGTAGAATACCAGCTTGGGTGCAGGTGCCAGCTCTGAAGTGTTTGTTTCAATACTCAGCCCTGAAGAGGATGGTAAGTGATTTTGCCCATAGAATCCACGTTCCTAATTCATCTGTTTTACTTAGCTCAAAAGATTATAAATTCTCACAGCAGTTTGTTTTGTTTTGCTGGGAAGTAGAAGGAAAAGAGGAAGATGTAAAGTGGGGGGGAACATGTAAGGCAAGATTGATTTTGGAGTCTGTAATGGCAGGTTTATTGATTCTGACTCATGAAGTATGAAGTTATAGATTTCTGTGATGTTACAAAGCTAGCTAAAACAGCTACATAATGTCACACACTACCCAAGTATTGGTCAATTAGATTCTTGCTTTATACCTTTTGCCTGTTTATGATACATTGTAGACATGATTTAACAGCTGGATCAACCATCCAGCTTTTCTTTTTTAGTACCAAACGATATTGTGTACTCTACAAAAATAGGGGCAAAACAGCTATATGATTCTCCTAAAGATAAGATTTTAACATCAAAATTAAGAAGAGAGATGGCAGTGGCATTTACACATTTTTAAGCATTTTTAGTTAAATGCAAATAATTCTGTATTGAATAAAATTTTTACTTCACTATAAATAAAAAATAAAGGTACTTTTATTTGTTGTGCATATCACTGATTTGCCTGGCAAGATTAAACCTCAGGAACTGGGCATTTGTCAGTGTGCCAGCTAATATGAGTCACCCCATAACCAGATTATTAAGAAATAAGTTGAAAAAAAACCACCACAAAAAGCCCATATGCAAGAAGAAAAGGTGTCATAGGTGGTATTTAGTCTTCCACAGGTGCTTCAGTTAAGCATCGTGATGACAGATTTCCATGAAAAGAAGTCTTTCAGCTTGGCTTATCTACTGACTCTAGAGTCAATGGAGAGAACAAGAGTGATAGTTAAGTTAGAGTCCCAAAGTAAGCTGTTTGCTGTTTGCTTAATTTAGGTTTTGAATGTTTTTCTTTCCACTGATAGTAGAGCTGGCCAGGTATGCAAAAATTAGCCGAGGTGATCCAAAATTCTCATTCTTAATTTGACTTGGGGTGCAAAACTATCTAAAATGCTTATATTTGACACCTCTAGAAGGTGGTATGAATACAGTCATTTACTATTTTTGTAACTGTGATGGCCATAGGGAAAATTGTTTTCAAAGACAAGATAATAAACAGTTTCTAAAAGATCTAATATTTTTTCCTACTATTTTTGTCTAAAGTAAAGACAGTGCCATTAGGAGAGTATATGGTTGCACAAACATGTAGGGATGAATCTTTACAAGGCCTTTAAGAAATCTATATGCATGACTGAGCATCAGTGCACAAGTCTGTGCCATGTTCACCTTGCTGACATGGACCTAGCTAATGTAACCAGAGTAGCAACAGTCAGTACATAAGCACTTTTTACAATTGGACAAAAATTATTTATTTCTCATACTGATAAATATTTCTATTTCTATTTCTAAAAATGTGTGCTGCAGCACTATTGTCCTAGCTCTATGCATGCACATACACATGCACGCATGCGCACGCACACACACACACACGCTCTTCTAGATACAAAAACCTTAAGGTAACAGTTTAAATACAGAGAAAACACAAAAGTGAAAGCTACTACTGCTATTCCTATTTCGGGATTGAACTTGGGGATCTGAAGGGGTTACAATTACTCCATTGGTGTTTCACAGGAAATCTGAACAATTAGAACTAAGTATTCTATGTCCCTGTCTGGTGGATTTGAGATTTTCATTCATCTCCAAATTACAGGAACAATCACGGAAACTTTCCTGATGGATCAGGCTGGCTGTCTCCATGAGGACCTGCTTAGAACATACCAAGGCCTGTGTGTGTGACATAGCCAGAACATGCACCATGAGCTCAGGTGCACTTGTGGATCCCCCAGTTCAGTCACGGTCTAAAAATCATCCTTTCTGGGTGCTGCATCTGTTCTGTTCATGGTCTAGCAGAATAAAAATTATATTTCAGGGAAATGAAACTCCAGAGGTAGCAATCAGGATAATTACATTCAAACTACTACTTGACATACAGGTCATAAGAAAATTGTTTTTGTTTACAAATACATTCCAGAAGTATTTCATTTAGCTGTGTGAACTCCACAGCTCCCAATGTGAAAATATACATGCAAATTGTTCTCTATTCCAACAGATTTAAGTGAAGATTCATACCCATACATATTGATTTCCTTGCCCAGTGCAGTCCCCTTTTTTAGAGTAAAACTAATAAGAAGTCCTTCTCAGCAGAGTTTTCCTACAATAATAAAATGAAGAAATGCTAAGATTTTGTAGAGTGATCATGTGGACATGTTGACTAATCTGGAACAACAGATTTTTCTAGTTGTCTTAATTCAAATATGGCAGAGTAAGTGGAACACACAAGAAGCCCCAGAAACTTCAAAAATGTATTCTCTAAATGAGGTCTGCCCAGATACCTGTCTAATTTTCTTCAATTTGTCTCAAGAAAACATGGATTAGAATTTATAGACTCCTATCTCTGCATCTTGTATTTGTTTCATTAGGCTTCACTGCTCCTGACCTATAAGTATCTGCTTCTGTAAGTGTTCCTTTTAAATGGATCCAAAGAACAGTGAGTAGTTTCTGAGTAAATTTTATACATTCAGTTCTTCAGTTAATAGATTTGGGTCCCCTCCTGCTTTTCACTGCCATCTGATGAACAAAGTGCATGCTACTCACTGCAATTTAATAAAGGAGTTATTGCCACGTGACTTTTATGCAGAAGCAAAGCAAGAACAATACATGATGTTCCACAAAATAAAATTTGCTCACACCAGCTGCTGAACTTGTCTTCAGCTGTTAGCTACAACAACATAGACTAATGTAGAGAAAGAGATGCCTCACAGAAAAGAAAAAAGAAAAGAGAAGAGGAGAGGAGAGGAGAGGAGAAGAGAAGAGAAGAGAAGAGAAGAGAAGAGAAGAGAAGAGAGAAGAGGAGAAGAGAAGAAAAAACAAAAGAGAAAAGAAGAAAAGAAAAAGTAAAACCAAGAGATGTTTGGATGACAAACATTTCATTAAAAGTGATTTTTGATAATTAAGATGCCCCACTGGAGGTGGTTTGCATAAGGTAAAAATATATACATCTAATGAAGAATTTATTCACTTTCCAGAAAACAAAATGTGATTTTTCACTATGTCAGTAACCCACCTAACTAATATGGATCTCCCTGTTCCATTAAATTATGATAATTAAAGTCACAGTAATTATGAAAGCATTTGGAAATGGAATTAAAATTCTAGGAACGTGTAGGGAACTTTACCCTACTTTGCTATTTCCCTCCAAAATCTCTATGACAATGATCCTTGAATTTCAGTAGAATCTGAAGACAACAAGAAAACCCATAGGAGCTGAAGAACAGTCAGGATCAAATTCTCTTTTTCCAACTGATTTTTATACACTATGCCTGGGCCTGGTTCTCAACTAGTGATAGATGATGAGAGCATGGCAAAGTTGAGGAAATTACCATGCCTTACTTATTCATTTACTGCTGCTGCGGTTCCAAAGCATATAGATTGCATCGTTATCTATATTGCTCTTTCTGCTGGACCTGATAGGCCTTCTATGAGGCCAGGTTGCTTTATGTGAAATGGAAGAACAATCACAGCAGTGGTTCACTTCCCCTTTTCCCTAGCCAAAATAACTGAGCCAACTCACGGTGGGAGCATAGGTACTCGGTGTTCAGCCTCATCAGTAATAAGTTATTAACTCCTAGGATGTAAAAGGAAACAGGGGAGGAATTGGATCTGTGAGGTACAATGCCTCCTGTGGTTGCGGTTGGAGTGGGCACACTCTGAGTGAAGAAGTGTGCCTAAAGTTAAACTCCAGCCCTTTGTAGTTTTGCATCGATCTCATCAGTTTAATGTTGCTTACCATGAACCACAGCTATAATCTTACTCTGAAGGGGAAAAAAAAAAAAAAGGTTACATTGAAGGAAAGTTCTCTCTTTTTTTTTTTTTTTGGACATCAGAATAAGTTAAATAAATGTCATGGATCAAACCCGCAGCTTGTGTAAATCGGCTCCGCTCCATTGATTGCAGTTCAGCTGAGAATCTGGCCCAGTAATTTTTAAGTCAAACAACATAATCTGATTTGCATGAAATGTTACATGCAAGAATGAACTGGGAAACATGGTGTGGGATCCTTATATTCAGCTTTTTAATTACTTTTCCATAATTCTACAAGGCAGAGATTATTACATTCAGAGGACAATGTTTGATCCCCTTTGGTTAATTTAAATCTCATTTAAAAGTTCCTGTGGGAGGGTTTTGGATCAGAATGTCTGACACCACAACTGTGTTTACACCAACTGCAGTAAAAACATTCAAGACATATAAGACAAAATAAATCCTGTTTAAAAATCAAAATACTTTTCAACATCAAGCTACACACATATATTTACTAATTTTCCTCATACAACTCTTATGAGGTGAATAAATACTTATCTCCAAATTGCATATGGGAAACTTAGAGAGGTAAAGTGAATTGCCCACTGCTACAGAAAAGTCATTTTCAGATGCAGGTTTGGAACTTGGGAGTTTTGGGCTATTAGATGTTGTGCCTCTCTTCTAATTAACTAGAGATTGGGGGTTTTTTTTCAGTTAGCAAAAGAGAAGAAAAAAATTTCCTCTGTTCTTTCACTTTCTCAGCATTTCTACATTACTCTCTCCATACATCATTCTCTAGCTGTATCTCTGTTTCTGGTACATTTGTCTTCCTCACTTGTACATCTTGTCCCTCTTCTACTGCACACAAAAGGTGATTGCTTATGATCTATTTTCAAAAAATAAATGAGATTATTTCCTTCCTATTTGCACATACACAACAACAAAGATAAGAAGGCTTTATGTCTGTGTGAAGACTAATAAGATGATTAGGGATATATTTAAAAATGTTTAAGTCTTCTTTAGATAGTCAATGTCTTGCTATCACACATAACTTTTTTTAAAATTATTTTTTAAAAAGAGTTTATATACTGGAGTAGGAGTGTGGGCACCTCAGAATGAATTTGTTTGTTCTAAAGTATGTGCAGTCATGTTCCTAACTACTCAGAAATCCGGACTCTCCCTTCTCTTGCACTTCACATCCACTTCAGCCTATTTATCTTTTGTTGTAGTTCCTTTGCTTACAAATTTTTATGGCCAGGTTATGTTTTTTTTAATGTTGGAGGATGGCCAGAAGAGTCCTTTATAACATGAGTGAACAATACAGGACTTACCAATTCTGGCAGCTGCATCCTCCCAAATAGTTTTAGACATATAGTCTTATAATTAGCCAAAGATTGCCATCATGCTCAGGCATGTCTTGAGAAGAATCATTAGAAGCCAGACTTCTATAAAATGTTGTCTGAATAGTGGAAGCATATAGGTACTTTGAAAGCAGCCCCAATAGGAAAGTCAAAGCTCAGAAGAGCTGACAAAATAACAGTGGACAAAAAGAGGAAAATGGAACCTCTGGAAATATTCTTAATACCTGTAAGAATACTATAAGAATATGGCAGCATTTTTGTGCGCAACTTGACTCTTACTAAAGGTTGCTACAGCTGATCATTTTCTACAAAGAATAAAAAAAATACATTGAACAGATAAGCTAGCATGGCTGGTGCCCAGGAACCCATTGTGAGATCCTTTGACTTCATGCGTGTCCTGGTGTTAAGCCAAGAAAAGATTCACACAGGGCAGCCAAGAACTATATTACCCAGCAGATTTGGAGATTACACAGAAACCTTAGGCGGTCAGCTAAACAGAATATGCTGTGACAGACAGCTCTGCCAGCAGCCAGCAGGAAAAAGCTGCATGGGGGAGCTCTATTAATAACACTTATTGTTTTATCACGATTCAACAACAAAGATGAGACAAACAATCTGTATTTGTGTATCTGTGTACTGGATATCCAATGGCATCATTTAGTCATGGAAGAAACTCATTGGGCGGGATTCAGTTTGAGACGAAGACATCTAAATCTAGGTGTCTATCTGAAGGTCTTGGTATCACCTGTAGACCACAAGACTGTATTACACTCAATGGAAATCCTGTCAGCACACTTAATGGAGCTGAACGATTCTGCTAAATTTAGATTTGATTCCTAGGTATTGCTAAAACACAGGTGTCTGAAGGCACTTTAGGAGCACTGGAACACCTAGTATCCATCCAGGGAGATGATAATCCCTAGGTCTTGTGTTGTATCTGCCAGCCCACGCAAATGCATTGATCACATAGTACACTGTTACTTTCCTATAGCTGAGACATTTACATGTGCTGGCAGATCTAACACAGGATCCATGGGAGACACGCGCTTTCCTGCAGCAGTGGGTGGAAGCCAGGTAGGAGCAAAAATATGACTTCTCACATGGTTCTGGATGCTTATCTGAAGGAAAGTACCCTGGACTCTTTCAGCTGGCTGTCGTAGCATTTGCCCATTCTGCAGCTGTGACCATGCACAGCAGCATTCCCACCAATGATGGCGGGAGTGCAGGGAGGCAGGGCACGGCAACGTGTGTCGTTATTCTGAGGAACAGCTCCATGATTTTGTCCTTCTTTGTCTCCATCACAATCCCTTCCCTGGCTATGCATTCCTTTTGGGGGGGTATGTCATCCTTCCCAGTCCATTAAAAATGTGTCAGAAAACCATTCTTCTATAGGTCTACCTTCCAGTCTCTCTGCTAGGATAGATAGCTGATTCATTAATAAATCTTTCACTTTTTTTTTTTAAAAACCAGAAATTCATCAGGCTCTCTATGACTAGGAATAATTAGATAACACTCAACAATTGTATAGAGCTTTACAACCATCAGCTAACTAATCTTCCTGATACCCCTGTGCAGACAATTTAAAAGTCTACAACCTACGTACAAGAGTATTTCTTATTGTAAATATAAACAACACCTTCTAGTTACTGCAAGTAAATTTTTTTTTTTTGCTATTTTTATATTTTATTTCATTATTCCTGTTTTTAAAGGTGAAGATAGGCAAGGAGACAACAAAGGATATAAAACTGTTTTTTATGTTAGTGGAAACACATCATTCAAGTCAAAGTTTTTCTTTTTTATTTTTCTTTCCTTTTGTTTTTGGTGTTTACAGGTTACCCTGTCACTGATTTACTGGAAGATCAGCATATCTGAAAAATAATTTACATTTCACAAGAGGCATTGAAAAATTGAAGAATCTAAATTTGAAGACTGTTGTTATTGTGTTTCTTTTAGTATTTTTCCCCACAGTACAAATCTAGCTAACTGAAAATATATTAAAAAAAAAAAAAAGCTTAGCTCCAGTCAAAAAGCATATGGTCACATGGTAAAAAAACATGAGCTCTAAATAAAGCTTTTTCCTTTAGGATCACATAAGATAACTCTAGTCTTAATATTGGAATTATTTTACTTCTTCTCTTATTCAAATACAAAAAAAGATAATTAAAGTGAAAATTAGGCAATAAATACTGAGCAAAGGATGCAAATACAGTAAAATTACCTATTTAGATTTAAATGGAGCACAATTTTACCTCTTCACTCAGGAAAGGATATCAAAAGCGCATAAGTGAAAGAAAAGCATATTAAGAATGAAGACAATTTTTCTACCTAAAATCAGCAGCTAGAGAGTTAGAACTTGGCTTAATATTAGCAAATTGTTTATTGGTCTTAACACTAGTGATAGTCCCAGAGCATCAACTGTAATCAGAGATCTTTTTGCAAAGATAAGTCATTCAATTTATTCTTTTCTTCCCCTTCTCATAAAAAATAAAAGCTTTCTCTATCACCACTCCTATACTTACTTTTATAAAAAAGTGACTGGGGAGAAAAAAAAATAAAAAAAGAAGAACATAACTTTTAGACTGGTTAAATTTCAATTAAAAACCTCACAACTGACAATTATTTCCAAGTCTGAAGGGACTTAAGAAAATTATTCCATTATAAGTTCACCACAGAGTTATTTGGAAAAAACATGTAAAAAGCAATTTCATAACACCAAAACGAGCAGGTAGCATTGTGGGAACGTATATTCCCATGTTCTGTCCTGATTCTCTGCCCTTATCACACTTTTAACTGATTGTATGGTCAAGGGTTCCTAAGCTCAACATTAAAATGAACTGCAAGAGCTAGTATGCCATCAGAAGACATTATCTGAAAATACCTGTCCAAGAGTCAGGAAGGGAAAAGAAGGTTAACAGCAGGGAACTGGATTAAGGCCAATGGTACAACTAATGAAAAGAGTATCCCATATACAGGCATCAGACAGTTTTTAACTTCTCAAGCGAGCTGTGAAGGCGTGTTTACAAATGTGTGACATGCTTATCACTTAAGGTCCAAAGTGCATAGCTGTATCATGGCTTGCAGTGAAATAAGAAACCATAGTGCTTTTCCCCACAGACTTCCCAAATTTGACTGCTTCCAGGCTGGAAAGCAGAAGCTGTACATCTAGAACTTCCCTCCCCCCAAGCCCGTAGTACAAAAGCTAGCAAAGCCGAGGGCAGAGTGATGCCCCATGGACTGATGCGGGAGGCATGACTAGGAAGCTGTGGACCAGTGCCTATACGCTGTCTGGTGACTGATCTGCTTGAAACGTTGGCTTCAACATCACCTCACTTGGTTGACAGCAAAGACCAAGTTTTGTCTGAGATGACAGTACCAGGGCCGTGGCTTAGTGTGCTTTCCGTTCATGTATTTGATAAATCTGTTCCCTTTGTCCCTTTGTATTTGCAGAAAGAAGATGTTCAAGAAAGCACATAGCAGTGTTGGAGTTCAAAATCTAGCTCAGTACCTAAGGTGAGGCAGGCAGAAGGGCAGTTCAGTGTGATACCTGACTCAACTTCCATATATATATATATACACACACACACACACACATACATAATATGTATGTATATATGTAACTTTCAAAGGTAAGGGTGCAGCTTTCTGTTATTTTTCAGATCCACTTCTGCATTCTATGTCCAAGACAAGTCTGTCAGATAAAAGGAAGAATAATTCTCAGCCTTTTAGCTGGTCTTACATGGGATTTCTTTCTTCCATTTGAATGTCTAGTGATTGGTGAACAAGCCTCTGCAGCTCAGCAGAGAATTCTCTGCAGAGAATCCTCGAGTGGCTTCTGGTGTTATTTTGATGGCATTAAGACAATGGTGCATTATAGCATGATATGTCGGGCTTTTTCTGTGAGCTCTTCCTTTTCTTCTGAAGGAATGCTCATGTTTTCTAAATTGGAATAAGTCTTTTAACTTAGAATAGAACCTGTCGAAAGGAATCTCTTTCATTTTTTTCAGCTTTGAAACTAAGTGCCTTAAATGGAATTGTAATTTTCAGTGATTGCAGATTTGGGATTATGCATTTTTCTTTCAGAGAAAGCAAAACACTTTTCATCAAAGACATTTGCACAGTAGTATATTAAACACTAAATTGGACTACTTGTTTCAAGTAATTCAACTATATTCAGATTTGACTTCATAATAAAGTTCAGTAACAAAACTGGAGATGGTCAGCAGTATCTTCTCGTAAATAAATATATGACAACATGTTATTTATCTAAGAAACATTATATAACTTGAAACAAAAAGGGTAAATGTGTTTAATTAATTAAAAGAAAGGGTTTAAAATTCAAGCTAGACAATCACTTTAATCAACATTCCTAATAATACAGTGATATAAATGTCAGGGAAAGATATATATTTTTTCCTTACAGCTGTGAGCAACATTTTCACAAGACATTTTACATTAAGATGTGAAAAAGGCTATAAAATGGGAATGGTGTGTCTAGGTCCAAATTTATGATCCTGAAAACCCACATTCAACTGATAACTGACTGTCGGAGTGCCAAAGCATATAGACACGTTAGCGCTTGAAATGAACATTCCTCAGGTGGCTCTGCATTCCCAGCATAGGTTCTATTTTTATGTGCCAGGGCAGCTTTATGTCTTAAACCCAATCAAAATCTAGAAAGCAAATTTTTTTCTCCACTTGAGTCCACTGTACACCTGTTTTAGGAAACCTGCACTACAGAGAATGCAGAAGTGGCTGCCATTTTCTTTTAAATCCCAGATGTGAGAGGAGAAAACCAAGGAGGTAATCCTTTTACAATAACTTTCTTCTGTACAGTAGCCAAGGCATAAATCTGAACATGACTGTGAAAACATTAGAAAGACCACTTTAGTGGGGTAAGGATGGAAAGTAGTGACTTAAATTTTAACATCTATTTAAGGAGTCATTATTTTCTTACATTACAGACTCTTTCTTTAAAATATATAAGTGTTCTTTGGAAATGGATTGGAGTCCAGGTGTCTCTAACCTGGAGCAAGTGCCTTAAGGATTAGAGTACCAGCCACACTCTTTGTCTTGGCCTCTGAGTCACTAATTCTTGCAGTCTTTTCCCCAGAGTAGCTCAGGTTCCACAGGGAGATGTAGATGAAGCTGGTCCTGCCTAGCCTGTTATTTGGTGCCTAAGTCCCTCTCCTGGTTGCAGGAGCTGTAGCTCTGACACCCCCCCACAGTGCTGAAGCTCTAGTATCCACATGCATATCTTTCTGGGTAAGCATTTGAATTATCAGAATTAATTGCAGTCAGGTTCTTCATCTGGCTGTAGCTTTTAATTAAAACACTAGACTGTCTGAGCGTATTGTCTTGCTAAGATCATATCTTACATATTGGGAATTCCAAATGAGTAGCTGCTTCCCAGCCCATCTGTGAATCATAAAGGGGGTTAGGTGGGAACCAGGTGTTACTTTCAAACATATGTTAGAGCTTAGATTTAAGCACATTATGAACTTCATCTTCCAAACCAATGGTGTCCAGATTTTCATGCCACCAGCTCAGGTGGAATGGATCAGTCTTAGACACAAATGCTTTAAATTCTATCTGAGTAGCAGGTTAGAGGGAATTAGGCAGTCTGAGTGCTAACCTGCATGATAGAAGACATTTTTTTAAGCTTTAAATTTCACCACACGAGAAATATTCTTCCTTTTGGACCACTTTCAGACTTTTTTTTTTCCAATTTTGTATCAGCCAGCAATTAAAATAAATAAATAAGTACTTATTACTGATCCATTCCTAAATCAATCAAATATTTCTCTAATCAGCTGCACTTTTAATGAAAGAGGTGAGAATTGTACTGAGAGGTTAGACGGCAGTGACAATTCTGCAGTCCCCTTCACCTGTAAGCTTGCAAACTTCTACAAATCTGTAAAAACCTTTCCCCTATGTGAGAGAAAAAGAAAAGACAGTGAAGAAGAACCTATGTTAATTTGTGAATGACCACACATATTCCACTCATGAGTGGGTGTTGGTTAAGTCTAGAAAGAGCATCAACTTAGCCCTGATCCAGCCCCATGCTTAGGAGGCTGCTTTCAGGTGTATTACTTTGCTTTTTGTGTTTAACACTGGCTTTATGGAGGGCTTAATACATTCCTTCTTCTAAAAAAGATTAACTTCCTTTGTTAGAGGTGACACAATTCATACTTACTGGCAATACTTTAACTGTAGAATTATGATATTTATATGACCGGGTTGCATACAAAGGAGGCATAATACAATCTAAATAAATGACCAGAGAATGTTTCTTTTGTATAGTAAGCTGCAGCTCACTCTCATGGCAGAGCAAATGAATATACAAATGAAGGTTTGTCTCTGTTTCACAGTGACTATACAATAAATACTTCCCTGGAAATGTTAAGTGTCAACAGACGTATATTTTCTATCAAATTATTGTTTCATTTTTATGGAAGACAGACCCTCCTCTAAGTTTTTATAAAAATTGTCACAGTGTGTCTACTTGCTTTCTTTCTTTCTGCTTTCCCTTTTTTTATTTTTTTTTTTTTTTTTAATTTTTGTATACAACTGCATTTGGGAAAGATGCAAGTGATGAGATATCAATAAAAGATTATGAGGCTTCACTGTAACTGTGTAACCTTAGAGCATGTTCTTTCTCTCTTCCTCTCTGTATACATACCACACACATACATATATATACAAAGATAAAGGCATTATAAATAGCACATAAAAGCTAGATAAAAGCACATATGAACAGTGTTCTGGTGATGATTCCTAGAAGCACTGGTTATATCTATATAGATATGCCATAAAGGTGTGAGCCTGCTTTCAGGTTTCAAGTGCACTAAATTTATGTCCACACCATATATCTTACTGTCGAAAGGCTAGATGTTTTTCTATTGATCACAACAATTTTGTGTCTAGTTAAAATGCACAGTGATACACCTAACCTATTAAGTCAACTCTGTCTCCACCATGAAGAGGCAAAAGAAATTCCCAAGCCTATTAAATTGCATTCCCTTTTGTAACCCCTTTGAGAAGAAGACAGAACAAGTTTTTGACAAAGGTCACATAAGGTACAACTTTTCCTCCTCTTTGTTGTTACACTCATTATTTTTGTATTATATTCTTGGATATGATTGGTAATATCTAGAGATGGGAAAGTAAGCTGTCTTTCTAGCAGACACTTGGAAAGTTTATGAGGACAGGAAGCTCCAGTTCTCCCTGGCCACTGTCAGCAGATGTACTTGCCAATGAAACGAGAATGAATAATGAGTTGCTATTGCATGTCAGAGGTTTGGAGATGTGTCCAAAGAGAGAAGTTTTAGGAAAGGGATAGCTTTTGCATTGTTAAGACTGAGCAAAGTTGATGGGGACAAATGGCAAAACAATTTGTTTATTAAAATTTGGCTTCTAAAAATGAGTGCTGTGCAAGCACGTAATTGACTGAGAGATACTTCTGGTCTGGTCTTACTCTTGGCAACTTTTTACCTGCATATGGTATGATTAGCAAATAAAGACTGTCTGCCAGTATTCCTGGAGAGTTTGAAGTGAGCCTGAGGCTTTTGTGTTTGGACATAGATCATATATAGGTCTTTAGGATGGGTTAAGTTGTCTCCAGGCAACCTGCTGAAATCGATAGAGACAATCGGGAACTCATTATATGGGTGCACTACTACTACTACTACAAATAGTAATAATAATAGGAAATACCTTGCAAACCAGATTCCCCTCCTCTCCTTCCCCCAGTCTTCATTCATTCAGTTTGTAATCTCAAAATCTACCAACAAGATGTTATTCAACCTGCACTCACTTTTTTATTCAGACTTTATTATCCTGGGCCTCACCTTGTTCTTAAAAGACCAATAACGTTAACCAAAACCCAAGCAATAAAAATGCATTCACTCTTCAATGTAAATGTTATTCTGCTAACTTTATACATATATCCATATTTTTGGATGTTTCCTTAGGAAATGTACAGTGCTCCTTGTTCAACAAAGTAGGGAAGTCATAACTTTCTCCAATAAGCCTGAAAGCATTGATGTCATATTTCAAAGTGCTTTGCAGAAATTGAGCATACATGATTATTTAATCATGACTGAAAAGTAGATACGTATGTGGTAGAAGTAACTGTTTGTTGTAGGTTAGTAATGGTGGAGAATAAAGTATAATGTATGCTTCAGCTAAATTTTCAGATGAGTAGATTTACATTTACCTCTAATGTTTTTTTCTTTTTCTTTTTATTTTTTTTTAAGATTTTTTTAATATACAATACTGTTTTTGTAATGAGATTCAAAAATAGAAAAGATGTTCATGACCTTGGAACATTAGGAACCAGTTCAAAACCTACTGACTTCAGTAAGATTTGGACCAGAGCTGCCAATGAAACTATGGGAAAAGACTGATGAATAAAGCTCTGAGTGGGGTGAGGAAATTCTGTTTTGACAATGAAAGATATTTTTCATGCCAAGATATCTCACTTTTTTCCACATATATATTTGCAACCAGAAGTAGAATAAAAGACTTTGATACGCAATGCCAAGTATTGTCCATCTATCAAACAGCATTGAAATGCAGGAATTCTAACAATGCTTCTACAGATGAAAGCCTAGGAATGGTATACTACAACACAGAAATGTTGATCTGAAGCTGTTTTCAAGATACCAACCTATGGGTCTGTTATAGAATCAGGCCCACAGGGAAAATAAAGAAGACTTGAAAAATAGATTACAAGTATTACTATTATTCTACAAAAAAAAGATAAACAAAGTAATATTTTATAACTGTCTTCATGCCTTATCTTTGAACAACCACAATACACATATACCAGCATATGGCTATGTTGTTACATTATTGTGTGATGCTTTACTTCTAGGAATAGCAAGCTGGAATGTCAGAAACTAGAATTTTCAATGCAGTCACATTAACAGCAGAGTTACTCTTTCTCATTAACAATATGTGTTCAGAGGAGTAGATAATTTAACAAATCAAAGACCTGTGCAGGAAATGTTAGCACATTTAGCGATATTTGAACCACAAAAAGATGAATTGTGTGACAGACTATTTTCTGAGATCAAGACTTAGTAAGTCCTAATCTGATGAGCAGTTTGAAGGAAAAAGAATTTTTAAAAGCCTACCTAGTAGCTAATTAAAATCTTTTTTACAAAAGCAGTACAGTGAACTGACAGCATACTTTGATTTTTTTTCTGTAAGTGAGAGCAGTTCTTGTGTGAATCGTTTGTATTTTTCATTATCTAAATAAAGACATATAAACAAAAACTTTTGGAAAAAAAAGTTGTGAATTTTTAATATATGTGTATATTTGGATTGTTATCAGCAAATTGTATTTCTTCCTAATTTGATATGTCGGTGGCTTATGTGGTTATAAAGCCAAACAGGTTGTCACAAATATCTATCATCACAGAAAGCATAACGCTTTCAAGAAGTCTTCATTGCCTTCCCAGATTTAAATAGATCTTAAAAGAATGAATCAGTCTTCTCATCGGTAAATTACTGTATTTGTTAACACAATGACCATGAAACCAATGCATTACAAGTTATGAACATGAAAATTAAATGCTCCTGCCCAAGAAATTGAATGATTAATATTAGAGTATTTCTATGTTCTATGATGCAATACCATTTCCAGTAGGGCATAGTTCCACACAAAACAAAAAAACAACAAAAAAAGAAAAAAAATAAGGAAATCTTATTTCCATAAGTGTAATATAAAAAAGCAGAAGTAGTTTCTGCTGTCTTCACATTCGTTTGGTAAAACCTGAATTTGTCAGAGATACCACTAATTTTAATGGGATCTCTGATGGAGAAGAAGTCTTCTCAATGAGAATCAAAATCATTAAAAATTTTTAGATAGTCTCCTTTTTTTTTCCTTTAAATAAACAGATAATGGTGAATGCTATTTAGCTAATCAGATTTCTTTATCATTTGTTTGGTGTTTTATTGTTCCACAGACTTTATGTATGAGATTTATTTGTTAGAAATACCAGAGGGCCTTGTGCAGATTCAAGTGGGGTTGGCCGTATGAACAGAAGCGCAAGTGTTTGCATAAGGGCTGGGCCAGCTTACATCCCACTAACATTTTGAGTCTGGATATGTGAGAACATTGCATTTTTCATTTTCTACTAAGATATTAAGACAATGTTTCCTTACTCAGCAACACTGAAATTGAATGTCATGTTATACTCATGATATTATTGGACATCAAGTGTTCTGGTAAACAGCTGGCATAATCCTGGATTGCACATCTGGTAGGTGTGGATGGAATTCATTAGAATAAGTCTTCCATAAATAATGTGCCAAAGCTTTGATATAACAAGTGCTTATGCCTGATGGCAGCCATTTACTGTTTGCCAGTTCAAATGTGCTTCCAGTGTTGGAATGTATCCACACTGGCACTTGAAATATTGAGAATGAGCTCACTACATTTTGGAGGTGAAAGTTGAAGTAAGGGAGCTATATACTCAGCTGCTATGAACTGCAGCAGCTCCGGGGAAGTGAGCAGAAGCACCTCACTTTGCAGCTGAATTTTTGGCCTGTATACTTCCACTTTTAGCCAGCTTAGTACTATTTTAGGGCAATTAATCACTGGGCACATCATTCTAGAGAAGTGACCTTGAATAGAGACGTCCCCTTCGAGAAAAGCCTAAAACAACGAGAGAGGACGGACTTATGTGTTATCATAGAACAATAGAAGACAGATCTGGAAAGAACCTTGAGGAGTCACCTACACTATCTTTCTGCTCCAAATGTATTTACCCCATTCCCGATGGATGCTTGACTAATCTGTTCATTAATCATTTATCATTATCCCGGCCCAACATCATCAGCAGAAAGTAGTATACATAGCTCCCCCGTGTCCCTTACCCCAGATGCAGGGAAACGTCTGACATTTTTTTCTCTTGATAGGACATGTAAGCAAATGATTATCATCCTTGCTGTTTGCAGATACAACAGAAGTGTTCAGCTGAAGTGCTGACAAGGGGTTGGAATATTTAAATCTGACCATGAGGCTAGTGAAAGAGGGCCACAGAATAACAATTCAGGTATTTTTATTTGTGGTACAGAAGACAGCCTCATCTAAAAACTGATCAAAAGGAAGCATCATTCCTTCCAGACATTTCATTATAATGTATTCTTATTTGTATTTTATATTAAACATGCTGCCTTCTCTGTAAAAAATCTGTTCTTTTATGCTGCCACATATATAAAAATTGGTTTCCAAGTGCTATTAAATCTCTCTTATATGTGCCCTGGCAATAACAAAAGGCTTATAGAATTCAGTACTTGGCTCTGAGTATGGGTATATTGAAGAAAAAGAAGCTGAGCAGAAATGCATAACAAATACAGAAAAGGCACTTACTTAATATCCCTGACTAATATTTTCAGAGGCACATAGTTGTTTAGTAACATAAACCAAGAATTTTAGGCTCATAGGTGATTTGGGCACTTTCAAAAAATTAATTTCACAGAAAAATCTTGAGAGAATAATTTTGCCCCGTAAATGAAATATACTTAAATTAGATTTTAGATGAATTATAATCAATAATCAAGGCCTTACCCAACTGATTGCTCTTCCTAAATAGATTGCACATTATCTATTCCTCTGTAATTTCTTTTTATGCCTTTATACCCTATTGAGCCACAGCTGATCAGAACATCTTTACCTGTGTAAGTGAACTGTAAAGCATTAAAATGTCACCCTTCATTACGCCTTAAAAATAGACACAAGCAGCTCAATTTTTTTCTTGTTGTTGTCGTATTTTTATTGTTGTTGATAAGGCTTGTGTATACATTTTATTCTTAAATTCTCACTTTCATATCACAATCTTTATCAGAATGACCTGGGACCAGATCTGATGTAAAAGGCAAACATTCATTTAGCAAGATGAGAGCAGCAAAAAGCATGTTCACAAACATAGAACGATTTTTATTCATTGACAATAATTGCTTCTTATAAAAATTGAGAAGAATGATGAATCCAATGCTCCACGAATTTTATTGTGACATCAGAAAATTAATAGAGGAGCACAGGAAAAATACCTGGCCTAGAAAATAGGTGAAAGTCAGAGCCATGTGAGATAGTAGGAGTCTAATAAGAGTTATCTATAACCCAAAGTTGACAGAAAATGGGCAATGTTTATCTCTTGACTTGTATCATCAGTTATTAACTGTCTTTAAGAGCATTTGGATTTCTTGTCATGGTGGCAAGCTCCATGTTATTATCTCTTCTACTGACTGTATAGGAGAACAATAGAGAGGAGAGAAAAAGGTAAGGTGGTTTTGAATTAGCAGCGCTAACTTCTCAGACTCCCTCCACTTAAAACTCAGGGGGAAAGGAGCCACTGTTCTGGTGTTGACAGTAATAGTGGTTTCAGTCTCAGAGAGGCAGTGTGGAATTACAGGGTTACATTTGTGCTTGCCATCATATCACTACTCTCTAGTTCCTTTTAATTCAACAAATGTTCTCATTTACTGTTAGTCATAGTTTCCCTCTAATAGATTATTGTCATTTAATACTACATGGTTCAGAAATAAGAAAGATGCTGCAGAACTGCTGCTTGAGATTATTAAAAGCATTTGACATCAGTCTGAAGATACTGCCTATGATATCAACAGCACAACTTCAACAGTTTTCAAATGACCCACGGTTAGGTCAATGCCATAACGTACTTTAGAAAACCCCAGCCATCATGCTTTGTCTTCAGCTTTTTGAATCCTCTGCAGAGTGACTATGCTTATAAACACAGCGGAGGTTTAGCAAACCTAATGATGTGGCAAGTCAGCTGTAGCTCAAACTGTGATCTGATGTTGAATGTACAACTACACTGGAAGACTAATGCAATAATGAGGAGACCAAACATGTAGCATTTCACAAAATAAAAAAAAACCAACATGGCTTGTATTATGACTGTCTTTATTGTTACAGACAATAATTGTCTATAGGTTGCAGATAGAAAGACATTATATGTCCGCAGAGTTGCAGGATTTTCTGAATGTGTTTTTGGTGTGGGGAAATCAAACCTCAATTTTGTTCTATTACATCTACAGAAATAAAGTGTATATATATTTAAAAAAAAAAAAAAAGTTCCTCTAGTTCAAGATGCTTGTAATAAAATAAAAAATAGAACAGCTTCTAGGTGCATATCATGATTTTTTTTTTTCTTGAACAAATATGTAAGAGAATAAGAGATTAATAAAAATTAGGCCAGAGGGAAAGTTGGATCATCTAGCCTTATTCATTTATTATAGGACATTAAATTTCACCCTTTCCCCCTGTATTGAAGCCAACAGTCCTTGTTTGACTAAAACATGCCTTGTATTTAGTAAAAGCATCGCTTCCAAAAAGGCATCCTCTCTTGATTTGAAGCTGTTGAGAGAAAGAGAATTAATTTCTCTGCTGGGTTGTTCCATTCATTAATCATGGCCACTTGTTTTTTAAAAATGCTTTATTCCTAATTTGATTTTTTCTGGCTTCTTCTTGCAGCCATAAATCTCATTATGGCTTTCTTTAGTAGATTTCAAAATCCTCAGTACCCTATATTTTCCATTTTTGATAATATCTGTAAGTCAAAAAAAAATTAAAAAAAAAAAAGTCAACATATGAAACCCCTTATCGCTCTCACTGTAAGACATATTCCCTAGAATGCAAATAATTTCTATGGATTTAGCTGCCTCATCTCCAACTCTTAACCTCCTTTCAAAGTTGTGAATACTGGATTTGCACACAGTTTTCTAATATCAGCCTTACCAATGCTGTATGTGGCTATAAACCCTTAGAGAGCTGCATTTTCTATTTCCTTTCTTTTTTTTATATCAGTACAAAAACCCCAAAATGAAAAAACTAAAAAATATTAGTCCATTCACCAGTTTAGTGTTTAGGCATAAAGCAACATAAAAATCAAACCCCTAAGAAACAATCCTAAGTGGATAGGTGAAAAACACCAAAATAGTCACAAAAGTCTGCCTTATTAGCTGCTAGAAATCTGTTTAGAAGCATAAGTTAATTCCTGTAGATTCTGTGAGGCAGAGCAAGCCCTTTAAGGAGAAGGACTCATGACTACATGGCTGCCACAGCTGCATTGTTCAGATACGCCTGCCCTGAGTTTGCATTAGCTTCCAGAAGAACGCACAGAGAGAAATAATTTGGGTTAAGTTTCCTACTTTTCTCTAATATGTAGCTTCCTTGTCAGGCAGGTGGGGCTAAATGCTGAAAGCTGCCTGAAAGGACAACTTTAGGGAATTAGTAGTAGGCTCTGTTTTTTAAAATTATTCGTTTCTTCTCGGCCCTGGTATTGCTGCAAATAAGGTAGATAGCTGCACCTCTGTAGCACTAGTTTGGGCTTCTACCAGCCTTGATCAGATTTTATCAGGTGACAAAGACAGAAGCTCTTTGTCTTGTTTTAAAATTCTATGACTGAGTCCATTTAATTAAATGGAGGAAAAAAAGCAACCCCTCAACCTCCTCTCTCCCTCTCAAGTCCTGTTACAAGTCACATTTCCACAGTGAGGCACTAATGACATCATTCACAGCCATGAGCCTGCTGCAATAAAACAGACACATAATTTCGGCATGGCAAGGTGTAGCATCTCTCTTCTTATTAACATCAGCTCTGTTTCTTGTTTCATCACAGGAAAAAAAATCTCCCTTGTCAAAGAACTGCTGTAAGACTTGCAAATAAATGACTTCAAACTGAGAGAAGCTTAGCACAGCTATTAGTGGAAGGCTCCCTTTTGCCTCACTTGGTAAACCTGCTTTCTATACACCCCCAGGGTTCTGGTTCAAGGACTGGCTGAGTGCACACACAGCAAGTTCAGTTACCAGATTTAATGTCAGATGCAAACAGCTGCCATATCCATCTGTGGGACATGCTGAAAGGGTGAAGAGACCAAAACCTGAGATTGCCTGTGATTTTCCAGGATTAACAGTCCCTGAAGTACCAGAAATCTAAATGAACAAAGCACAGGGTGAATCCAGGTAATTTGGCAGGTCTGAGACAGGTGTATGGCAGGAAATATTGCAGGGCAAGTATAACATTTATGCTTTTCTTTCAAAAGTGATTGTGAACAATGTTCATTTTCCCCTTGTGCTTTCTGTTCACCTTTAGCAACTGGCCGGGCAGTTGTCTCGGTGTTGCTGCTGTTGTGCTGCGCCGTCTGCAGGAATGTTCCTTGGCAGCATTCCTTTGACCATCTCTAACATTTTTGTCATAAAGAATACCCAGTCCCTCCCTTTTGTTGCTAAGCTAATTCATGCAGCATGGTTAAGACTGAGATTTATCCTCTGCCTCATTTCCCTCATATCTAGCTGCTGAGCTTCCAGCCTATCTTGTCAATATCTCAACTTGACTGCATGGCTGAGTTACTACCTTACAATTTTTACTGTGGGGAAGAAGGTGTACATTGACATTCATTCGAATTTGCATTCAGATTCACAAATGTTTGTTTAATTTTCATGACTTCAGATATGGCTGATTTAGTGCAGAATATTTTAAAAGGTGAGTCATAGAGGATATTTTTTTAATTTATTTTTAGTTATTGAAGACCTCAAGTCTGCAATGAAGTAATAATATGCATATAGAGAGAGTTCCCAATAACTAAAGAGACAATCCTAGTTAAATTTATGTTTGGAGAGAAGGATCAACACAGAGTGTTTGTATAGCTGAGTTGCAGCTTCTCTGCAACTACTGAAGACATTTCAAACACTGTCAGTGCAAAAAGGAGAAAGAAAAAAAACATGTAGCCTGTCTTGTTTGAGATAATTGCCGTATATGCTCATGCAAAGGAAAAATAAATGGGAAGAATTTACCTCATATTTGAAAACAAATTATTTTAAAGAGGTAACAGAGATCACATTTTGAAAAGGAACCTTTCTTTAATAGGCACATCCAAGACACTAGACATCACACTATGAATACAACCCTAATCATATCGGTCTTTGCAAACGCGTGAAACATGCTTGAATTTAACTGCAGGCCAACAAGTAAAGAATAAAAGAAAAAAGCCTCTAAGCAAGGTCAAATGCTTCAACTGAGAAACTTCTGATAAATCAAAGCCATAATGTTTAAATCTTCAAGTATGCTCTGTTAGTTATTTGCAATCTTAATCAGTCTTTCTTTTAAAATACTTTTGAAAGTTTTGAACAATGACACAAAATTAGGCCTGTGATGAGCAGTTCCCCAGAGTTTTGAGTTTTGTTCAGAAAGTCCTTCAAAACTTGCAGTCTAATTAGAGCTCCTAAGGAAGCAGCATTCTTCTGTGGATAGTAATTGGAATATCAGTCACAAAAGCAAGGGTAATATGTTATAAGCATAATCAAGTTAGCTTTAAACAGGGTAGTGCAGGCACCTCTAATAGTTTAACCACAGCAATAAAGAAGCTATTGTGAGCTTACAGCTATGATTTATTGGCAGTTTTGAAGCCCACACTCATCTTGTGTTGATGTGGTTTCTAATGCTTTAACCGGTTTTAAACTAGTCAGTGATTATTGACTTGATCCTACTGTGGCTAACACTTCAGACTTAGTCTTGAATTGCTCTCTTAGGTCTACCTGTTTGGACTTGAGAAATAATTGCTTTTCTCCATTCCTCAGTTTTGCCATTTGTAGACTAGGAATAATAATAGCCCTTTTAAAATTGCTTTAAAGGCTATGGATATAAACTATGATAGAATATTCTCAGAACAACTGAGAGGAAAGTAAGATTTTGTAGCATGAGGAGCAAACACAAGTGGGTCTAGCCTATGTTCTGTGCATAAATTTCAACTAGTCACTGGTTAGTATCCTATCTACTCTGCCTTCTTGCTTTAATTAGGCCTTGTTGAGAATAACGTAAAGTGCTCTGTAAGCATTCAAGGCATTTGAGCCAGTTTAATTTCTCCAGTGTATAGCAAGCTCCTGATGCATAAAGCAATCCCATCTAAGCCAAGAGATATTAACTGTGATTATGAAAAACCTGTATGACTAAAATTAGTTCTGAATCAGTCCTGTAAAAACACGTGTTAACAAAACATTAGGTCATACCTACCCTGTGCCTTGTGTACATATATATATGTTACAGATTTGAAAAGGAGTCACAAAACACAAATACAGCACCTGTCAAGCAAGAATCTTAACCATTTTCATTGGCTTGATGTCCAAGATTTCCTCCTCTTCTCTCATCTACCCTCAACCTACACAAACAAAAGGACAGACTAATATTTATGTTCCTCAGCCGCTCAAACAGACCAAACAAAACCCCTCAACCACCCCTGTGCAGACATTTTATAGAGCACAGCAGATGTCCAGAACAGCTGACAAGACAGGAAAATGTTAACACTAACACTGTAACAAGCCAAGTAGAATTTTGCTGGTCACAGGCTGCTCAGCAAGCAAGTTCAAGGAGTTAACAGCAAAACTGCTGCATATATTTAAACTTTGTGCTGTGGGTCATGTAAACACTCCTTTCATGGAAACTGTGCTGGGAATGAAGAAACTCTCTGACCCTCCTGTGTCTTCCCTATAAGGTTTATCATAATGCTGTGACATAACTACATACTGTATCTGTCAAAAAGATGGCATCTTGCTGTTTAAGAAAACCAAGCTCGTGTTTATCAGTGGAATCTGGAGAAAAGCAATAATGCAGTCCTGTGCCATTGGAAACATTTCTGTTGATCTTGACATTTTTTAAAGCAAATTGGCATTTGAAAGTGAATGTAGACTATAGGACTGTAACGGTTCTTTTCTAATAGTAATAAAAGCAGGTATGGAATTGAAGAGGCATACATGGTCTTGAGGAGTTTAAATTGCAATTAAATTTCTCAGATGGAGTACTAGCGCTTCTGCAGAGAATCAGGAAAAGAAATGGTAACGTTTAATTGTAGGTATCATTTCTTTGCCTTTTTCTTGTTTTTCAGAGGCAGGCAGGGAAGTTGGCGATTATGCTACAGCATTCTAGTCATTTCACTGCAGTCCTAAAGCAATATGTCATTGTCAGACACTTTATCTGTCACTTGCACTCTTGCCTGCAGACAGCAGTAGCCTTCTGGGAGATTTCATGGTGGGTTGTTTTTTTTTTTTTCCAGGCTCCAGCAGGTGTGAAGTCACCACAACTCTATTAGCTCCACTGTGGCAATGAAAGCACATTATTATAATAGAATTGGATGTCTACTCATTACTAGGGAAGCGACTTGCTCCAGGACTTGCCCTTTTTCTATGTAAGGCCACACTTTCCTACCAGCTCTTTTTCAGAAGAGGCCTCAAAAATGAAGACATCAAACACTCAGCTGGAATCCAACTGCATTCCACCCTGGCATCCTCACAGACTGGACCTGAAAAGCCCGTCTTCTCTTATTTCAGTCTTGACAAAAGCAGGACAATGGGTGGCTATTGGTAAAGTCTTTTTTTTGCAGTTAAGAGCCATAAGCATTATCCCAGGAATCTCCATTCACATGAAGATAATGCACAGTCACTCTCTCCTTGTTTAGACTACAGCTCAGCCTATCTCAGACCACGTCTTATTTTCTTTCTTGCTTTTTAATCCTTGGCTTTACCTACTGAGCCATCCAACAACTGAACAAACTAAATAGGAAAATAACTGTGGTAAGTCTAAGTGCATGGAAGCCTTAGACAAAGATGCCTTGCCTTTTCCCCCTCAGCTCCTAAGCTATATTGGTGGGAAGGAACTTCCAAACAGACATGTTTAAGACCACTGAATGAGTTTCTGGAGCCTGGAAGGGGTCAATGTATTCTGTGGAGAATCATCTATCCTTCAGAGGTAAATGGAGTCGATCACAAATCTTCTTAGCACTCAGCTTCTTAATGGGCTTTTTGCACACTAGTCTGCATTTACACATGAGGTTATTACTATAAAAACAATCCTTGTATGTTGTTAAGAATTTCAGTTCCTGGTGTTTGGGGTTTTTTGTTGTTGTTGTTTGTTTTTAATAAGGGTGAAGAATATGTTAGGAGGTTCAGAAACAAACTTTTCTGTTCCTAAGGGTCTCTCTAAAAGGGTGACAGAGAAGGCATGGTTACGTCTAAGGAAAGATTGCCTGAAGAAAAGCTTTCTTCTTTAGCAAAGATATAAACTACCTGGAGTGTACATGAAAGAGTATTCTTTTTTAGATATATCTTCACATCTTTAAATTAAACAAATATCTCAGCTAGTAATATTTTCCTTTACTGATTCTTCTGCTCCTTCCAGCCTCTATCCTGTCACCAATAACAGCAATAAATAAGTACTGAAGGGCTTGAAGTTTCCTTTCTTATAACAGTTTGGATCATATTGCAAGGAATAAACCCTACAGAGGTTTATTTCCTTCCCCTACTCCATTCTCTATGTTTCTATGCCTTATACCACTGTTTTGATAGGCCTCTGTTTGCCTGGCACCCGGATTTGACTAGACCCTAACTCCACCAATTTGCCAGTTTCTTCCAGGGAGTTACTATTATACATCATTACACCTGGCTATATACAAATACATTTACCAGATACGCTCAGTTCAGATCACTGTTCAGTACAGATAAATCATTAGAGCTGTTGTATCCTACTTAGGCAGTTGCACAGACTGAGTATAATATCTGAGAAACTTCTGTAAGTGCACTAAGTTCGAAATCACCTTTGTTTCACCATCTGCCTTTCAAAAACAAAACTATGTGGGAACATTTTTCGCACTTATTAAGTATATTATCACTATGTGCATTTATGTTAAGATAGAGAAGGTTGAAGAAGTGGGTTTTCTTTCCCATGGGAAGTTGTTCTAGTAAACTTCTTTTGAAGAATAATTACAGTAATTAACATGATCAGCTCTGTTAAAGTTATGTCTCTCTAGGAGAGGAGAGTTTTCTCTTTGGAGATTTTTGTCTGGACATGAGGATTAGAGTTGTCAGCAGTGATGTGCCTCTTGAAGAACAGCTATCCTGGATACAGACCATTTAGTGTTTTAAAGGTATGAATTGAGGACAAGTTCCAAAACAGGATTTAGATCTCTAAGTCTGTAAAACCAACACTTATCCTGTTCAGGGAGCATATTTTCGCCTCACAAATAGCTTAGGCCCTTAAGATTCTGCTACAAATCTGGCCCCGAAGCATTTGCCTCTTATCTGATGTGAGCATCTAGGTGCTCACCAGCTGCTTAAGCTGCCTGAGATATACAAGCTCTTCAGCCCTGTGCCCAGCACAGTCCCTGGGCTACCTGGACAAATGCACTCCAGCAATACAAAATGCAGCAGCCGTAGTCAAATTCTCCAAAAGGAGAAGTCCAGAGGAGGAAGCCTGATGTCAGTGCAGGAGCTCTGTGTACCTGTCTAGCAGCTGGCATGCTCCTCCGGGAAGAAGGAATAAGTCAGTTCCCTTCTTGGCACATAGGGTTACAAATTCTCAACTTTCACTTTCAAAACAGTACAAAAATGACATTAAAAATAGTTACCAATATCCAATTTTATAGACATTCCATGCCCAGCTGGTGTTTGACAGCTGTTCCACTTAAAGTATAACCTAGTCCAGATGTGCTCCCCTTCAGGGCCCCGGGGGGCTGGGGTGTCCCCAGGCGATACCAGCCAGGACCTGTCCCACCACCCCAGCCAGGAGCAGGGAAGCTGGGGGCACCGGAGCAGCCCCAGCCATGGTCACCAGGCCCTTCCTTGGATGGCCAAGGGATGGGCCAAGGCTGGGCTGGGACGTGGGCCTGAAGACGGGCCTGGCTTGGCAGGGCCCATGGCCGGGCAGGGCTGTGGGGAGCCGGAGATGGGCCCTGCTGTGGCATCGCTGGGGCAGGGGCTGGCGGCCCTGGGGGGCGAAATGGGGGCCGGGTCCGTGGGTAGGGTGGAGGGAGCCCTTGAGGGGGGCTGGCAGGGACAGGCAGTCCCGCTAGTGCCCTTGCCTTGTGGTAGCTGCAGCACAATGCACGCACAGGCATGACCCGGCTTTTTAGGCTCAGGTTGCTTTGGTGAAGGAGCATTTCTGACAAATTTGAGAGGTCTCCCGTCTCTGACGTGAAAGTCTTGATTATGGGGATGTAAGGTTATGTCCTTCTCGCTGTCTCCCGTGACCTTTCTTCCTTCGCTAGAGAGCTTTAGCAGGCAGCACACGGGGTATGGTGAGGTAGGCAGCGTACACTAGCTCATCCTTCTGCAGCTGGTCACAACCTCAGGCCGATACTTCAGCTCCCTGCTCTCACAGCAGGTTTTCTCTGTACTCCCCTGTCAGGCAGTAGTTGTCACTCAACCACTCCCTTTTTTTTGTATACTGTTTTTCCATAAAAAGTAAGTGTTGGTCAACTCTGCTCAGTGGCGTGATTTAGGTGCCTAAGCTGAGAAGAGATCTGCATTTTCAGAAGGGATTTTCAGATTCCTGTGGGTGTCTTACTGAAGGCTACAGCTACAGAAGAGTCCAGCAAAGACAGGATTAGAGACATGGCCTTATTGTCTCACCTGGTCATTTCTCTGCCTGACGTATCATCAGCTGTACATATTATTCTTAGGCCCCCAGCAACAATCCTACAATATACAGACAGCTTGAGAGCCTAACTCAGTGCTAAGAATTTGAGACATTTAACTCTTGGGTGTCATGACTCTCAGCACTGTCCAAGTATCTTTTTAAGCTATAAATATTCAGATCTGACAACAGATGGAATATGTTTTGCAGTTTGTGTACCTGTTCTTCAATTTTTTATTATAATCATACACTTACTGTTGACAGACAATAACAAAAGAAGACTTGTGATGCTACTTGCTTAGAATAGACAAATTAGTCTGGAATAAGTAAAATCCTCTCAATTTAAAGACTAGAGAGAAAGGAAAACAATTTTTCTGATATCACTGTGGAATACCAATAGACTGTGAGTATGTCATTAGGAACAATAAAAAAAATAGAGAGGGAAAACATAATTGAATATACAGCACTCAAAAATGTTGTTCTAGCTTCCATTCTAAGTGTCCATGAAATGGTTTATCATCTTTATGTCCTAACTCTACAATAGCTGTGGTTTATGCCACTAAACCAAATGTTCATCAGATGAACATTTTACAGCAGCTTTAATGCTGTCTTTAGAAAGCAAAACCAAAACAAACCCCTGTAGCCCTGGCTGAATATTGCAAGACATTTTTCATTGATGTTTGAATATCTGCAATTGCTCCCTTTCATTTGGTACTTTTCCTTCTTTGCAGTATGTTAGCCATGGTAATTAATAGACTCTCTGGGTGATTTGATTTTATCAGATTTATATCAAACAGTCAGAAACATGACATATAAGCAATGTAATCAGCAAAACTGTAAGCTACCAAATATTTCCAATTGAGTTAATTTGTGCTGGTTAAAGCTGATGAATTTTTAAAATGTCAGTAATCTATAAAATAAGTTTTGAAATGTGAAAGAGAAAACACATGAGAAAATCTTGATAACTTTCTTATGACCTTCTATCTCTTTTCTTTCTTCAGATATACAAAAGATGAGAATTTGAGAGATTTGAAACAGAAAGTCAAGTTTGGATTAACTGCAACTGATAATAGACTTTTGTGAATAATGGAAATAATCAATAGAATATTTTGTTTAATTTATGAATTTTAGCATAAAAAATATCTGACAAGCAAAGTTATGAAGGATCTATGACTGAATAATTTCAGAAATGATGTGTGTTGCTTACTGAAGGGCATTCATGATTCTACACTGTCTCTCAGCAGAGTCACAAAGAAATGAATCTAAGATCTTCATCCATAAAGATATGCCAGAGACTTTGTGAGAAAAGACACTGTTCCTTCCCACTTCAGTTTCTTGATCTGGAATGACTTGGGATTTATTTCTTCTGGTGGCATGAACTAGATAGGTAGAGAAGGGTAAAAACCCCACTACTTCTTACAATATCCCTGAACAGTGGAAAGGTGTATTCCTTCAACTAAAAATATTCTTCCTCCTTCAACATAATCTGGAAATGGTGGAATGATTTATAGCATTGTATCCCCTTCACAGAGTAGTCAATTAACTGTTTCAGCAATGCATATTCAAACCCTAGCAGCAGCCGGAATTAAAGAGCTGCATATTACAATAGTCTTTTGTACAATATTTCTGTAAAACTGAATATTCAAGAATGTTCCTGTCCCTGTCTTTCTAGTGTATTTTTTCATCCTTACTGTTACTCATTTATCTACTTTCTTTTCCTGTTTATAGTTCTTGTTCCTTTTTTTTTTTTAGTTCTTAGATTGTTTTCTCTGGGTTTAGGCTAGAAAAGGCATTTGCAAAAGTCATATTAATATTCACTGTTATAAAAGGACATAAATATTGAAAACATGGAAAGGAAACTTTCAAAGCAATGAAGTAGTAGAAGTGTTTTAATTTTTTAAATAAAAGACAAACTGCTGTTTTCTAATGTAGCTTATTACTTTGGATACCAGTACATCAACAAATAAGGTAATTTTCATTTTAGTGAAATTGCATGAACATGACAACATTTTGATGTTAACATCTTCTTAACTTTTAATACTTTTAATGATCTTTTCACTTCACCTGAATAATGACTGACATCTGGATCTTAAAGCCATCAAGCATAATAATCTAGCAAATGTATCAGGCAAGGAACTGAAAGCTTCATTAAAGAACCTGCTTAATTAACCTACGTGTCTACAGAAGTGCTGCGGACATTTTCAGAAGACTCCAACAGATACAATTCTGTCCTAGACAAAGAACCATTCGCGGCATTCAGGTAGGTCTGGGCCACCTTTTGCAATTTCCAAATTTTCAGATCAGTGGCTGCTAGGGTATGCAAAATTATCTATTTAAATCAGTGAAGTCAAGTAACGGTGGCAGGATGACTGAGTTACTTTCATTTGCATGTGTAAAGGAAGCAACAATGTACTTTTTTTTACAGAAAGCTTTCTTAATACCTTTGTGCTTTTAGTAGGTGTTCAGATGTCCCCATCATATTAATCTGTGAAGAATTTATTAAAGTGACACATCTGTAAAGAATCCCTTTGTTTGAAAGTAATTATTTCTTTGTAGTTATGGCTACTAAAATCACAGTTATACCTAGATCTACAGGTAAAATGATATACACTGTAGAAAAAATGATAATTTTTTAATAAAGAATCTTAGGAAAAACTACACTATTGCCAGCAACAAATTACATTAATAACAGTATATTAATAACAATCCATTTGAAAAGTTTACTTTTAATTTGTTTGCAATGAATTAGAAATCCATTTCCTCATAGTCTTTTTTTTTTAATGAAAAACATGGTTTAATTTAAGAAAAGGAATGATTTTTAACAACATTAACACTCAGAGTCTTAAAGTACCCATGAGAAATATATACTTGTTTAAGCAGTCAGAATTAAAATTGTGTGAAAGATTAAAAGTAGCCCTTCTTCTATTCATTGCCATCCGTCTTGGAAATGCAAATGCAATATTTTCATCACCAAAAGATCTGTTTCAAATCCACATTACTGCATATTGTTAATGTTTGTATAGGAATTTAAAAAAAAAGAAAAAGTAAAAATAACAACCTTCAAGTCATTCCTTGAATGCCACACTGCGAAGAATATAGTTTACTTCAGCATGGGACATCTTTTGCAAATAATTTCTGTAGTGAACTTTAGATGTAGTTTTTCACTGTTTAATTAATTACAAAAATATATGCTATAGTTTGCAGAATTTTGCTATTTTTGTAACATTTCTTGAAGCTCAGCCATCCTGTGATAGTAAAGCTGTCTTGAGGCCAGAGGTGGCTGCAGCTCACTGTTCCTGACAATATTTGTGTAACACTAGGAAGTCAAATGAGTATGCAGAATTATCTGCTTCATATAAATTTAAATTTACATTTAAATTTATATTTTCACCTTTAGACATCTCCCTTTGCAACAACAAAGCAAATGACATACAACCATATTTCTCCACTAGTATTTGCCATCTGAATATTTGTGGAATCTCAGGTCTTAAATGTTAGAAGACATTTTTAATTTTTTTTTTTTTTTTTTTGAGAGAGATAGAACATGGATCAAATTCTTCCCAAGGCTATTCCAGTGTCTTCCAAAATAATTCTGCCTTTATGAGTAGAAGAATCTGTTCGAAATTCTGTTTTAACAGCGAACAAAATGTCCTCAGATGTTTAGCAATAAAGTCTTTCAGGCTCTGCCTCCTCATGTAGTGTATCTCCTATCCAAGATATGTTTATCTATCTCTAGTACTCATTTTCTTTACTTTGATTTAGAAAGAAAACAAACACAAAACCTAGAAGGATAAGTCTTCCTGACCTGAACTACATTCCTCACCTTATAATTCTCAGTAACATGGAAATAAATGATCACTGCAAAAGTTCAGCAAACCAGTTACTCGCTGAAAGTCCTTTCCACACTTTGATCAGCTAGTATCATCAGGCATCTCTTAATACTTTTTCCCAGTGTTACCTAAGGGTCATCAAGGTCTCACTGCCTGAGTCTGCGTTCCTTCTTCTTTCAAACTGACAAAATCAGATGTTCTGAATTAGTTAATATCACACAAATGGTATTTATGTTAATTTTACATGCATGCACACACACATAGATAATAGCTAGGCAGCCGGTTTGCTGGTATGCATCACTGCTTATCATGCTGATTATAATCATCTCATTGCTACCTTATTCTTCCTCCATCTGTTTGTTGCATCCATCTGTTGTCTATCGTCTTATAATGAGACTGCAAGTTCTTTGCGGCTGGGAGAATTTCCTTGTTATTTGTTTGCATGCAGTTAGGAAGAATGGTTTGATGCTATCCAAGGTGTTATTGTAGTTTAGACGATGGTAATAAGAATGTTCTAAATAACTTTTTTTTCCTCTCAGAACAGTTTGTAGGAAAGATTCATAGACGGTCATTTTAACATATTGGTGTGGTAACATGACTAGTGATGAATTGTTTTTAGGAAATATTTTTTGAAACATAGATCTTTTAAAATAATTTTCCCATCTTTTCAAGTTCATGGACTTTCTAGGAAATAGGAAAATTTAGCATGCAAATAAAACCTTTGAAATTCTGACTTCAGAGTCTGTGCAACAGATGTCTACTCCAATGATGCAGAGATTTCAATTTTTTTTCTATTGTGATAGCTGTGTTAAAGGAAAAGAAAAAACATTTATTATGTTGGTTAAACCAAATTTGCCCAGTTAGGATGATCTTTTTTATTGTTTTATCCCTTTAAGCCAGTCTGTAATGAAAAAGTGAGTTCTGACTTAAGGACATCTTGGAATTTAAAAAAAAAAATCTGATTTCCCTGGAGATTTTTATTTCTTCATTTATTTGTTTTCAACTCTTATGTTTTTAACTGGAAATGTGGAAGTTGCTGCAAGGAAGTGAAACTCAGATGAACTGGACTATTACTCTCTGCCACTTCCCAAGTTCTCTGACTTTACCTTGCCTGAAGCGCAAAATGAAGAGTATGAGAATGAAGCCAGACAGAATTATATATTGCCCTGAAAACACCTAAACACCTCTGAAGCATGGAGACGACAGGTAACTTACGAGTTCTACGTAACTGCTTGCATTGACCCAGACATAATTCCCACCTGCTCTGCTGTCAGTCTTAAACTAACATGTAGGTTATTTCCCCTTTAAAATTTATTTTCCCACTCCAAGTACTATATGAGGATTAAAAAAACAACAATATGTAAATGCCAGCAAGACTGCATCTTAAGAACATATGAAATCACACAGAAAATTTAAACCTTGTAGGTTATCAAGTGACAAGGACTTTTAAACTTTTAAACAGCATTATGAATAAGCTGTTACAGACTTCACAAACTTTTCATTTTATTTTAGGATTAATTGTTCACTGGGAAAAGGTCATTTTTCTCATGTTAACGTAGCTGCCTACTGCTGCTACTTATGAATTTTATAAGGAATTTCAAAATTCTGTATAATTAGTTGATAAGAACCTATTAACTGCCATTCACATCATATTCATTAGCCCATGAAATAAAACCTGACTTTTTACTTCTTATCCACTATGATTTATTTAAAAGATCATGAGTTCAGCTTAAAAAATATTAAATGAAAAAAAGTGAAAACCATCCATTTAAGTCAAAATTACAGACATTATACCTGATTTTTTTGTTCTTTAGAAACTGAAATTTGTCTTGCAGAGGTGGATAGATAGATAGATAGATAGGTAGATAGATAGATAGATGGGTAGATAGGGATTTTCCAGACTTCTTTGCTGTTACATAGATTTGAACCTGTCTGTAATATAAGGATCTCTGAAAAACCCCACTATATGTTATTATCTTACTACAGAAACCAGGAGTAATTGGAAAATGTGTTCAATATGACAAATTCTCCATGGATATAGTGTCTATACTGAGGACCATATTCTCACAAGAGAAGGGGCTTTGACATCATTGCCTTTTCACATAGCTGTTACATTGACCCAGCCTGTACTGCTAAACCAACAACAAGAGATTTAGCCTGTGGCTGCAGAACCTCTGGAGTTCACATGGGGAGTGAGAGAGAGAGTGAGAGAGACCACGTGTGTACGTGTGTGTGTGCACGCACAAGTTGTACATGGGTGATACAGCTCCTGAGAGGAAGGAAGACAAGAGGTGATGGTGGGCAAGAGAGCCATTCTTAGCTGCCTTATCAGGAACAATTCATTATTTTACTGACCAAAAAAACCTGTTCCAGCATAGCCTCAATGTTGACAATAAGCCTGCTATCTGCAGACCACAAGTGAGGGAGATCCCTGCTCCACAGTGCTGGGCAAGTGTAGAGAGAGGTCAGCCGAGCTGTCCTCATCTGCATGAGTGACACTTGTTATGTGAAATATTGGCCTGTTCTAAGTTAGAGGGAGATTATCACACATGGAAGAGTGACCAAACTGCCCTTCATCTTTAATGAAAATTCATTTTGGCTAAATTCAAGATTTTTCCTTCCATATTGGTGCTTGTAACACAAATTAACAATACAGCAGGAGCTCTAGAGGACCGAGGGTGGTCAGTGGTGGTGGAGGAGGTTGCGGGTAGGTGGGAGAAGCAGGTAGCCATCAGTAAACTGTGTGAAGTTGGTCACCTTTTAGGCAGGTTTGCAAGGAGAATTGAAGAGAGCCTGGTGGTTTGGACAGCGGGGGAATGAATTTTCAGGGGGCTGCAGTAACCTCAGGTGGATACTATGGGTGTGCTTTTCCCCCTTCTCAGCTCTCTAACCTGATTCATTTCTTGTCTTATTTTTAAAAAATTAATGATAATTTTTCAGAAAGTTTTGCTTATGCTAAAAAAGACTGAAAATTTACTTGAATATGCCTGATTTTTGTTTGTTTTTTTCTAAGTGAAGTTTGAGTGCATGGTGCATTTTAACCATTATACTTACAGCTTGCCTTTGATCCACAAGAAAAGCTACAAAAGTAATTAAATATGAGTCAAATGGGTTAAAATATGCACACCTATGTGCGAATGGGTACATTGTTCTGCACCGATGTTTTTATGTCTATAGTTCTGTCTCTTTCATGTAGGAATAACAGAGCAAGTTATGAAAGCAAAATTTAAAAGATAGATAAATGCATTCTGTACATAGGCAAATACAAAGATTTAATAAACATTTTGTTCTCCTAGTAATGTTGATTACTCCTGGAAGAAAAATCACACTGCATTTCTGAGAGGAAATGAACCATAGTTTCTGCCTTTGTGTGTATGTTCAAATACACATTCACCTCACACTGATGTTTGCTGCTAACCCTAAAATGGTACATGTCCTATGGCTCATAAGTACATTATTATATTTCATAACAGTGGAGTTAATAGTGGCCATGAAAGTTGACCATCTGTTCATTCATTCAGCCATAGCCACATTAAATAAAAGTCTACACAAGTTTGCATCTCAAATTTGAGAATCATAGAAGCTACTCTTTAATCTGTGTGTTGACTAATAATACTAAGTTGACTGCTTTTTAGGCACTAAAAAATGAGTGCATGCAGTGTGAGATTTAACAGGGTATTCAGGCAAAAGAGCTGAAACTTGAAACAAAATTATTGTCAGACACTTAGATGCAGGCAAATCCTTGCAGAGACATGTTAGAACTCTACCAGTAACATCCCTTGATTGTATATATAATTTCTTTTTATTTTTATTGCTGTTGTTAAGGGGTGATTGGGAATGAAAAGAGAAAACTGTTCTGCAATTTATCACTACAGCCAAGATAAACAAGAACTTAATTTTACACTGAAAGGGAACATCTTT
Organism: Haliaeetus leucocephalus; assembly: GCF_000737465.1. Taxonomy (NCBI): domain Eukaryota; kingdom Metazoa; phylum Chordata; class Aves; order Accipitriformes; family Accipitridae; genus Haliaeetus; species Haliaeetus leucocephalus. The sequence goes on along the minus strand of NW_010972820.1, from coordinate 540,555 downwards.
AATCTGCAGAATCATAATCATTATTTTTTTGATACTTATGAATATTGTGTTTAATCATACATTTTGTTCAATGATGTATATTATTCATGAGAAGTTGAGAATTGTATGAAACAAAAAGTTGTATAAATTACTAGAGTTGTAAAATCTCAAACACTTTTTTTTGGTGTCTTTTCAATCACTAGCTGGAAAAAAAGTACGACTAATAACATAAGAAGCCTTGACTTTCACTCGCATTTTGATGTGCATTTTCACATGACCTCTTTAGGGTACAGCTACAATCTAAGGAGTTTTACAAACAAGGCAAACTAAAGAGACATGTTCAGGGGTAAAGCAGAAGTATAAACAACAGTGCAAATGAGAGGAAGAGATTTGAATCTGAATGGCCAGTTAATGATTCAATTAGTTTTTCACTTTGTTAAACTATGGTAATCCTTCTCTACTAGTTCTCCATATTGAAGCCTGTTGAAAGAAAGAATGCGAAGTATCTTAAGAAAATTCTAAGAAAAAAAGTAAAGCCTTTTGTAAACCATTGCTGCTTCCCAACAAAATGCTGCTTATGAACAATAATGTGGATGCAAGGCAGATATTTTACTGAGTCTAAGATTCTGAACAGGCTTGCTCGCTCTGAATAAAAGCTATCAGTCTGAAGTGATTCCTTCAGTTATGCAGGCTGATTGAAGTGCAAGTCTGGCTTCAGGATTGGTAAGAACCTAGTAAGTCATATGTACTGTGACATCTCTTTATCCTTTCCTATTCTCATCACTTCACATTTATCTTTCCACCGTACACTTTAACTTCTTTTTCCCTTTTCTACTCTTTCTCCCCTCCCCAGCTTGGAAACTGCCTTAATGCAGGTTAGATACCTTCTCAATTCCTCCATAGTGCAGAGATATGGAAATCGAGTTTTCAAAAATGTACGTACATAAACACAGATCTGTATGTATGGACACATGCGTATATGGGTGTATTAACATATGGAGGCTCTGCAAAGATGGCATTCTGATTTGTGGTTTCTAAAAGGCAGCTGTGCAGATAGGTGACCGAGATTTTTTTATTATGACTGGTGGTAGCATGTAAAAGCTACTGATTAAAATATACGATGACTGACATTTTGCACCGAGGCAACACAGCACTCCCTGCCCTTTTAAGCGTTGTGCTGAAATTAAGCAATGGTTACATGGAGTCAGATAACTGTTAAGTAATGGCTTACATTAATGGATTACTTAAAAAAACCTGAGAAGTTATCCGATTACTTTACAAGCCAACAAATAATGCTATTTACTTAACTACTTTTCTTGGCAATCCTGTCATTCCCAACCACTGCGTGAATGATTATTAATGATATCATGGTATTCAGTTTGGCCTCAGTCTCACTACATAATTTGAATGCCTCATGTGAACAGAGTTAGACACTTGTGATCTGTTGCTTCTGTGAGAAAGTAATCATGAGCAGACAACTGATTACTATTTTTGGATCCCGTAATTCATCTTCACCACTTTCAGTAAGAAACAAGGTGATGTCTACAAGTAACCTTTTACAGCAAGGGTAGATGTTTGTGCTGGTAGAATGTAAGACTTCTGTAGGTTCCACGGGTTCCTCAAACTTAACCCAAGTGAGAATTAATTCTGCTAAGAATTAGACTAAAATGAGAAGACCTGCCTCCACATTTGTATCACCCTAAGTAAATGTATTTTAAACTGGTTTATGTTAAGTACCTGCAATGCTATTGTGTAAACCAGAGATGGAAAAGGAGGGAGTGAATTTCCTCCTGTAGGGCATGGGCTGAGCAGGCAGAGGTATGGGAGCTTCACTGCCTCTCACCTCCTCTGGCCTCCCTCCTGTTCAACCTTGCCCAGGCACACAGGCACAGGCTTCCCTATCACGGTGTTTCACCTGACAGGGCCATGTTGGTTGCCTCATGGACCTATCATCCTTCACTCCTTTCAGTTTTGCCTAGGGCTGTAGCAACAAAATCTGACTCTCTGCTTTAGATGGGATAGTCACACAAGCCACATAAAATGCTTCATGTTACCAGACATAATGAAAATATAGTTCACCTATTAAGTGAATTTGCGACTTCATGTAGGGACGGAAAGGAAACTAGAACACAAACTTCGTAAATAAATCAGGATGAAACTAACATTAGAACAAAGCACTACACAACCCCCTTTTTAACACTTAAAATATCTTAAAAGATGTGTGTGGGTGTTCTGCATCATCTTGGATTTCACGTTTTAAAAATTCCAATGTCAGTTAAAGCTATAATTTTGTTTCAAAATACTTTTTTTTTTTTACATGAGGCTTTGTGGTTATAATACAAAGTATCAAATTTTCTCAATTAAATAACAAAAGTGTTATGTAATTGGTATTATTATGAAAGCTGATGCGTACATTCTACTAGCCATTCTAGGAAGAAACATTTTTCTTTAAAACAATAAGCATAACTTGTAATTCCTTTAACTTCAGAAGTAAATGGGATGCTTTTTTTTCTTAAGAGGCCAAACTTCCATTTTAACCACGGAAAGGGACATTTTTATTTAATTCAGCAATACAATAAATGCATCTCATAGCATTATTGCAACATTACTAGCATTTAAAAATAAGATTCATCGTGCTTTTTATTTAGTTTTTTATCTGGCTTTTTTTTTTTTTTTTTAGTAACTTTTCTTGATTTCTTCAAACTATAGGCAACATTTTTGGCTTGGGATGACTGCAAGCTCAATTCTGCAGTCAATTCTGAAGACATGAATACATTCTTTAAATTTACCAGTGAGGAGCAAGACCTCAGTTCCTCTCCTTGTTTTGATTTGCGTATGTATGAAAGCAAGTATTAGTACAGGGTAAAGATGTCTGCACACTTATATATGCATGTATACATTTGAAAGCTTTGTCTCCATATACCTGCTTAAAAGAAAAAATATCTAATCATACACTGAAGAAGAAGTTATATAGAAATAAATACATGTGTGTGAAAGAGTTAAAAAAAAAAAAAAAAGAAAGAGAAAAGGCAATGCTACATAGGAAGGAGACAGAAAGTACAGCTATAGCCATTCTTGCCTAGTTCCAGGGACTCTGACTTTTGAAAGACACTAGAAATCTGCCACACAATAGCCTATTTCACACTATAATTTCTCAAAGAAGTTTCTTAATAATTATCTAGTGCCTTGGCTGTTCAAATATTAATGTATGATAGCATTTTTCATGCACACAGAGCCACTATCTTCAAAAGTAAAAAAAAAATATATAAAAAAATTACCTCATTAGTGACAATATTTTAGAGTTAAAAACCTCTGTTCTCTGTTGATAATAAATTCAGTCAATTGCCTACACACTTGTGAGCTATTACGCAATAAAACAACAACTACAACAGCAAATAAAAGGAGTATGGGAAAATAGCAACTAACCATTTCAGAAGGCCATCTGTGGCAATGTTTCAGACTAATTTAAAAATACCCACTTGAGATCACATGAAACCAACTATTCTTTTCCATCCTGTTCTTTCTTAATTCTTCATTTGTCTGATATTATTCGTAGCAATGGTTTACATGCAAATTGCAGATTTAAAATGTTAGAGAATAAAACTAAAGCTTTTTTTTTTTCTTAATGCCTTTTGGTGCAGTACAGCGTAGATAATTTAGATTCAAGCTGCTCTAAGTGCATACAATTAGATTTGATTTAGGTCAGTCACCCTACTAAGGGCCAACTAATATTTTCATTTTAAATCGAAGTGGGATTTTTGTGGTGCTAATGCTTTCAGAATGTGTAGAATATAACCCTTATGGTTATGGTTCATAGAGATCTTGGAGGTACAAATTCCTCTAGAACTTGTGAGAATTCAATATTTACTGCAGAAAAGCTTCTATGATTAAGCTTTTTTCTTTCTTTCTTTCTTTCCCTTCTCTATAATCTTTCAGTTAAATCCTCAGGATCCCTGTCACTACTAAACTGGATTAAGGTCCTGTTTCCAGATGAGATTAAAAACTAAGAAGCTTGTGAATGTAAAGGTAACCAAGAAGGTATTTTCTTTTCAGAGGGACAAATGATGAAGCTTAAGCATGCAGAAAGGTGGGACAAATAGAATTTGATAACAGTTGCAGACTTGCATTATTGTATGAAAGTATTAAGGAGTCATGGAGTCCCAATAAAGGAAATAAGTCTTTAAACTAATGTTTTGGGCCATTTATGTAGAACTGCTGTATTTTTATCTTTTCCTCTTCCACGGGGAAGAATTCATGAGATTCCATGGAACCGGTAATTCAATTTATTCATTGCCGTTAGTAGAGGCCAGAGAATGACTAGACTAAGAAGTCCTGACTTAACAGGAAAATAGTTTTTGGTTTAACCCAGAGAACAGCTGAAAATTGTGGCCCAAGGACAGTAGGAGTAGGAGTAAAGCTAAGAGACCTGACTGGTTTTAGGCCCCAAAAGAGGCTGCTTGGTCTGCTAAGGTTTTCAGAAGGTCAGATGTTTTCCCCTTCTCTCTCTTTCAGCTGTACTCCAAAATACTCAACAACTAAGTACATATGGACACCATATTAACTATACCAGATGCAGTGTTCACAGTTATTTCATTGAAAATGATTAAGCGTGAGCTCACATTGACCACTCATTTTAACACCTCATGGTTAAACTGCTATTTCCTTTCAGCCAAGATGAGGTAAACCTGAGAACAATATCTTAAATACTGTCCTATTACACTACAAACTCATAATCAGTGGAGGGGAAAGTAAAAAAAAAAAAAAAAATTTCTAGGAAAAGTAACAGAAGAAGCAATCTGTTTTTTTTCTCCCAGGAACATATAACTGTTAATCTGGGGCAAACATTTATAGCACATTGTAAGTATAAATAAATAAATAAATAAATGAAATGAACACATCTAAAATATTAAATACTTAATGTTTGAGTTTCCACCATGTCTGAATATTTCAAATCTATTAGCATGTAGACTCTTGAAACTCCCAATGATAGAAGAACTACTTACTTAAATGGGGACACATTGTCAAATATTGGAGGATCTTAAAGGTCTTTTCCAACCTAAACGATTCTATGACTCTATAAAAAATTTCTTCACTGAAAAGGTTGTCAGGCATTGGAACAGGCTGCCCAGGGAAGTGGTGGAGTCACCATCCCTGGAGGTATTAAAAAAATGCATAGATGTGGCTCTTCAGGACATGGTTTAGTGGGGATGGTGGTGTTGGGTTGACAGTTGGACTTGATGATCTTAAAGGTCTTTTCCAACCTAAATGATTCAATGATTCTATGATTCTACAATTCTAATTTCACACTGCCATTCAACCACTGGATTACTTTAATTCCTTAACTTAATTCTTACTATATTTTCCTGAAATGGTATACTTTAAACAAAACATTTGCAGCACCTTTTAGTTGCCATGGTCAGAGGGATAGCTGAGTGATGGATACATACCATTGGACAATGTCCAAAGCACAGTGTAATATTAAGAAAGCTGGACACAGACGTTAGGAAGATAAACATTACAAGAGAGGCAAAAATAACAAAACCCCTCCCAATTTCCTGAAATTGTTGCTCCATGCAAGAAAAATGGTGATGCATGTGGAAAAAGAAGGAAGAACCACCAAAGCTGTTTTCACAGAAAGTAATAAATCTTTAAATTAGAACTACAGTAAAAAAGGAGAAATCTTTAATAAAATATTTAATAGATTTAATTTCATAATAAATGTGGGGGTTCATGTAATGAAGCCACAGCAGTGATAGTTTTATTAGTAAACAAAATAGTGCCCAAATCTGTTTTTGTAGCCCAGAAATCCAGTGGCACAGCCTGACCATGTTCACACTATTAAGCTTGACAGAGAGTTTCCATGTGCAAAGTGCCTGTGGGCGGTTGTCCCCACTCCGTGCTAACTTCTGAAAGGTAGCTGGAAATAGTGTGAGAGATCTGGCTGTCCCACAACAAAAGCACACTAGGGATCACTTCAGAAAAGTAATGGGGCAAGTGACCAGATATTAGTATGATTCCAAAGGCAGGGAATGATTCCTGGTACAATTTAATTTACTAACAAGATTTAGCCAGGATGAAAAGAGTGAGGGAGTGGTAAACTCATGATCAGGGCTTATGAAGTCTCCTTCAGGTTTCTACTATGTTCTTCTGGTATCCTCTTTTCCTCCTCTACTATATATGATATCCATTCAGCATCTCTGTCAGTGTAATCAGTATAAATCCTTTACTGAATGGGAGATTACATCGGATTAATGCACTGCCTATTCAGCAAGCTGTAGCCTCAGTTTCTTTATGCTCTTGTTTTTCCTCAGTGTGCTATTAAAAATAATAATAGTGATAAAAATATGTCCTCTGGTTCATATAAGATGTCTAATACAGATTTTATCATGGATAATTTTGGTGCTTTACAAGAAGAGGAATCTTCCCTCTATGTTTTAAGAGAGAATTACTGAAAGGAGAAAGTTTCGGTTATTTCTGGAAAATATCTTTCTCAGTGGGACAACAGAGATATCTGGGTCTTTAAAGGTCACTGTGAGCATCCCATTTTTCAGCTTTTTTTTTTCAAAACATTGGGACTGTTGAGCAAATAGTTTAATCCTTTTGGCCTCAGCTTTTGTTCCATAAAGTTGGAATAATGAAGATTTTGCTCGTCTCACTTGTGGCTGTCTTTGATTTTTCAAACTGTTAAAGGCCCACGCTGCAATGCCTTTAGTGTTTGTAAATGCCTTGCTCATTTTAGTGTATGAGGGCTGCAATTTAGAGCACCTGGAGACTATTATAAAAATAGTGATATAACTGAGAAGGGAAAGAAAAATTTATAATAATAAGTAAGGAAAGTGTGGAAGGTATTATGACTTACCAAAATTATTAAAGTTAATATTTACTGTTTAATGTATTTCCTGGCCCATATAGATAATACTTTAAAATTGAATTGAATTTTATTATTCTTTTTTTACTGGTGGGGAAAATGGGATAGAACAATGAAGTTATAAAGAAGTAAATAGAGGAGACTAGCACTGCTGGATTTTTGGAGTGCCCATAAGTACTAAAGATATGATATTGCAGTAATTTTGATAATCGAAATACATAAGATTCGATAATTTACATACTTTAATAACTTTTAGCTTTTTGGTATCACCAGGGAAACCTGAATTGAGACAAGGTTAATTCTTCAGGCTTCCATAATGCAATGTAGCACGGATTTAGTGTTATTAAACCAATAGATCCATAACATGCAAAAGAAGAGAAAAGTCACATCATCTTAGGAAAAAAGCTATTACGATGACTAAGACTGGCCTGTGGGTATCTTCTGTGTTAAAATAATTTAAATGCTTAATTGATTATAAAACTTTATTTTGTGCACACCACAAAACCACTTATAAATTATAGTCTTGTATAGGTGGAATAGGACTGAAAAGCATGAAACATCAAAACTTCTTTCAGGGTTACAAACCAGAAAGTGAAAGTTGTATTTTGTTTCAAGTTAAATTAGTGTTTTTCACTCTGATGGATAAAAATGTGGCTTTATCGCTAGAAGATACTGTGTAAATGTAAATTTATGATTAAATTGAGACCTCCTGCAAAATTAAATGAAGGGAGAGTCCTACTGAACCACAGCCTGCACCTGTAATGTAAATTTTCTGGCTGAGAAAATAAGATAAAATACAAACTCCTGGTTAAACCTGTGTTCAGTAAAACTTAAAGCCATGGCTCAGACTCAACACATCATTTGGATAATTTTTTGCATTAACTAACTGAACTCAAAGGAACCTTATCACGTTATGGACCAAACATGTTCATTAGTACTTTGTTTCAGATACTAGAAGTGATGGTCAGAACACTACTTTTAGGAACTCTTTCAAAAGATGAGGGCAAAACCAAAGCTTGACAAAAAGAAAGAAGTAGCATGAAATAATCTCCTCTTTATTTAACCTCAAATACCTAATTTTGTATTGTCCTGATTTACTAATACTTCATAACAGTCCTTATTTAAGCTCAATTCTCCTGGCATATATTAGAGAAACACCGGTACTATTTAAGCTACTGGGAATACTTTTATTTTCCACTTTTGAAGTTTGTTCGTGGTACAGGCTGCTCCTGTGCTATTGGTTGCAAATGCTATTAAGGGTAAACTTAATATTTTTGTTTTTGAAATCTTAAAACATTGTCATCCTATATTTAGGAAACCCTACTACATCTCTTAGTAGAAAAGGAAAGAAAAATAAAGGCCAATCAAGTGATGATATATTTTGTGCACACAGAATTCATCTCAATATTCTTTTTGTTACCAAAATGTTTCATTTATTGAGGGGAATAGTATTTTTTTTCTTAAGGCTTACTTGCCAAGCAACACATCTCCACCCCTTCTCCCACAAGAATTGACTAACAATTGTTTTGTAGCAAGAATTGCCTTACTGACTTTCCTTGTCTAAATCAGTTATTACCATGCATGTGGCAAAAATCCTACTTCTTAACACAAGAGTGAAGTGGATTTCTATCATCATGCTATTTGTTTTCCCTAAGTAGCATAATCCAAATTAATAGAGTAGCAGAAAGTCAACTGAAATAACTCCATGTATATATTTCAGTGGGTAGTGTCACAGTCTAAAGTTCTTCATGTGTACCGCTACTGGCAGAACCAATACCATAATAAACTACTGTGGGTAAGAAAATGATTTTCTAATGAATAAACAATTTCCACCATCAACATTAGACTTTGTGCAAAAATTTTCATCAGTGGTCTAAAAATTCATATGGCCTGTCTTGGTTTTAACACATTGATACATTCTGACGGTAAACACTGATTTTAAATAAATATATTTCCATGTATTTCCAATATAAACATGCTTAATAATTGAAGCAGTTAAAAAGTAAATAACATTCCAAGACAGATATGTCAAATACAAATTAAATTTCAACCTACTGTATAATAAGTTTATGGTGGTTAGTGCCTTTGAAACAGGCCATTTTTTTTTCTTTAGATGCCTAATATTTGGTTTTCCAGAGTGAAAATTCAGTCTCCCATTTAAAGAATGTGTATATATTTACAAAGGAATAAATGTTTCAGTGCCTTTAATAAACCACAATGGAAGAGTTTTCCTTAAATAATGCATACAAAATTCAAAACAATAGCAGAGAAATTCCAGGATATATGGCAAGGTAATGACCCATCAAATCCCCAGATTTCCAATTCTAAAGTTGATTTGCAAGGAAAGATTTCTAGATTAATGTGTGCATTTCTTCTCCTAAACTCTTCTTGAGTTGTCTGAGTATATATATCCCTTCATCTTCACCTCGCAATGCAGAAAAAAAGAAAAGAGCAAAAAGCAGAGAAGTAACGTGTGCCCTACCTTTTCTTTGTTTTAAAACTTTACACGTTAGAGCACCAAATCCCTTGGATACGAATTTCATCAGCTGTACACAAAAGCTATTTATAACTGCTGAAAATTTTCCCCCAAGAGGCATGTCTACCTCATGCAGTGGAGTGTTGTGCCAGGACCTCGGTGCTGTCTTTGAGCAAGCTGCTGCATCCGCCCAGCAGCGAGCAGCCGGGAGCTTGCCAGTGGGAGCAGTGTCATCAGTGCCTTACCTAGTGCAGACATGCCCTGTGTTTGCTGTGTTCTTCTCCTTTGGTTCGTGCCTCTCTGTGCAAACACCTCCACCCACCTCCACTGATTTTCAGAACAAAAGATATCAAGCCGACAGTAAACCTGAATCAAAACCTGAAGTTCACCTGCCCTTACCGTTTGGAAAGCCTCAGTTCAGATCCAGTATTTGTGTCCGACTCAGCTTGCTCTCTCTGTGACCAAACTAAAACCTTGGACTGGCCACATGCAGATGCCATAAACATTTGGATCTGAATCTAGATCTTAATAATTTTTGTGACTGGTGACACCATTCATTGAGTTCACAGGCCTTGTAGAATTTTAAGTCTTGGAGGAGTATGGAACTGGCTAAATCAGATTAAGTGACTGAGTCAGATATTAAACACTTCGTGCACTGAGGTGAAGCTGATCCTCAGTCATCAGCTTTTTCATGAGAGAGAGACTCAGGGGAGCAGCTGAGTTGGAGGTTGTCCAGTGACACACACAGGCATCCAGTGCCATTTGGGATGCCTGCAGCTACTCTTCTAGAAGGTGTCTAGTCTCCCACAGGTTTTGTGTCATATCTGTCCCTTCTGTGCAGATGTCTCAGATGCCCTGAGAAATCTCAGATGGCACCAGATGCCTGTGTGTGGTCATCACAAACAACTGAATCATGGCCTATGTATCTACAATAAGCATCTGTCACACCTGTAGACATCTGCAAGGATAAAATTTAGTTCAAGATCAAGCCGCCTAAATTTAGGTGTCCACATGCAGGTACCACAAATTACAGTAAGCAACTCTGTGTAGACAACTCAGCCGAGCCTTTGTTGCTTTTGTGCCTGTTATTGCCATGGGAAGGCTGCTCTAGACTCTCAGTGTCCTGAATGTCACAATTGGTTCTCACATTTTTTAGCCTAAACTGGCAACAAATACAAGGATAATAATTTCTTTAAAATGTTAATCAGGTTTTTCTTCCTCTTGTGAAATAATACTCTCAGTCCCACTCATTCCTTTGTTGAGATGAAATACCACATGAGTATTCAGGCAGGATTTCCTCTTTCAGAAGGAGTGTGTGAATATGTGTGTAGGTGTTTTGGAAGGAAGGGGCAGTCAGAGAGAGCTGAAACACACCTTCATTAAGACAAAATGCCAATGAAACATGTCTTTCCACGCCATACCAATCTTAAAAACGAAGATTAAAAAAGAATCCCGTGCTGACATAAATAGACCAGAAGCCTTTACCTAGCCCTGTGCAAGTAACTAAAATGCATAACTGATGGTTCAGATTCTGCAAGGTTTCTCAGGAACTAACATTAGTTGGGTTTCTTTGTTTTGGTTTGGTTTGTTTCTTTTCACACTTGTTACCACTGAGAATCGGATTTTTGTTAGCTAAACACACATATAAACCCACTAAATACAGTTATCATGCAATTAAAGGCATGTACAAGACAAATGTGCTATGCATTTTGATAGTGTATATTTGTGATGTCAATAAAAGGAAATAAAGAAACACCTCAATTTTTAAAAAAGCTTAAACTATGTCCTCTTTAAAATTAAGTAACGGAGTTATGCAAAAGAGGCATTGCTCAGTTGTGGACTATATGTATTAACTAGGTGGCTTTGCTGCCTTTCTTCTTTTTTGGCTTTTCCTCTGTAGAAACTACTCCTTGCTGAAGGTAAGGAGAGAGGCCAAAGAACTCAGATGAGGTTCCTACAGAGCAGATGATGGATTTCGCACGATGACAAGGTTGTGCCCCCAGTAATGAGGGAAGTCAGCCTGGGACTGTGTCTGCAAGGGGTTACTGCACTGATCTCCTGCTGCAGGTTTTGGTTTCCTTTGTGCTCTCCAGTGCAAATGTGAATCAGCCCAAGGTAAGTGCACTCTTTAAGTTTGCACTGAGGTCAGAATATGTCCCCATGTTCTAAACATTTCTGTCTTCAAACTGCTTTGAGCTGTTCATTTTCATGGTTATTCTCTGTACTCTTCCCTACACATCTCTTCTAACATTTTCATTTACATCAAATCCTGTTGCTTGTAAAACTGAGAAGAACATATGCAATCCACTTTATGCAGTATTTAAAACTTAGTTACCCAGATGATTTACCTTTCCAGCTGAAAGACCAGAATGTGAGGGTCAGAAGCACAGCTTTTTTCAAGCCTTAGTCTGGTTCACTTCTCAGTGGAGTTCAAGGTAATGACCTCCTGTAGCTCTATTAATTGAAAGTGAGTTACTTGGATTCGATTCGCCTTGTGTCAAGAGCTGTGGCTCTCTGGGATGGGTGGAGGAAGCTGACAGTACAATAATCCTAGTGAAAAAAAAGCTCCAGATGCTAAATATCATGCCCTTCCTCACCGATCCTTCCAATCCTTGGTTTGTTACCCTTTGTGATTCACAAGAGAGAGATTTTTTTTTTTTTTTACTCTGTACTTTATTTTCAGTCAGGTGGCTGAATTTGGAAAGGGGGGTGGTACTGTGGAGTTACATGTATAAGATTATAATGAAGTAGGGTGGTACAAAGAAGAACAGGAATGAGAAATACTCCTCACCATAAATTCTGAGCTGGGCTACAGGCAACCCAGAGCTCTGAATGGGTACTGCTTAAAATAAATTGTATCTAGGAATTATTAGAAAACATATCTTGCACTGGTAGCCTGTGCATTGAAAAGGTCTCCGCCAAATCTCTCTGTTGTGTTGAATAATTTAATATAAGCAGACACTGGAAGTGAGATTCTTAAGGAGTGTGTTAATTGGTGTAACTCTGCCTTGGCTGAGGACCTGGCCTGAAAGTTGTTACCATCTCCAGTTGGTTCTTTCTTTGTGTGTTTCCAGAAGCTGCTGCTTATCAGATGCTTGTCCCTAGTGAAAGTAAGCAGAGATTACCCAGAGGACAGACACAGGGAATCTCAGCAGCTCCTACACTGAGGGGAAAAAAAGACTCTGTGTGTGTATGTTGTGTGGAGGGGGACAACAGTGTGATAGGGATGATGTTCAGTTCTAAGCTTTGTTTTTAACCTTAAAACACCCACCTACTTATTAAATGTTTCCCCATTTTGAAGGAATGATGCTAATCATACTGGTAATACTTGGGTTACTGTTAACGACCATGTAGGAAACATTGAGACAGAATATTGTGAACAGTTTGAACTGTGACCATCATCTACCTCTGCTCTGGACCCAGATTGCTAACGAAAGAGTGTTTACTGTCAGAAACTGCTTTTGATCACAGGTGAGCCATGGAAAAACACAAGGGAATTTCTTTTCATTTTTACTCTCTCTATTCTTTGGAAGTCAAAGAGTAAATGCTACTGGTTTCAACTCTACACAAGGAATTTTTTCACACAGCTCTCAAACTTCTCTTGTGGACAAGGGTGGTGTTCATTGAATGCCATGTGAAACACTTGGTCCTGAAGTGCTCTGAGTGCTCCCGCAAGGAAAACACTGTGGCTGGGACTGTTGGTACTCAGTACCCGGCCGGATAGCTCTCAGAGACTTTCTCACTTTGATAATAGATTGAGTTTACTGAGTTCAGTAGGGACTTTGACAGCAGTTTCAGGTGGGCTATGGATTTTATCTAGTGAGTCTCTGGAGTCCCAGCTATGTCAGTACTGAACTCGTAAGGCAGTTTACTCATATGGGCAACTACACAAGCCATCTGGTACAAGTTTATGTTTTATACTTCAGAGTATTTAAGGCTGCAGGAACCCAATAAATCTTCTCTATTAATCTATGGCATGTCACAAGTTGTTAACTTTCACCCATATGCTCCTCCTTCGGGCCATGTGACTTGAGCTAAACCAAGCATTTCGGTGCTGGGGTGCCTGAAGTGGTAAATGTCACAGACTGGCACTAGCCAGGCATCAACCAACAAAGTGGTTGATGAAAAATGATTGAGGAATGTACAAGGTGATTTTTGTACTATGCTTAAAAAAAAAAAAAAAAAAAAAAAGAGCACAACATTCCTGTCATCTGGATGTGGACAAAAATTTATCCCTATTCCCAAATTTTCTGATCCTTGAAAGCAAATAACTCTTGAAGAACACTGAATGACAATAATTCAAGTTTTTATGCAGAATTATATTGCTAGTGTATTGAAGGCACTGAAGAACACACTTTTATCTTCATAGGTCGTGAACCTGAGATTTACATGTATCACATAGGTTCTAAAACCTGAGAAGACTAATGTGGTGGCCAAACTGATACCAGGATTACAGCAGGTTGGGGCTTTGGGTTTTTTTCAAAGACACATGTTATTGGCCCTAAGTCATGGCTGATCCATTGTTTTGCTAGAAGGTTGTTCCTGTGTTTAATGTCTTAGTTAAATTTCTTAATTTCACTTTTAAATTTTGTCTAATTTCTATTTTAAACAATCCAAAGTTTTTATGTCTTTATCAGGTCTCTTGATGAGTCTATAACCAGCAGGCATGATTATTCTCTTACTAAAACTTAGTGGCTCCTGCTGATACCCTGTCACTAACAATACTCTTTAGACACCAATCAGCTAGTTAACATATGAGCTACTAATTCTCTGTAATTTATATTTTTTAAATAATTAACATTTTAAAAACAAACTATCAAAAAAATATGGAGAAATCAGATATCCATAAACAATGTTGATTTCATCAGTCTGGCATATACTCTTCTTTTTGTGTTTTGTCTGAATTAAACCTTAATATTCTCATATTAGGTCTTCTTTTCCATAAAGCTCTACACCCAGCTTAGAAGACTCAGAACGAAATGGGATTCCTGAAAAATGTCATGTATCTCTGTCCATAAATGGTATTTTATTTTAAATAAAAAATCTTGAGAGTTTATAGGAGAGAAGGAAATGGAACTGATTAAAAAGTTAGCACTCCCATTTCTGAGTTACACATTAGCACTTTTTTTTTGAGGAATGATATATAATGGGACATCAGAATCCAACAAGTATGAATTGTAGGCATTAATTTACTTTGGACATGCAATTCACTGGAATCATTAGTGCTGAGTTGGAAAGCTTATTCAGGTAGTGCTTTGTGACATGAAGCCCTATGTGTGCTTCTAGGAGGTGGTGCTGTAATTTGCATTTTGAAGATGATAAATAAATCAAAATAATTCAGAATTTTCCATTTCTTATCAGTTCTCCAAATTCTGTCTGCTCAGGTTCCCCAGCAGCAGTCTGAATGGCAGATTCAGATGCTTCACATCAGGCATGCCAGCTTCTCTCTGTATCAAAAAAACCTTCTTTCTCCCACGGCCTTTACAATTTGCTTCTTTGTTTGTATGAAGCTGGAGAAAATTAGTCATACTTTTGTCATAAACTCTGGGTTATATATGAATAGGACAATTAGGAGATAAACATACAACTTTGTGTTTAGAAAGGAATCTAAATCTCAGAGATGACATGCATCTGAATACAACTATTATGATGCTGAACATATGTACAGTGTTGACATGCATGGTGCACACTTAAGTCTCTTATGGTAAATTTCATATATCAGGTACCTTTGATCGCTTCATGTGTTTTAGCACCCTACCCTGTCTTTGTTTTATTATTTTTGTGATGGATGATTGCAGCTGCTCAGTGGAGTGGAATGTTAGAAGTCTCAACAAAGAAATGTGGACTTGCCTGAAATCTAGGACTTGAACACTGGGGTTTAGGTAAAAGGTACAATAGGTTGTGACTAGCTAAAATAAGAGAAGTTTGATTACAATTTGAAAGCTTCTTCTACAGTAGAATAAGGTATTTCTTACTGTATGTGTATTCTAAAAAGTTTCTGCCTTTGATGCTCAACATTCTCATTAAAAGGAAGGAATATTTTTATATTGTTAAGAATTTTCCATCTCCTTTCACATGCTGGAAAATAGTAATCATTAAACTGAAGTAGATAGCTTTTTCAGCTGTGGGAAACAATAAAAAAAAATCAACACACAAAAAAATTGCCTTTGCAAATGTCAGGAAGGTTTTATTGATAACCACTTGAGATAAGCTGTGTTTTAAATATGTTCCTGACAAGTTGGAAAGAGCTCACCAGAATCATATACAAGTACAATTCAAAATGTGAAAAAAAACACATTACAGTGAGAGAAACTACCTACTTATCACAGATAAGTCCATGAAGTAATTCAACATGTTCAACATGTGTCTATGGGGACAGCAGGTTCCCTTTCACACTTATTCTTTATGATTACCAGTTTTATTGTAAAGGAAAATAAAATCCTATGGTGGGAAACTGATGAAAGTGTTTGGCTTTGGTTTTGGTTGGGTTTTTGTTTTCTTTTGTTCCTTTGTTTGTTTGTTTGTTTTTAAATGAATAAGATGTAGATTTTCTTATCATGAAATTAAATAACATGATCCAGGGATGTATGGAATTCTCCATTCCCACCTTAAAGAGTTGATAACTCTTGTTTGACACATGTGAAATCTATGGCCTGAGTTAAGTGGAAGGTCATGCTAAGTGACCATAAATCCTTCCTGTTCTGAAAATGCTTATATTTATGAATCCATGAGTGATGCAGACACATCAGTAATTTGGTTATCCCAAATGTATGATAATATATCTTTACTACATCATCTCATTATATGCAAGAATTTTACTCTGTGTACATATAAGTATATATATACTGTTAAACATAAATATATATATATACACACAGTATAAATGCCAGCTTATGCAAATGTAAAAATATGATACATTGTTATTATGTCAAAGCTCAGTTCTGAAAAATCTCTTTTGTGGATCTTAATATGACTGTCCAAATAAGATCTGTATGATGCCCAACTGGACATCAAGAACATAGTCTAAACCCCTCTGAAATCAATTGGAAGCTTTTCCATTAACTTCAACAGGTATTACATATAACCTTAATTTAACTTTAAATTTGACATATACTTATCCAAGTAATCTGGTAGAATGTGAAAATGTTCTCCTGTCCTAAGTGATTAATAATAAAAGTCAATGTTCCAAATTTATTTGAATCTTTTGCAGTCTATCTTTAAATATATAGAAATATATTTTTCTCTTACAATAGAATCTGAGATTCTAGAAATTCACATAAACTATAAATTATCAGGGGTTTTTTTTGTTGTTTTTCAAATGAAAAATAGTGTCAGAAAATATTATCCTAGTTTATGTTGTACAATTAAAACAGCAACATTCCACTTGAAGAACTCTAAACTCTGTACTGCGATCTTTGTCTAAGCCACTTTTGGTGATTACTCAATCTCTGATTAAGAAGGGGAGCAGGCACCTTGGTGGTCCACTTAACATTAAGCAAGGTCATTTTTGCTATGGCATTAGCCTAAACCAAGAGCACTTGTGCTGAAAGTTACTAAATCTATCTATAATTAAAGCAATTGTATGGAAAGATCTTGGTTTTGTTTTTAAATCCTGATTTGTAGCATTAGATAATTTTCTTTTTATTGCTAGATACAAAGCATTATGAAGACAGTTTTAATATATATGAAATTGTTTTCAGAGATTTGCATCTGAATTTAATTATGGACCATACACAAAAGCTTTCATTTGGGAAAAACAAATAGAATCACCATAATTTAGGTATTTAAGAAATAATGACTTATTTTTCATCCTTTTCTATAATGTTGCAGGAGTAAATATACTGCAATATTTTTTTTAACTCAGTGTGTGTTCATGCGTAATACAGGGCAAGAAAAATAGAAAAAATAAGCAAGTCAGGAATTGTAGGGCACACTTTAGTACCGTGGTGCTGTAGGCACTGCACTTTTCTTTAACAGAAGCTATGTGGATAAGAGCTACATGTGGAGGTTTACCACAGACAGCTTCCCACTGATGGTAAATAGTGCAACAACACATATTCAAAGGTATATGATTCTGCTAACAATTTATTGGTCATGAGGTGTGAAAAGACACATAATAAAAATCAGGGGAGACCATTCCAGAATAATCTATCAATTAGAACACAAAAAAAATCTCAAATAGAGGAGGTGATGTGGAGTAGCAGTAATTTACAGTAACCAAGTAGACTGGAAAAGGAAGAAAAGGTAGTCTATTACTCTGGAAGTTCTGTCTTAAAGGGTTTTATAGCCAACTATCTTGACAACAGGTTAAAAATTCAGAAGAATATAATCATAATAGCAGCAGAAAATGATGGGATTTTTTTCCTTAAAATCATAGGGAAAACCTATATCTTTCAAAGAATATTATCTGGGGCAGAAGAAAGGCAGATTTATCCACAGTAAAATTATTTCAACAGTTCTGTTACATTTCTGCTATATATTATGAAGTCACACAAAAAAATATTCCCTTCCCACAGACATACAATCCATGGCCTTATTGCAGAAAAACCTGGCTATCAGGGACACCAGATCAGAACAGATAAGCAACAGGGGAATGGAACTGTGATTAAATATGTATACTCTTCATATTATATGGGCATGCACAGTTAAAGTGATAATTGAACTGAGTAATGACTATGTCTTTGTGCCATTGGCTATTTCACTCATGCAGTGCTTAATATTTTAATTTCTGAATAAACAACACAGCAAAATGGGCATTTCCAAAAAAAGCAAAACAAAACCAATCAAAACAAAACCCCTGTGTAGCTGGTTCATTTGTTGGTATGATTGTTTCATGCATTAGAAACTCAAAGTTTAAAGTAAAATTTATTGTATTTTAATATCACAATTGAAAGCACCTTCTTCCTGGCAACACCTGTGCAGAACACAACACAAATCTACCTTCAACAAAGAGCTTGTGAAAGTTTATTTCCATAAATAGTCCAGGACATATTTATTTGCTTGTTTTACTTCTCAGAGAATGTTTTGATATAGATCAGAATCCCAGTAAATTGAGCTATATATTTAAGTTAACACAGTTGCTCGGATAAGGGAGCAGTGGAATCGGTGGAGAGTTGTCATCCATTTCTACCTCCTCTCTACCTCTTTCTCAGCAATGACAGTCATCATGTCATTATTATGTCCTTGGAAAACTTTTTCATAAATGCCATTACTAGATTTGGGAAAAATGTCTTTCCCATTTTGGAAAAACACTTGAAAATTATTGTTTTTCTTAATCGTAAATGAGGCCAAACTTCCAAATCTTTAAGAAAATAAATGTTCAACAACTGTCCACCCAAAGTAATACCATTTGGTCTTTCAATATGTTGAAAACTTTTTTTTTTTTTAATTAAGCCTTTCATTTAAAAAAATCAGTTTAATTAGTTTACATCTTGGAAAAAAACATATTCAAACAGAAAACAAATACTATTTTTGCTTTGAAACAAATAAGATATTTTTGCAATTAAAAATTCCAAAGCAATAGATTTGTCAAAACTAATCTTGTAAACAATTTTGCTTTCAGCAGATAAGCATTTTCTGTCAACAAACACTAGGTCTTGTGCAAAGGTTTTGATTATTTTGATTAAAATTTGTATTTCAGTGACAAATGATCTTGACAAGTACTGTCATTAATCTGTGTGACTAACAAGCTGTAGAACTGAACTTAATATTTTCTACATGAAGAGTTCAGCTGGTTAAGCTTCAGTTGTGTGTATTTGTTAGCAGATCTCAGATGGAAGAAAGATGGTATAGGAGTTGAAAAAAGTTCATGAATTCTTATTTATCAGTAGGACCAAATGCCAATGGCAAGGATTCTAGCACCATACAAAAATCTTAAGCAATCACCTTCCACAATTTAATGATGGAACTGAATTAAATCAAAGGCAGATTAAGTACTTAACATGTCTGGTATGTATTACTTCTGGTTTTAAGATAAAAGAGTCCAAAACCCCAAAACTGTGCTGCCAATACCCAATATAGCTAAATTTGCTGTTTCTAGTTCAAAAGTATTTAAGACCTAGATTAACTTTTGTCATCGCAGGTAGCAGAGAAATGAGACAATGCTGGAAATGGATATCTTAAGAAAAGTCCTAAATATACAGGATTTGCTAGATATTACAATTTGACTTATATAGGCATTTTTCAGATGTTCAGCACAGAATACATCCCATGAGAAGCCAAGTGTGCTTCTGTTGTAGTAGTTGCAGCATAGTTCATGTCTAACAAGATCCCAGTTTCCTGCCAGATGTCATCTGAAGTTCAGTTTGGAACGAACATACCTAGATTTGGATGCCTTTAGATAGGTGCTGACAGTGGACTATATGCTAGAATTTCATCATATTCAAACAGTGAAGGCTAGAGAACACTTGGCCTCTGTGCTACTGCAGAAGGGCATGAAGCTCTCATGGATTGTATATGGTATCTACCAGCCTTTCGTAAATGTCTCAAATACCCTGTGACATTTTAACAGCAGAAGAAACCTATACATGGGCATCTGTGTCCATAACTTATATGCAACCACCCAAATTTAGGTATCTAAAGTTGAAGCTGATCTCTACCCTGAATATGACACCAGTTCTTTAGGTACATCTAGCTCAAATGGATATAGGAGAGCTTCTGGGCAACAATCTATCATCTTGATCACTGCCAGACTCCCCACAGAGGTACCTAAAAGGCCAAGAATATGGTAGAACAATTCCTTCTGTCTAGCTAAATCTAGAATACATCATCCTTTCCATGGCATGTGTTCACTGTCACTCACACAGCTTAAAAGATTGTAGTTGGCTGAAATGGTGATGACTTAGGTCTAGTCAACCTAACCAACAGCAACAAGAAAAAGAAACCCAAAACAGCTTGCACAAAAATAAAAGGGACTGCTGACTATCCTTTTTGGTATGCTCCATTGCTTGCTTATAGCTGCAGATGGGATAGAGTGAATAAGGTTGTGATTTTAGTAGAGAAAGTGAGAACGCAGGTTAATAATGCTCAATTGTAGAAAAAAAGAACGATTCTAGATTTTAACCACTCAAGATTTCCTAGTTTCCATTTGCAAACCACGAGAGGACTTAGGTATTCCTTATTGTTTCAGTAGATTTGGTCCAGATCCTTTAGCATTGAAATACTAATATTAAGTCTGCAGATTGGTGTTTAATTTGATTTCATAGATCAGTTAGGCAACCAAGGGAGCAGATAATTGGATAGTTGCAGTCTGTTCTTCACTGTAGAGGGTCTTTTACAAATCTGACACTCCACTTATTTTTTGGATTTAGTGGTTGAATAATTCACTGTAGAGAATAATTTTCAGACCTTGTTGTAATAACTTCTCAGAGCCCTTTAAACAGAGGAAGCTGGTAAAGAAACTACCACCTAATTTCATTTCTAATACAATTGTAGGTGTTGATGACCATATAAAGCCCCTCAGTGGCATTGACCAGACTATCTCAGATGTCATTTATCTTATCTAACCTGTGCTATTATGACTGGCTTGAATACTTTGGTTGTCTGTCCCTCCAGTTGATTTCCTGGAAGTTGGGCTATCAAAGGTGAATCATAGTATCATTGTCTTTGGGATTCACTCCCTCTTGTGGCAATAAGTCATAACCATTGATGTGGTTTACACACTTCGCAGCATTTTTTTTAACCGTTTTCGTGTTGTTATTGTTGTTGCCTGAGACAACGGTTATGCCAGTATTTGGTCTGACAGTTGTAAAGACAAATGATACACTATTTTCACTTTCAGTATTTGTTAGTGTATGTTCGCATGCAATATACACATGTTGTTAGTGTATGTACAGCAATAGTCACATCACAAACATTTAAGTACACTGACTCATTCTAAAGTGGAGTAAAAAAAAAAATCTTACCTGAAATATTTTCTGATTACATTTAAAAAAAACCCTTACTTTTGAAGGCTTTGTTACAGCTACTAAACTGTCTATAATTTCAGTGACAGTGTGCTGCAGATTCTCCATAGGAACATACAAGGTTTCATGATACTGGATGTGTTTTGCAAAGGTAGTGCATGCACTGCTGAATAATAAGGTACTTAATACTCTGCAGAATGTCAAGCTTTTCAATTTATGACAGCCAGGTTACTTCACCATAGTGAATGAAGTTTTATTTTTAAGTAACTTGGAATTAAAAATAAATTGGACACTAGATTATGCTTTAAAATCACAGTCTTAAAAAAGATTTTGATGGAACTGTAAGGTTACCTGAAACATCCACTGGAATGAGTAGGAGAGTGGACATATGCCAATGCAAGAGGTGTGGGCATGTGGTGGGCTTAAGTTTTGTAAACACAAAAGTAAGTGATTTACGAGATTAGTTGCTTAGTGGTTAATGTGCCAGGCGGGCCCTAATTCATGTAACAAAATGAGACAAAAACTAGCTTAGTCTGAGAACTTAATATTTTTGTAGTGAGAGCAGACTAGAAACTGGGCTCAGAGGCTGAAGGAGACTAAAGAACCTCACCTGTCCTCTCTGCCTACACCATCCTTTCCCCAATTCTTTTCCATTTGGCAATATAACACAACTATGGTCACATTATATAACTTCCAGCAGGAATAGTAAGATCAGAGAAGTAGATTGTTCATATACAAAAGAATTTGCAGAGTGCGAACTATATATACAAAATGCAGTACAAAAATAAAAAAAGATGAACTATAACAATTTTGAAACAGGTCCTTAAATATTCCATGTTCTCAGCACCCAGCAAGTGTAAAAAATATACTTATTTCTTTTTTTTCTTCCATCTCCTATGAAGGAAAATTCTGAATTTAAATATTTTAGAGGACCTTCCTGACAGCATAAAATGTGTAGTATATGCCAAGTTTTAGGGAGCCTGTAAAATGTTATTCATTGATGTTTTTTCTTTTGTGAGTTTAAACCTTGCAGAGAGACTAACAGTTGAAAGTGCTAAACTCCTAAGAATTAAACATACTCATAATTACTTCTGGCAGTGGTGTTAAAGAAAAAAAAAGCATGCTGCTTCTCTTGAGTTGGAAATTAACCTCCTGCCTTCATATTCTTTTCCAATTTTATGAAAAAAGTGGCTAAGGAGAGAGAAATCTACATGGCATCCTTTAAAAGCTTATGTTAAATGTTTATTAACAATGTTTTTGGTGTAAAGACTAGAGTCTCTGTAGAAACTGGTCAGTTTAAAAAACAGCAGCACAAGAACACCTCTAAAATCCAGCAAAGTCCCCAAACAAAATAAAAAGACAAAGAGCAACCAAAAAGTGACAAATGGATTTGTTGTCTAGAGACAAATCTGAGCACAAACTGCTGCCATTTAAACAAATGTACTGCGATTGAACTGCAAGCTAGATCCATGAGAACAATTGAATGTTAAGTGAGATCCCTAAGAACACTGAAGAGATTTATTAGTGACTTCACAATGAATGCTGAATGAATTGATAATGATAAAGTCCTCAAATTCTCCTAGTAAATGGCTTCCAGATGTTCACTGTTCCCATTACTGTAGGGAATCCAAAGACCCATAGACACATATGAGGACAGATTAGTATTCTTTCAGACCATTTTAAAGTTAACTACTTCATCAATAGTGTAGATGCTGGGCTTTTCTAATATTTTTGTTCATCTAAGTATCACTATATAAGGATATTTATGAGCCTGAAGACATAAGTATGTTCTCACTGGATTTTTAATATGACTAAATCTACTTTTTAAAAACCTCACAATGTACCTGTCTGCATTGCAGATACCCGATGGAAAAGAGATATTACTGATTTGTATGCAATACAGATTTCATATATGTGAGAACTGAGAAGGATCTCAGACTTGCTGGGTCTTGTTTGTACCCGATGTCCTTATGAAAACTTGTTGTATTCATTACTGTGAAGTACTTCCTTCTTCAAGTGATAGATTTATATTTAGTAATTGATTAAGTCTGAGATTGCTTTTATGTAAATTTGGCCATCAAAAATGAAGTGTCTTGTCTTAGCTTTCTGTGTAGACAATGAAGAGACAGGTTCTTCCAGAGGGTGTTTCTGTCTATCCCAGAACAGATATCAAAGGCAGTGGTGATGAATTGCCTTTTGGGAGTTTGTAATTTGCCTTCAGAGGGTCTTAGCTTCAGGGACTACAGAAGGAGCCTAGATGATTAGCTTAAGTTTGACACCAAACTCTGATCATTAACATTATTTGAAAGGAATCATACCCTTAAATTATTACAAACATTACAGTGTGAAGGGCCACTGATCCATCTACTTGACTTGATAACTGGTCTCTGACAGAAGCTTACAAGAGATACTTGACAAGAAGACACAAAAATCAAGCAGAGGACAGCTAAGGAACAATTTTTCTGTATGGAACTTTTCAAGTTGATTAATCGGACCTTGGTTTATGTCTTCAAGTAACCAGATGAATATGAATTCCTATCTTTAGTTGTTAAACATATTAATTTTCCCTGAAGATGAAGAACATAAACCCTGAGAATAGAATTTCAGCACTTTGTTTAAGTGTAGTTAAAGAACTGTGCCGCCTCTTTATAAAACAGGGAACTTCTACTGCTCTGACCTCTACTATAGCATAGCTCCTGGTGATGAATGAACTCTGTTGGGGCAGGTAGTTCAATGTTGCATTCTGCCTTGGAAATACAATGTGACCACACTGCTCCTAAGGCAAATATTATTCCCTCAGAGTACTCTGCTGCAAGTTATAATTTGCACATTCCAACCAGTCATGCAGTGAAAAGTTAAAGGGAACCTTGTACAGGAAATCAAGCATAATGGGTTATGTTTTGTGCTACACTGTTCAGTATTAAGCACTGGAAAATAAGACGTAGATGATATGAAGAGAAATCCCATGAGCATTTGAATACTTCTTACACATGAAGGCTTTTCTATAGTAAATTAGAATGACATAAAAGGAAGGCTGGAGTATTCATAATGTGCAAACAAACTGTCATTTAAATTATCCTCTAAACGTAGGTGCTGTGGTTGCACTAAAACTATGATATAATTACATTAGTTTCATAACAGTTATAACGTATATAACCTTGGTCAACATTAAATAACTGCGGAAGGCAGTAACCTATGTAGTGATGCATTATGCTCTATTGTAATACAAAAGTATATTAAGTTATTGGCTTGTTTACCATTATTGTTAGGCCTATTATTAATTTAAGGTGACATTTATAATTAATACTGTTAGACTTCACGCCTTGAAATAATGCATGACACTCCTCAGATAAACAATCTGTCTATACTGTATTTACAGAAATAAGCAAGTTGTAAACTGTTTTACAGAATAAATGAAAGCCTAACCTATGTTTTGCTTTCAAGAAGTCCTTTGCATTACATTTCAGAGATCCATTTAAGAAGTGGATGATCACACAACTCCTCAAACTTTGTATTTTCAGACATTCACAAGATGAGTACCCAACAATTTTTTATTCTCTTCTGTTGAATTCTTTCCATTCAGGATTAAAAGTATCAGGCTAGAGTCTTCTGGAGGAATCTTGCACAGAAGCTTCAAATTCATGTTTTTTAAACGTTGCAGAGCTCACAAAACTTGGACTTCCATTGACTTTCTCTAAGTATAAGGACATGTGACATGTAATAGGCAAGCTGACCTCCATCGAAGTGCCTAAATATAGCATTTTATTCTTATTTTAGACACTAATTTTTATTTTTTCCCTCCTTTTTCAGCAGTGTTGTGGTGATCCCTAAAAGGTACTTCTAGCCTCTCTTTTTGAATCAACACTATCACCACAATGATCTAAAGAATCTGTTTCTAAATACCAGTCTTATACAGCATTGCAGGAAATGTTTATTACCTTTGAATGCAATAAGTGGAAAATGCCAGGCTTATTTTCATAGAGACAGACGGTGACTGTAAACGCCGCCATCCATCCTACCTTTCCATGTAGGTCTTTATGCAGAGTGTGACTTGAACTGCTGTTATTACTCATTCTTGGGCATTGGAATACCTCATTGCTAATATTAAAGAAGAGGAAAAAAGCCAGCAATGAATTTCAAGTAGCACCTCTTGAAGAAATACAAATATTGTAATGTGTCTTCCACCCCGCTCCTGCTAAACTGTTGTGGCTCTGAGTTGTCTCCAGTGCCATACAATGTTTACAGCTGAGACTCAAAACATTCCTTCAAAGGATAAAATCCTGCCAGAATTGATACTTCAGTTCCAGGGACTTTAATACCATTTTACCTCTTGTTAGCCAGAGGAAATGAAATACATTGATCATATACCTAAAGCATATCACTTAATACAAAAAGTAAGTATCCTTGAAATAATAAGTAACTAGGGAATGTTACACCATTCACTTCCAAATAAGTTTTATGATAAAAGAAATCATTGGTGGGGGTTTTTAAAGTAAATTTATTATACTGGTTTATATTATACAGGTTTATATGTGTATGAAATTAGTTAGATTCAAAAGGCTGTGCCTATATTGATAAACTTAACAGGTCCCTGTCTTGAAAAACAAAAAGTACCACTAAAAATTTATAGTTAGTTTGAAATTGGGCCAAGCACAATTTTTAAATTAGAGAAGTGGCATTTTGTTAATTGGTATGCTCACATTAAGTATTTAAGATTATAATTATTTTCTATACTCTTAATTGAAACATTACAACATACTTGGTTACTATTTAATTAGAAAACACATTAATTATATATTAAGGTCTTCATTGTTTATATACTCAAGTCTCCTCTTTGAAGGGAATTCAGTAGTAAACAAGCCAAGGCTCAACAGAGCATTCTGGCATGAAGATGCAGCAACACCAATGTTGTTGTGACTTACTTTGATTTGCATGGGCTAGGCACGGATCAGTGAGCAACTTTATGGGAATTCAGACTGCCATATTCAGACGAGTCATAAGAACAGGGGGCTCTCACAATATTCAGAATGTGTCATGTATACTTGCCCAAATGCAGACAACGTGTAATCATACAGAAAGATGCTGTATTAGTAATTACCATGGAACATCCTTAATGCATAACAAAGCTAAGAAACCTATTGGAAAAGAAACAAATTACCTGCCATTAATTTATTCTGGTGCAGGTGGAAATAAGTTTAAGTAGCCTGGAACGGACAATATGCAAGAAAATCTCTACACTAACAATACATTCAACCAAAAAAAAAAAAGGGGGGGGGGGGGGAGAATAAAGACAAACAAGCAAACAAACTGACAACACCCAAGCCCACAGAAATCCCTTTGCAAGATGCAGGCTTTATGAGGCTTATAATTTAGAAATATTCTAGCAGAAAAAAAGAAGTTCAAATTGTTTGTCAGTCATAAAGGTATCACAGTAAAAAATTATTTTTTTATTAGCTCAGGCATTCAGAGTGTGTCACACTGAGGTTAACTTCATAACATAACTTGAGTCAATGTAAGACTATATAAGGGAAAAAGTTCTATTTTCTCAGTACTATTGCTGAATCTTTTTCATTTTTTACAATGTGTGTACAGTCCTTTGTTTTTATATTTTTCATTCCTATATTTTCTGATCTCTTTTCAAATACAACAGGATATCAATCCTAGACTAAACATGTTAGGATTCCTTTTCCTCTGAGATCCCTCTAGTTCTGCTAATATTTTTCCTGTGTGTTTGGATCTCAGCATTTTTGTCATCTCTGCCAGGAGACAGGGGAGTAGGTGGAACTGGAAGACTTGTTAGCTAGACAAGATTTGACTGAATTCCAATGCAAAGCCAATTCCTTTCTTCTTCCTATGGCTGGGAAGGATGATATATTAACTGATACTGTTATGGTATGTGCACAAATGCAGAAAGACTTTCCTTAAACACTTTTGAGAGAAGTTCCCAAAGTCATCCCCTAATGACACAAAAATATAAAGCCAGGAGGAAAAAGTACCAAAGATACCGAAAATAAGAGTAATTTTAAATTTTAACTTACACACTAAGTTCAAAACTGTTCCATGTGTGAAAACATTCAAAACCGCTCAAAACTTTTGCCACATATGAAATCCAGGCTTCACCCGGAAGGCAAGAGGTATTTTGCCACTGACTTCGTTAAGATCAGGATTACACCTCTTACTACTGATTTAAAGGAAATTTTGGAGTTCAGTTTGAATTATAACTTCCACCGAAATGGAAGTTCAGCTAAGTCTGGATAGATTTTCCCTCAGGTGTGGTTAACTAATTTGTGCCAGAAATCAACACAATTCCAAAGAATTTAATACAATTTTATGTAAGAAAAATTGTCCTATATAACTAGCAAACCTGGAACACAGATTCAACGAATAGGGTCTCAAAAAGGATGCTGATGCTCAGCCAGTTTGACTTCCTGCAGCTAGCTCTGCCGGAACAGCTGAGAGTTGGCTCCTGGGGCAGGCAGGATCCCTCCTCATCGCCGTGCCTCTGTCAATGACCACACCTGAGAACCTCATTGGTACGGAAGCAGGCAGGTAGGAAGAGGCAGGTAAAAGCATTTTAGGAATAACATAAGATCTTGGGCCAATTCTACTTTGCTGAAATTATATACTATGACAAAAGTTCACCAAAGCTGCTACCAGGATCTAATTGACTGAAAGCCAGTATTAACTTTTGTACCAAAACTATAGCTAGTAAAGCAGGGGCACTTCTATTAACTTCAAGGCCTGTCTGTCCCACAGATTATAGTGTGATAAGTGTAGATTTACATCGTTCTGGCCACTTTGTTATAATAGCCATATGCATCCTTTTACTCCATGGCAAAGGTGCAGTTGAACACCCATCAGCCAAAGGGAGTAAACTGCTGTACCTCACATTTGCTGTGAGAAAATGAACCAGAAAAGTGGTTCCTTGGCAGTAATAGGTAGACTCATACAAATTCACCACTTACCTACCTACTCACAGTGGCTTTCCTTATGCCAGTTCCTGTGAGACTATGAATGGGCTTTTTCATATTTACATAACTGTACAGATTTATATTTTGATTTATTATGGATACGTTTCAACAGAGTCTACATCAACTGCATTGGGAACCTGGAGTTAAGTGAGATAAGAGTGAAATTCAACCACCACTATAAAACAGTGCAAGTGATGGATATTAATCTCTGTCAGGGACATACTATTGTAGTATGAACACTCAGTATTATTATGCAGTGGATTTAACCTGTCATTAGATACAACACCCTTCAAAACATATTTAGAAATAGGTGAAAACTGATTAATTTAAAATCTAAACAATGCAAAATGTGGACAGAAATTGAAATACATTAATGTGAATTCCAATTACACAAATGTGCCAGGTGCTTTGTTCTCCCTTAGGATATTTTGGTAATCACAGGTGACTAGGATTCTAGGGAGCAGGTCTTTTCCTACCTGGAGGTCTATAGCTGTGTTTGTGATATGAGTCGCTTTGCCTCTCCTTTAGCTGATTTAAAAAAAGCCTGTAGAAAATAAAGATCTGCCACTGACATTTTCCCAAAAGACTCATGAAGACTGGATGTTTCATGACCAAAACTGTTTTTTATTCAAATTCCCAAGCTCAAATATGAATATATAAACCTGTTTTACTACATGAATCTAAATATTTCTCTATCTTACTATAAACGTATATGAATTACGACATGAAAAATCATGTTTCAGAAACTAATGCTTAAAATGTCATTTTAGTTTCAGTGAAAATTTTTACAAAACCAATTCAAGAGACATATATTTTTGCCTCAAGATAAAACAGCGCAACTCTACCTTTCTGAAATAAGTACGAATACAGAATAATGAGTGTCTTTATATGCCACAGTGTACAGTAGTTACCGTGCCAGGTACAAATGGCATCAGTTTTGTAAGTAAAGGGGATCACTAGAGGCTAATTCAAGAAAATGCACTGTCCAGAATATGTCATGATAATGAATATCCAGTTATTGAAAACCAATTTTTATGGTGTAGAATTTGGTTTGCACTGTGCAACTTCAAGGACATAAGTCCATTTGGAAGTTGTATTCAAAATGCTGTTTAATAGTATCTAAAATTTTTTTTCTTTCTTGTAATAATCACTATTGAATCAAAAATACATTATTTCATTCATATTATCTCCTTAAGTAGTCTTTGGGAGAGATGGAAAAAGATATAGCCAAAGAACTGGCAGTATGATGACATTTATCATTGTGTATTATGATAGCCATCACCAGCAAACATAGATTAAAAAACATTCTTTAATCAGGTTTTTCTGCTGAGGCTATAAGGCTGTGAACTGGATGTCAGGTTTGCTGATTTGCTGAATTGCTTTTTGCCGTCAACAGGAAATAAAATTTAGTGAAGAAGGCTGTGATATTCTCTGAGGTTATGTGATAGCAAACCTTGGGAGGGTGTCCCTGTCACGAGGCCACCTCCACTGCCCACTGAGTTGCACTGGGGTGTGTTTGGACCTTCTACTTCACTACTATTTCTACTTCGAGGCAGCAGAGAAGGAAGGGTGTAGAAAGGAATTTGTGTGAAACTTGGCTTCCAGACCTCAGTCTGCCAGACTCCTCTGAATCAGATAGTCCAACATTTTTAGTCTTAACATTTAAAGCAAGGCATAACGAGTTTGTTTAAGAAAAAAAATCTGGCAGACTTTAAAGGGTAATACTGTTAATATTCAGTAATTTCAGTAAGAGCAATTACAGAGAACTACATATATACAAACAGGATATAATATTAATCTGAATTTACAAAATAGATGTCTGTGTCACATACAGAATCACAGAGGGAAAGAAGACAGAGATATATTTACAGTCTAAGAGAGAGCAAGTTGTAAAAAACAAAAGCCAGCTGCCAAATAAACTCTTCAGGGCTGTAAATATATGTCTTTGCCAAATTTACAGCTGTTCATAGAGGAAAAGCATGATGAGAAAATTCATCAGCAAACAGAAACTTTCCAGAGAGGAGCATTAGTAGTCAGCAGATAATCTTGACACATAAATGTGCATATTATAGGCAGAAACTAAAGAACCTGACGCTTTCAAACCAGAAGTCTGACACATGAAATAATTTTTATATTACATTTTTAATACTTAGTTATCCTGAGGTCCTTTTTAGGACCAGGTCACTCAAAGTATCTCCAGTGGCTGACAGTTACCACATAATCTCTAGGGTTGAATTTCAGTGCAGGTAACAAATGAGTCTTTGCCAAGGACGTAGGAATCTAGATTGCCATTATTTTTCTTACAAGGCTGTAGAAAGCAGAGCACAGAGATACTCCAAAGCTGTTGATGTCTGCGTAGGCAACAGATTCTTGGAAAGCCCTAGGAAGCCCCAAAGTGTCTTAAAGACAACCTTGTTTCCTTTCTTGATATCCTTGATCTAATCACAATAACAGTGTGAAAATAAGGACCTTTTTTCCCCTGAAGATATTTTTGGCTATAATTTTGTTATCAGTTACTCAAGGTATTAACTGTATCTTTGCAATATTATAAGAAAAGGGGTATCTCTGTTACCCTGATTCTCAGTACTAACATATTCTTCATGTAATTTTTGATGTCAGAAGATTATTAGCTCTATCTTTTATATTAGTTCTTGATAAAGGGATTGCTCCCACTTATAAATGAAGCAATTTTAAGGTGTTCTTGTTTATTCATTTTGCATTCTATTTTAGCAATTTATAATAACCTTGCTATTGCATTTACTAAACAGCAATGCCTCTTTACACTTGACAACAGGGCTTACTGTAAATAAGAAGTGTACAGGGTGTAAGGGTAGCATAAACTGATGAAACACCACTTAGGATGAATGTAGTGTAAAATATGCTCTAGAAATAGTAAGAAGTCAGAGTGAAACTTAGTTTTAGTTGAAAAAAAGTTTAATATTCTGTTTAGTTCATTTCTATTTGCTGATCATTTTGTTACCCTGGATTTCATCCTCCTCAATTACTCACATCTGAACTTCTTCAATGTTTCTTAAATCGTGTGCCATCATTTTACTGCAGGTCAGTCTGAAGTCCAAATAACTTCTTAAGATTGCTCTGTCAGACATTTATGTACCAGTGTACATGTTCATAGTGTTCATTATTGTTTACAGCATCTTCTAAAAAGCTTCAGACCACAATGATTTTATTTTTTATTTTATGCTTTCTATTTACTGTAGCAAAGTAAAATTTCCTCTCTTCTCCCTATTTTTATTACACAGTGGAAACTTCTCAGTGTTTGCAGGGGGAAGATAGCTCTGGAAAAGGTATATTTGTCATTTGACTGTTGTAATACACCAGTACCCCAAAGGAGGTCTTTGCACTTTCAAGAATTTTGTACTTGACCACTTTCATGCTGCAGAATTCCAGAATGTCACATATTCATCTGGAATTATAAATAATGATGCCTACAGAAACTTAAGCATTGACAAGAAGTTAGGCAGTTGAGTTTCTACAGCTCCTACTCACAACACAAACATCATAAGCATCTGCTTCATTCAATGGAAAGGAATAATAGAGAACAAAAGAAAAGGAAGTAGCATTACGGTCTATCAGAAATATCAGCTCTGTATATCCTGTATCTACATAAGCCTCCAGAAGCCTCCAGAGTCCTCTAACCAAACTGCAGCTTAACAAATACAGTTTACACAGATGCAGAGAGGAAAGCCTAGTGGTGACTAGCAGTGATTCTGGGACAGATAAAATCCTGCCTGTATGCTGCATCACAAAGAGAATTCTAAGGAATTATAGAGTACAAGAGCTAGAGACATCCAATGAAGCTGTCAAGTAGCAGGATTTGAAAAAAAAAAAAGAGAGAGAGAAAAGAAAAAGATACGCAGATAAATGTTTGTGCATCTACACAGGCAGTTTGAATCACCTGCTGTTCTGCTCCCAGATCTTGTTAGTCCATTGTCCATCCTCCATACACGCTAGACCGCTCCTGGCACAGACAAAATGGTCTAGCTCCAAGCAGTGGTTGGCAGTGGTTTGGTAATTAGATCAGTTTATTGACCAGTTCAGTAAGTAGTAGGGACATGATTGCTCCACTTCTGTTTCTTTTCTCCGCATCAGTGATATTCCAACAAACCTTACATTTTATGCACCTTTACACCTTTCAGGTCTATCTGTACCTGTATTTTTCTCATCCTATCCCAGTACTAATAAACAAGTTTCCTGGCGTTATTTGTTATTGATATCTTTTTTTCATAATGTGCCCAAAATGAATTTTAAAAACACCTAAAAGTTGTTACATACTGGAGATCCAAAGTGGTGTAAGATAAAATAAAAGAATCCTTGGCAACTGACACCATGGTCTTCCAGCTATTTCAGCTTGCAAAAGGAGGATTAGTCATGTTTCCAAGAATCAATCTAGCCATATTCAGAAATGTGGGTAGGGTTTCTTTGTTTTGTTTGTCTGTTTTGGGTTTGGTGTTTTTTTTTTCTGAAGGGGTTCAGCACAGCCCCAGGAGTTGCCATATGAAATGAAAATAAAAACCCTAAAAGTGACCTACATTAAGAAGCTGAGAACCAGTAGGATAACATAACATGCATGAAGAAAAACAGTATTGTATGTGTGTTGGAGAGGCTAAGCAGGACTAGGACAAAGGACTGAGCTCTGCAGTGCAGTCACCTACACTTGGAAATTCATAAATTGTTAAATGATGGCACAATTTTAGTCTCTGCGTTTTAGTATTTTCCCCACCCTGCTCACAATTCAGCTCAGACCAAGGACCATTTCCAATAAACAGCACAGAGATAGCCATTCTTTTTTGGAGAATAAGAGAGTTTCAGAGTACAGACGCAAACTTTGCCACAACAATTGGCCAGAGGACAAGGGAAAGAAACCTAATTTAATTTACTGGTAAAACCTCATCACTACCAATGAGGTGCTTGACTAATTCTGAGACCTTTACTTTTGTAGCAGTTTTTATACTGAGAACTATAATTTTTTTTTTATCCCACTAATGGCTTTAGCTGCTCAAATTTGGTAGAATGTCTATAGAGGTGTTATGCCAAGGCCTGAGAACAGCAACAGAAACACACTATTTTTAGGATAATAGAGATTTCCAACAGCATCGTCTTTGGAAACTCAGACTGTGCTGCTAATACCTAACAATTCACAGGACTTTCAGATTATTTCATCACAGGTGAAGACTATATAGACTTTTTGTATCTATGTCACATGCTAGCAATCAGCATTTAAAAGGAAGAAAGGTAATATATTAAACTTCTGGTACTACAGAGTAAATAAATACAGAGAGAAAAAAAATAAGTACAGAGCATAATTTCTTTCTATAGGTTTCATTTTTGTCATAAAACTACTACATTTAACAGGCCCTCTTTAAACACAGCTTATAATATTTCATAATTCAACTTGTAATATTCCTTAGCAAAAGCAAACACATTATAGATCAGGTTTCTGTGAATTTTTAAGGGTTTGGTTTTGTGGGTTCTTTTTTCTTGTTAAGTAATTTCTCTTTATAAAAATGTCCCAAGTAAGAAAAATAAATAAAGCCCTGTAAACTATTGTAGCAGTGACATATGAAATTCACTTTAACTTTTTTTTCATTAAGTGAGTATTATTCTTTCCAGTTACTGTTAGTTGATACATTTGGTTAAACAGCAAAGAACAAAATATATTTACTGCAAGTTCTGACCCTTGTTTTTCATACTGCCTTGACAGATCAGAAGTAGGAAAAGATACCTGGAAAATAGGTTGCCAGACTACAAACTATCTCAAAACTTTCCCATAGCATACCTGGGAATCTAAGGAAATTTGGTCTGCTGAAAACAGAGAAGGCTGCCCTACTACAAGCAAGAAAAAGAAAACTGTGGGGAAGACACAGGAAAGATTGGAGGTACAATACTA
This sequence comes from Haliaeetus leucocephalus, assembly GCF_000737465.1. Taxonomy (NCBI): domain Eukaryota; kingdom Metazoa; phylum Chordata; class Aves; order Accipitriformes; family Accipitridae; genus Haliaeetus; species Haliaeetus leucocephalus. The sequence goes on along the minus strand of NW_010972820.1, from coordinate 506,450 downwards.
GGAGTAACAAGATGATGTTGATACATACAGATTATGGATTTTTTTTTCTCAGTGTTAATATGTTTTTAATATTGGAAGGAAATAGTCAGCTGTAGTTGATTTTCTGTTTCTTTCTAATGAAAAGTCACAGAATCTATTCTCTTTCTTAATATTTCTAACCACAATCAGTTATGAAGCTAAGCTATTCCCTGAATGTGAGGATTTTTGTCTGGGGTAATATTACTGATACATATCAGCTGTGGTTCAAGTTCGATGTTTGAATATATGTAAAACATTTTATTACAAATATACTCAGATGTTGGTTTACTAATTGAATCTTTGATGACCAAGTGACTTGAACCTTCTGACATCTATAAAAGCTCGTCAGTATTTTTCAGCATATCTTGAAGGGATTGAGACACTGATTGCTAAAAGCAAAATGATCTTAAGCTAAGCAATTTTGAACAAAAATTTGAAAAATGATTACCCTTAAAATACTTATTTTTGCTGGCATGTAATGTTGTCAGGAGGGGAAAACATAGTCATCTTACCCAAACTGAAATCTGCTATTCATTAATTAACCAAAACCCCTTACACTGCTCAGATCAAATATTGTTAAAAGTAGCTTCTTAAGTCTGTTTGAATCCTTGTACATTTTAACTTTACTACCATGTTTATTCAAAGTAGAAGAGAAAGATTTACTTTTTTCTCTTCTGTAGAATTTAATTATTTTATAAAAAGAGAGATGAAATGATCTCGAGGAAGCCCTTACATCCAACATATATAGCAAGATGCATATGCTTTTGCCATCACTGGAAAGTGAGAGAATAATAATTGTTACAGAAAAATGCCCAACAGGAGGGCATTATTTTATATAATGGAACTTTCCTCATCTTTCTTTCCCAGATAACTTTAGATTTGGTTTCAGCTATCAATCAAATTATAAAACAACTGTCAGACAAGCAATTAAATGGATTTTAACAGTTTTGCTGTAAAGATTTGGTTCTATAAAGATCTTTCTGCATACTTGCAGAAGGGAACCTGTGGTTAAAACTTTTCACCAGCATTCAGGAGCCCTAGGGGTTCAGCACTCAACATCTCTACAACCATCTGTGTGAACCTTGGGAAGTCATGCAGGTCTGGACAAATTCTCAAATGCATCCTTTGCTTTCATTTTGTAAACCAAGCTTCTCAGATGTGTGAAGGTGAGCATGTACTTAAGTGTTTCACTACCTCATGGCTATCTCTGCCTGTGGTTCAGATCCTCAACTGCAGAAGAGAAGTGACAATACTTATCATACCTAGAAGAATAAGTCTGTTAATGCTTGCTTAGTTACCTCAGTGAAAGACCACTTAGATAAGGGGAGAGGACATAAAGTCAACAAAAAAGTGCCACAATAGTGGCTCCTTTTGTTGGGTCTTGTCAGATTCTTCATAAGGATTAAAGTCATGGTGCTGGATTCCTAGAAATCTTGCAGTTCCTAATGTGACTAAAAGATTTAGGATGTCAAATCCCTTTACTGCTTCACAGGTCCAGATTCTTCTTGCTCAGCGCAACAGAGTGGCGGAAATTCCCTGAATGCGTACATACAGAAGACTATGTCATTGCTATCAGTTCTGAAACAAAAAGCACATCTTTCTCAATGAAAACTGTGAAGAACTCCATCTATGTTCAGCAGTATGGGGGGCACTAGAGTCTTCGTCACTTCTGTTGTTGGTTTTGTTGTTTTCTGTTCCAGGAGATCCATTGGCTCTTAGTTCAGTGCTTGCTTTGAATTCATATTTAGAGGAGTGAAGTATTGTTATAATCTTGAATTCTACTTTATTCTGGGTTTAATATACTATGGACCCAAAATTAGGATTTTTGTTTGGTTGGTTTTCTTCTTTCAAGTGTTTGTGAGCAGAAAGAAGGCTCAGGTGTATTGTGATTCACATACATCCCAGGCATGTATGCCTTAGGCATCTGGAAGCTGGTTACTCTTGGCGCATGCTCTGCATATTTGGGTCAAGGAGATTTGGAAGTTAAGTTAGAAAGAAAAGAAATAGCATGTGAAAATCAGATGCGCTATGTTTTTGATACAAAGTTCATATCATCGTTCTCGTAAATTTATTTCCTATATATGGTATGCAGAATTTCTAATACAAAAATCCAAGGCCTAACTATAGCCATCTGGGCCAAAAAGCCTATTAAATACGAGTATATGATGGACCTGAGAGTAAATTACTTTGGGGAGTTTTTCAATTGTGTATTTCTCTCATAGAAAACACAGCACATTTGTGTTTCTCTCTGAGATCTGACAGATACATTTATTTATTGTGAATGATGCTTTTAAAATTGCAAGCTAGATTGCTCAGGATTATAGGGAATGGCATTGTATAGAGCAGTCAAGCATAAAGAAAACAAATATAATGAAAATAAAAATGCTAGCCAATGCTGCTTTGCACATCTCCCCTAAAGAGGACAAATAGTTTTTAGAACACTGGAAGACTTTGCAGGGCCAACTAAACAGAGTAAGCTTGACAGCACAATTCCTTTACTTTTCATAGACTTAAAACTGGGACGTCTGTTCCTCTGTAAGTCTACTGTGTTCTTATTTACCTATATTGATCCAAAACTTTTTCAATTTTAGTGCTAGAATCCTTGCAGCTACGACTTCAAATTGACTCACCACTGCCAGTATTAACAGCTGACTAGGTTGCTATATTTTATCTAAACACACTTTATCACATTTTTCTATTGCCTGTATGACACAAACTCCAAGAGCTTACTGCAGCAGTGCTGCTATGGACAGATCCTATGAAGTACTAGGCATCCCTTGGAAAGGTGCTCAGAATCCACAAAAACCAATGGGCTGAATGACATGTGGCATCTATCAGAATCAGGTTTTTTGTCCTGAAAGTTGTAGCATTTAAGCAGAATGAAGGCATATTGTCTTATAGCTATGACATTGCTCCATAAAGGAAATTTTGGAAAAGTATATTTAACATTTGAAATGATCTTAATATTAATGACCTTTATGCTATTATTATTGCACCTATTTGCACTGAAATGATATATTGTAAGCTGTGTTTGGGTTAATGTAACCCTCTATAGCTGCTGATGTACCTTACAGGAGGGCCAACTATATCTTCTGAGGCAGTTTTGTGCTATTGTTGACCAGAAAGGGAAAAGAAGCACTAAAGACAAACACGTCAAAGTATCATTTGCCCGTAAACAAAAAATGGAAGATAAGGGAACACAGGTATTTTGTGAATAAACGATGCTTAAGGTGCAGAAAGAACTGAAAAGAAGAAAGGGTGTGATCCATAAGAACAACTCACATTTCTTTACCGTTCACCACCATATCTGCTGGTTTTATTTTGGCTTGATCAGAAGGTTGTGATATTGGCAACAGGACTATTATAAATTTTAAATGGCAAATTTTCTTTATTGTGGCAGAAACTTAAATTTCTTATGAGGACTATGTTCAATTTACACTGGGAATTTTGGGCATGCAAATAATTTAGTATCAAGCTCCACGTGAGATTGCCCACACACAGTCAACTTTCACATCCTGGAGTCCACTTCAGCTCCTATACAATTTTTCCAGAGTATGAAGAAAAATTTCCTCCCATCCCAGCAATGCTGCTGATGGAGAATTCTCAGATCACTTCTCAGAAATTTTATTTGACTGTTGATACCAAAGTTTCCTTCACAGATCATGAGCCATTCACAGAAAAATGAATTTTTAGGCAATGAAGAAATCCGACTATCCAGATCAAACCTGGATCCATGCATGCTATTGTTGGCAAAATGTGTCTGCAGTTGTCTAGATCCACAGATAATACCTCCTTCTCCCTGTCTATATAGCACGCGATAGTCTGCTATGGCAAATCATTGCTTAGTGTGGCCAACAGAAGTGATCCTGTGATTTTTGGTGTCTAACCTATTTTGAGCGAGACTGAGAAAAAAACCCAATATATCCAAAACAGGTTATCAATTACTACTGATATCTGTCATAGTTATTTTGTTTTAATTATCTTTACTAAATTTTACAACTTTATTTTACACACACACATTTCTGGATCACAGGATAAGGTCTACATAGCGATGGCTATTGTGTAAAAATGTACAAGCATAGTATGATGTACCTTAACCAAAATATATAACTGTGCTTCATGCAGGAGGAAAGAGACAGAGGAACTTTCCTGTGCTGGTTTAGGTGTAGATATTGGGCAACTCTTGCTGTGCTCCTGAAACAGCGATTCATAGCCTTTTCTCATTGCATTAGCCACACTTCTATCATACATACGACAATTTTTTCAACGGTTCAGTGTAATGGTACTCCGTATGCTAAACTGTCTCCCCTCTTCCATTTACATCAAGTTCAATGTTACACTTTTAATCTTCAAAGCTCTGTTAGTATGGCCTTAGGCTACTTCAGTGATTGCCTGCCACAGAATGATGTGACTTTTCCAGGCAGTGGTTTAGGAAATATGGAATTTTAAAGCGCAAGGATGAGTCTCAGTAGAGTAGAAACTGAATTCAGAATTTTCTCTGTGTACCTGGAACTCATTTAAAGAAGAAATGAAAGTGACTTCTATAGCCTCCAGAACTAAATGCCAAGGCTCAAATCTTTACTCTTTCCTTTTCAACATTTATATCTTATTTGGGCAGGAATTATCTAGAACATTCCAGCAGCAACACTGCTATAGAAAATGTTTTGGGAGTTTTTTGTTTGTTTAATTTCTGAACTTTAAGACTTACTGTTTCTTTTAAATTTGTATCACTTTCCAAATACATAGGCACAGAAGAGCTTCACACAGGAATGGAAATTATGGAATTCAGCTCTCTTGTAATTACTGACAAAGCTGAGAAGGATTTCTAGGACTGCTTATCTCTACAGATCTAGTCCTGACAGAATAATTAAAAAAAAACCAAACAGAATTAACTAAAGATAATGTTATCATTAAAGAAAGCTGGGCAGATCATACATATAATACAGATTATCATTGTAAAGGCAACAGTATTAAACCTTGGTTCATATAAAGCTATTCCAGGTAACCATATTAAATACATTTTTGAACCTTTGAGGTCCTTGCTTAGTAATTTATGTTAAAGCTGAAGAAATTAATGACTATTTAAGGAAGATTTGGCTAGAAAATGAAGATTGTCATATATCATATATTCCATCTTTTTCTAGAAAACAGGTGGTATTAACATAGTTTAAACACCCCTGAAAGAGGTTATAGTAGAGTATCTGATATAAAATTGTTATTTACAGGAGTTTTAAGTTACATTGGGAGAAATAAGCTGAACAAGACATGGTGCAATTGATGCAGGGATGATTCTCATAAAAATGTAGCAAAAGGCGAATACCACAGAACTTATTTATATCCTCGTCTACAGAATGATCCCTGATTTTCTGTAAGAGTCAATGGAAGAAATAAAGAGTGGACTCAATCATTGGAGAACATTATGTTCAGACTCCCCTACAGTAGAGGTTGCACAGACATTTTGCACTACTATGCTGCTTATTCCACCAGGATTAGACGTAACTTCGACCTTCATTTCAGCCACTGGGTTCAAATAAGGCCTTGCCGAGCATCTAAAATTTGGCTGCTTAGTTATCAAGTCCACAAGCAGCAGCTGACAATACTAAAACCTCTATGACTTAGAGAGGTATCAGGCAGACTTCAACAGGCAGTCAGTTAAGGCAGTGAGGACAGGGTGTCATTCTGTAGGTTGTGTATTACATCAAGTGGGTCCTTGTACAGCTCAGCATTGGTGGGTTTGGGGTAGCCAAAATTAGATCATGAAAGAGGTCATAACTGCCTCTCCCAACAATATACCTCCAAGAGCATAATGGATCATTTGCAGTCAAACAGCTAGCTTTATTTATAGTGTTTATGTGGCACAAAAAAGAACCACTAACATAAAAATTATTTCCTCAGGAAATATTGAAGAAGGAAAATAATTTCAAGATAATGAATGAATACTGTGGTGTTAATCTATGCTCTTTTTTACCACTAAGTAGCAATGTGATTAAAGAAATTAGAGTTAATTAAAGGTAAAATGTTTCTCCTGTAAATTGTTTCATGCATCTGATAGTGTGAGACATGCCACTCAGAGACTATTTCACCCATAAAGCCTTCATGTTTATAGCCTGCATATAACATTTGTAACCATCTGTCTAATATGTTTGGGTATTACTAAACAGAACTCATCAGAAGAGTTACTTTTACTTGAATTAATGTCCATTGGTTTTGTAAACTGTCTGTTGCTAAACTCTGACTTGGGCTGATGAATGCCAGGACAGTTATTCCTTAAACCAGCACTACACCTATGAATTCAATGAACAAGGCAAGTCTTCTGTTTCCATCACTGTAAGTTTGTCTGATCAGAGCAGCCCTGAGTCAGATCAAACAGGCTGGTATTAATGTCATTCTTTCTGGTCAGTTAGTTAGTGTTGAATGAGTCTAGGGAAGGCGAGAATGGGATGTGATTAATTTTTTTATAACATATATAACAACAAAGTAGGTGAAATCTGTTACCAGAATTCTTTAGCTTGCATGTATTAGACTAATATATGAGTCCCTGGGTAAAGTCAGTGTGTGCATCTTTGTGGTGTATTTTGTTTTTTTGCTGCTCCATAGACTTTCTGGTACAGAAGTTTAAGAAAATAGAATGACTGTCTTGGGTCAGGTTAAGCATAATACAAAAGCAAAAGGCTCACCCCTCCACCAGCTGCACAGCAATGCTTTCTGTTTTCAGACAGTTCTACTCTCTAGTCATACCACCAGAAACATAGGAATGCATATTTGGGGAACAGAAATCTTTCTTTTCTGTGACCCACATCATCCACGGAAATAAGAAAAAAGAAAAATATTTTAAAAAAGCAAAAGAAAAGTCTGGAAGATCCCAATGCAGTCATTTAGTACATCTTCTTGTTGCCAAAGAAAGACCAATGGTGCAGTATTTCTAGAGGGACTTTTTCAGCAATCCTGGGTTCAAAATTTAGGAATCATTAATATACTTGTGTCTTAAGTCCCTATCTAGAAATCTGACAAAATCAGACAAAATCGTGTGGTATTTAATTAAATGTTCTTGCCTGCCTGTAAACAGTGAATTAACTGGCTTAAGAAAGAACTGTCAAAGGCAAAAAAACCCCAACCCCAACCCCAAAACCCCCCACAATTGAAAACAGGAAAACTCACAGGATAATATTCAATAGCTAAATCTCTTTTCCCCAAATGTATTCATAACTTGTCTCTGATTTATTGGTAAAACTGCTCCTGAATTACTCATGCCACGTGATTGATTTCTGCCTCTTACCCCTATGTTCTCGTTCTATTTTGGATTGTTAACTCTTAGATTTTTACTGTTTTTAACTCTTTCATTGTAGCAAGACCTCACCAAGCTGCAACTGCCTCATTAATGTGTTTCAGAGTCACGCTTGTTCTTTCACAACTGCTCTGCTAAAAGCAGTTATTTTCAGTTATTGATGTTCTACAATAAATGTCTTCCATAAAACTTGGTCATACGCAGCAAGAGATTTCATTTTATTAAAGTTAAAAATAAATCTGCATGGGGTTTTCCAGGTCAGTTTGATCAACATAAATGCTGTTACGAAGTTTTAAATTTTTTTTAATTATTATTATTAAAACAAATGAAAAAATAAAAACCCAAACCACTTGCATATCAAATTATACTAAATATATATTAATGGATCATAATACATAAAGCACAAGGTTGTAAGCATGTCACGCTTCGTGGTATTCTTTCCAGCTCATTTTAAGCAAATATCCAATGAATATTCGCTTTTCTGTGGAGGAATGATGCAGGAATTGATGCAAAGTGATAGATGCAGCTAATCTCATCCTGAGCTGAATTGGCAAAAGCCTATCCATCAGGACAAGGAAAGTGATTCCCTCTATTCCACATTTTTGGGGCCATGTCTGGAGTGCTGCATCCAGTTTGGGGCCTCCCAAAGCAAAAGACATAATCAACAAAATGGAGGGCCTCCAGTGGAGGCCCACCAAGATAATTGAGGGACCAGAGCACAGGACGTATGGAGAGGTTGAGGGAACGGTTTTTGTTTAGTCTAGAAAAGAAAACACGCAAGGAGAATAACACTGCAGTTATCTACTGTCTAAAGGAGAGGTTATGCAGAAGAATGGCTCCTATTTGGGTATAACAAAAGGACACAACTCAAAGTTTCATCAACAGAAATCCCAAGTGACTATAAAGAAAAAAAACTGTCAATAAAATGGCTAAGCCCTGTAGCAGGTTGCCAAGAGGTTGCAGAGTCTTCACCCTTGGAGATATTTAAAACTTGTCTAGACACAAGCCTGAGCAACCTGGTCTGACTTTGAAATTATCACTACTTTGGGCAGGAGATTGGACTAGATGACGTATAAATTTCCCTTCAAACTGAAATTGTGCTATATTTCTAGAAGTCTATTTATTCCTTGATTTAGGGTCTGCTTGTGTAAATCCCTGTGATACAGGAGTTCCCAAAGAAAGTACTGGTGTTGATTTTACACTGTGAAAGGAAAGGATGCCAGGTATAATATTTTTGATCATCAACTCATCCAAGACTAAAACACAGATTATATCAAATGCTGTGTTTATATATAACCAAACTCTTAGAAACAATTTCTGTTTTGTTTGGATCCTGGGAGGGTACTTGTATTGCTTTTATGAATCAAGACCCTCAGTGGCTGTCCACCATCTACATAGACAAGTTAAAATGTTTCCTTAAAGACATTTCATGCCTCAGTGTGTTTGGATAAGGGAAGGGCCAATGTTCATTCATTCCTAAATTCCATTTTTTCCCTTACAGCAATTTTATTCCTTGATGAAAAATTCTATTTGCTGTACTGTACTTAAAAGCCCCAACTGTGATGTCTTTTTCCACCACAGAAAAAACATGTCGATGTCAGATACTCCCAACACATTTAGGATTTTTAGCTATTCATGGTTGTCATGGCTGGCTAACGCAGAAGGTCAGATCTGAATTTAAACTGAGGAAATTAAGTGAATAGATGTATTTAAAATGTACTGGACTAGACTAGATATACTCTGTCTTGTCTCTGATATTTTGGATATGACCCTATATATAGCCTTTCTTTTGTGAAACATCAGAGTTTGATAAACGGACAATTTAAAAGCATAAGTAATATCCTGTCCTGCCTGCTATGAACACCACAATTAACCTGATTCATGGGACATGAGTGTCATGAAATACATTGTTTGACAAGCACCCTAATTACTTATACTAACAGCAAGTATGAATACTGTAGTTGAAACAGATCTGAACACAATATATCATAAAGTTTGCTGTAGCTTTCTTCACAGAGTTTTCCATTCTTTAAGGGATAAAGAATTTTGTGGAAAACTCTCATTTTTTTCTCTCTTTTTTTTTTTAACCTCAAACCTAATAAAGTTTGAGCTGAATTTGAGATTATGTATTTATACAGAGCTGTGTCTGGAATGGAAAGCATAACTTTGGATTTCAGATACGATACTGAGACAGGTGTCTCAGAAATAAGAGTCAAGATGGTGTGGGTTTTTGTTTGTTTGGTTGGGTTTTTTCAAATACAGTTTCTAATCTTCAGCTGTTTACAATACTGATTGCTACAGACATTTAATTTTCTTTGTAGGTCATTTAAGTCAATACAGCACTCATTTTTCAACTGTCATAATAATCAGTGACTTCGTGTTATTTATGTTGCAGCCTTCTCCCATTCTTTTTCATTCCCTAATGCTTTCTGGACTAAAGAATTTTGTGGTGCCAAAAACCAGATAATAAGAAAACTAGCAAAGACACCAAACATTTCATTGACTTTTTCAAAAGGGATTTCCTCACCAGTGACATTGTTATTTGAAAGATTGTACTCTCCAGCTCCTCTAATGCTGTACAGTTTTAATACATCATCTCAACTGGGGGCTGACTTCTGAGTAAGTAGTAGACTTTTTGATCTTTTAGCTACTCAGTGACCCATGAGAACAATTTTGTGGTTTCAGTCCACTTCTTTGTTTGCCAATATCTTTATCATTAAAACAAACAAAAAAAGTTAATAGCTGAACTTAGTCCACAGGAATGGGTCTGAATTGGCCCTGAGAATACACTGCAGTCAATTATGCTTATTTATTATTTATGTCACAGTGTACCCAAAATGTGATATAAAGGCAATTTGCTAACTTTTAAAGAAGAGTCAATGTTTCAAAAAACCCAACAGGTTTCTGAGCAACTAATAAATCATACTGCTAAAGCTTGAGTGAATGAAAGTGTTGCAATAAGATACATTCTGTGATGACTGGTAGAAAGGTTAAATACATTAAATAATTTATTCTGAAAAAAATATTTTATAATTTCTGTCTTTATTATTGTAATCAGACATAATTATATTTAAATTATCTAATTATCGGAATTTAATGACTGGTAACATTTCTTTTCACAGCTAGGGTTATATATTGGTAGATTGAAAGCAGCTAAAATAATAAATATAGAATACATTATGTATAAGGAAGGAACTGAAAATTTTTATCTGTGTAACAGTGTAGGGGGGGAGGGGGGGAGGAAAGGAAAAAAAAAATCTCTGAATATGTGAAACAGGCAGAAATCAAGCCTGGAGAATAATTGGTTAGAGTGGAACTTAGAGGTTAGTACCAAAAATACTCAACTGAAACTGAGAGAAAAAAACAGGTTGAATATTAGCAAAAAAGTTCCTGAAGATAAACTCTAGGAAGATGAACAATCGCTTCCCAGCTGAAGTGAAGAGACTGAAGTTTTACTCTCAGATGATTTTGATGTATATGGACAGAAATATTTCAAGATTTATTATAAGAAGCAGGAGCTTAAATTAAAAATGAAAAAATATAATAATTTAAAAACCCACCAAATTTCAGGAGCAAATATACCTCTGTTTATACAGCTAATTCTAATTCAAGGTATACTGAAGTTAGTCTTACCAGATGTTTACCATAAATATGGTTCATAGTACTGGAGGTTAATATAAGACCCTGTGACAAATCCAACATGTTAGTGATTTGTATTTCTTACTTACACAGTTCTGTGAAACCTTTTCTATCTGAAAATGTATCATAGGTATCACAGATAGTGTATTTCAGCCTCTTAGTTTTAATGTATTAGTTCTTACTAATTACTCTTCCTGAGCTTTTCTCTGTAAAAGAAAGGATTATTATTATTATTTTCAATTTATAGTTAGAGAACTGAGTCACAGAGAAACTGGTATGTCGTCCATGGCAGAGACAAAAACTGTAGTAGTAGTGGAAACTGCAAGAAAATATCTTAAAACCTAGGTTTGTGTTCCACTAACTACTGGAGACCATCTACCATTTCCTGTCTCACTATAAAAAATTGGTTTTGTTTAGTTTAATTGCTAACATTTATTCTTTTCTGTTGTTTTTTATGCATCTTGTCACAATGAACTTTTATGAAAGATGAAAGTTTGCCTCAAAACCATTTTAATTTCTAGTTAAAACTGTTGTCCAGATTTGATGTTACACAAATACTTTGATTGCCTGTCTCTCTCTTTTTTTGAAACCAATAAATATTCTGATGTTTTTTTGTCAACTATAGATGTAACCACAATGCGGGTGTTTCAGTTATGATAAAAAGTAGCAAGAAAGATTGAACTTTGAGTGTGATGAATAAATGACTCTCATAAACCACTTCTTTAATCCCAAAGTGAATGCAAAAAATCAAAATGCTGAACTGATATACAGTTTATGCTTACCTATGTGAGAGCCATGGTGAATACTTCTGAAAAGAGGGTTCACATTGCCCATTCATATCATGCATACACAATGCATTTATGGATGTCATCAGTGGGTTAATTTGAGTTATCTTAATTTTGAGGAAACTAAGATAACTACTTCAGACAGACAAGTTAAAATTGAAGCTTTTAAGCTGGATAAAGTAAAATCTCATAAGGGAAAAACAAACTCTAGATTGTGAGGATATGTAGTGGGGAGCTAGACCTCAGGCAACAAAACACTGAATGCTTTCTCTTTCTTGCAGCCTACATCTCTATCCATTAGTGTTAATCTATCCATTAGTGTTAATCTTTGCATCAGCTTTGATGCATACTATGTCTGGCAGAGTAGTGGCAGAACCAGACATATACCTGCAGGTAATTTACCAACATACATTATGCCTGTGGATGACATTCTTGTATCTGCACCCTCCTTTTTTCACCTTTTTTTTCAGTGGGGAGGTTCATGTTTCCGAAAAGGTAAAGCCCATTTTAAACATTTTACAGCACTTCGATTTCCTGTCTTTTTTTTACACAAGATGGTTCCAGTTCTGACTCCAAAGCAATTTTGAGCATTTCCTGCTAAAAGAGAACTCCCAAAATTTCCTAAAACTAAATCAAGAACTTGCAATAATAGAAGTTTCCATGGATAAAATACCTGATTTTTTTAAAGCAGGTACTGTATGCAAGAATGTGTACATTGTTATGCCTGAATACCTACTTGTATATCAACAGTCAGATGATCAGTTTTGGACCTGTTCTTGGGTATAACTTACCATGCCCATTGTAAACCCTTTACACCACTTGAAGGCATCCCACAGAGCTTGTGAAACTTGTGCTTTTGCATTTTTATGTGATCTGAAGTTCCTACCTGTTAGATTTGGTCATTTTAGTATCAGAAAGGAATTAGAAAATTGTATCCATAAGTAGGTGTCACAAACTTTTTTTAATACTGTGGTGACACTTTTACAAGTTAACCTAAGGTATAAACAAATAAGTGAAGGAGCACACTAAAGAATTCACTGACCCCCTGAATAGATCTTTCTGTAAATTCAAATTCATGAGATAAATGTTCTTGCCCTAGTTTTTTTAAAGTTGCTAATGGCTGGAATAAAGAGATAGGAAATTATGATGCTCCTTAATCATATAACTTAACAAATGTTTAATTAATGCTTACAGTTGTATATCTTATGATTCGTGCTACTGTTGATGGCTTAGGAGCTTCACAGTCACTGGAGTGCTGTATCTTTCTAGAGCAGATATTGCTAATCAGAAGGTGTGTAATAAAATGAGTGAAAGTTTGCTAAAGACAAAACTCTTGCATGGGCATAATCATTTTGGTTTGGGAAGTGAGATTTGAACCCAAATTACTAAAGTAAAAATATTGTTACCAAAAATTTTAATCTACTCCTTTGCCATGCACACGTCTGTGCAATTTATCAAAGAAAAAAAAATCTCACTAATATTCATATTCCAATAAAAATGGATCACAGCAAAAGTAATTGTGAAATATAGTCAGAATTCATCAGGAGTCATCAGAATATGGTACATTAGAAAATAATTGATCTCTTTGTTTCAAGGAAAGAAGAAAAGGATTTTTAATTTTTTTTTTACTGCTATCTGCTCTGATTTCAAAAATTTTCCAAGTTCTTTTTTTCCCCCGAAGTATTTTAGATGGATGGCCTTCTTCGAACAAACAATGAAAATTTATGTTAAATCCATCTTCTTTAATGTAGAAATTAAATAAAGTGTACCCAAAAGGTGTTCTGTTTTGTGTTGGGTTTTTTCACTTCTAGACTTTCAATTTACAAAATTCTATTTTCACAGTTTTGTTATTTAAGAACATACAAAACTGGGAATAGTTCCAACTCACAATGAAGAAATTACTGTTCTTCACTGAAAACAAAGTTGAAACTCTGAGAGCTGTCACATGAAGACTAAATGAGGCCAATTAATTCTGTTTTTTCTAAAAGTGAAAACACTTTAGAACATGAAAAACATGGATTTTACTAATTGGTTTACACCCTGGAGATACACTATTGGCCACAAACACTTACTATGAGGCAATGTGTGGAATGTCACCCACTGCATCTGCACACAATAAACTATTTTTCATTAAGGATAAATTAAATGTTATAAAAACATATAACTGTCTTTAATGGATAAGGCCAAAGATTAATTTATCTGAGTATTCTCCTGCCAGCAGTGGTGACATGCAGATGCCAGGAACAAATTACAGTGTGTGTGTGTATATATATATCTCTCTCTAAACATATGTAAAACCCCAAGTAAATAGCGATAGTTCTTCACAATATTCTCCCAGCCTCCAAGAACTGACATCTCAGTTACATCCTGAAACAATGGTCATATTTTTGAATTACACAGTCCTTTTTGCTTTCCATGCAGTTTCGCCAGTTGCCCGTTGAGTTCCTGCAGACTTTTAGAACTCCCACATCTTGAGCCAAGGAGCTTTACAACTTAACTACAGACTGTCAAGAAATACTTCCTTTTCTTTTTTCTGAACTTGCTACGTACTACCTTTATCTGATGCTAGTTTATGATTCATAAGGTACAGTGAGCAACTGATCCCTCTTCCCAGCTCCATATCACTATCGATGTTCTCTGGGCCGCTCTTTCTTTTAAGGCTGCTGACTTAGCATTTTCATATATATGTACAATGACTTACATTGATAGTATATGTATCAATGAACACAAACATTAAATATGTGGTGATGTTTTAGAAATGTAAACAGCAATCTTTTGCAGCAACTAGATCCCCATCCTGCCAAGTTGTCTTTTCTCTTCCAGCCATTTTGTACTCTACAGGAAATGTAAAATGCAATGGTCACCAGAGGATGACATTACAGAAGTAAGCTCTTCATTGGCTCTAACCTGACAGAGATATTCTTTGCCAGTCACTGACCACAGTGCTGTAGAGGGCGGGAGGCATGTTGTCTGTCTGGAGGCCATGAAATAAACCAGAACCTAGGCAAGTTATCATTCCTTTTTTCTGGAGAAACAAGGGGGTCCATTACGACCTTGTGTCATGAGTTGTTATGATTAGCTGTGTTTGTAAGAGGCTTGGTTTTGTTCAGTATGGCCTATGTGTGATCATTTCGTATTTTTGAAGCTAAATTGTCAGTTTTAGGATTTTTGTCCACCTTTCTGTACATGAACAATAATATTTATGCTTTGTACAATTAAGAATGCTGTATAAGGAATGAGAATATTAAATATTTTTTTCTTCTACAAATGAGAGAAGAGAGAATAAAAAGGCGTTTACCAAACAAGACAAAAAGAAGATAAAACAAAAATCAGAACACTTTCTTTAAAAATACCTATATATTTCTTTACTCATGTAAAATTGAATACTTTGAAAGAAAGAGAATGTAAAGAACTTAGGCTCAAACAGTTAAAACAGAGATCTTTAAGCAACTGTGGTGATATCATAAGACTCAAGTTTCTCCTGAACCGAGATGGTTAATCTCACTTAAGATCACCCTTCCTTTCCCTTCCTGGAATGGACCAGAGCCTCACTCCCACACAGACTGTGTAGTTGAGATACCAGTAATCTTGCTATAAAGAATTCAGGTCTGAGCTCTGAAACAGAACTTGTACACAACATAAAATCTTGCTGGCTAATTTCCAACACTTAAAGAGCCTCAAAGCTTTTGATAGGAGCAGCAAAGAACTGACTTGCAGACAGCTAATGATTTGGTTTCCAGACAAGCAAATCCATTTGGGAAATGGCAAACCAACTGTCTTTAAAAGGCTTCCAACAGTGTAGGTCACTATACTATATCTAATGGAAAGGTCATCTCTTAGGAAAGGTTAGAGAACAGTGAGAGCTTTCTACTTTTTAAATTCAGATCATTCCATTGAAATGGGCTGCAAGATGAATGGAAAGAGATGGTTCAGCCACACAGCTGCATATCCTGACTGCCTGGCTTATCAAGAGAGTGAGGAGGTTTAGCACAGAAAGACATATGAACTGGGACAAAAGAGATATAAACATCAGTACAAAATGCATATTTTACTGTTGCTGAAAAAACAGCAGTTGAGGCTGGCTGCCTGATAGTGCCAACACACAGTCAGCAAAATGTTTTCTTTAAGTTAGATGTGCAGGAATTATTATTAAAAGAAAGAGCATGATTTCTACTAGAGACATTTTAAATGTTCCTATTTTAATTGCACCCAGTCCAGAGTTCATCCCACACATCTCCCTACTTTTTGCCCTGTCCCCAAAAAGTCAGAAAAGCTGTCTTTTTGCTAAGGCTAAAGGATTAAAAAAAAAAACCCAAACACCCATGAATACTAATTTGACTCTGCATAGTCTAGAGCAATTTCTGCCTTCCAGCAGCTATGCAATTAAAATGTGAATCTCCCTATATATTCCAGGTCCAGAAAATCTTATGGCCTTGTATCAGATGATAAAATAAAAATGGACAAAATCCATGGAAATATGATATGCATTCAGATAAGAGCTGCTGCTGAACCTTCATGCATCTCTGTTCTGTTTTGCCAGTGTTCCTATCCAATACCACAGATCATTTTTATTACTTAAGTCTTGCTTCCAGATAGTAAGGGTCATTTCCACATCACACAGAATCCGTTTCTTGAGCTACAGTGGCATTACTTATTTTTTGGTGGTTTTTTTAGAGAGTACTCTGGATGTTTTGACATGCATAGCTCTCATTTTTTTTTCTGATTCACAAGTCATGAACTGCTTTTGCTCAGTATTTCATGGCTTTGGATCTTTGTCTATAAAGTTCTTACATTTTATCTGTGATAATATTAATCCTGTGCAATTCCAGACTAGTGAAATAAAAAGGAGGATCATCTTTTGATGAGAGTATTAAATTATTCTTTGCTACATTCTTTATGATGAAGATTGGTTTATGTCTAATTTTTGCTTGTGAAAGGCAAGAGCAAACCAAAAGGGCTTCACATATTGCAATTCACAAGGCTAGTAACATTTTCTTCAACATTTCAAATTCTAAAAAGAAATAGGCATTTTTCTGTCAGTCGTCATGTGTTTATACTTCAATGTATATTTTGATGAAAAAAGATACTATTTTAAAGCCAATTTTTGAAAAAAAAAAAAGGAAAAGAAAGAATTCTTTTTAATATCTTATTATGCGCCAAGTCTCAGTCCTAGAAACATGATGCAGCTTGCACCCTGAAGATTCTTCAGGGATGATATGGGATGATAGTTAAAATTAGTTTGAATTGTTTAAAAATCAAAGGCATTTTTAGATTCATTTGCATAATATGCATTCACTGCAAATATTCTATGTTCTTGAGAGTAGGTGACCAGGAGGACTACTGAGTGAGAAAGCTTTTGATTATTTACCACTTAAACATAAGATTTTTCTGCCTTTAAGATCTTTTGCCTTTAAATTGTTATGGTTGCTTCAGACTGAAAAAAAGAAAAAAACAGACTAAAGGCTTTTCACTAAATATTATTGCTAGTGCGAAGTGTGTCAGAAGAGAAAACACATAGTAAATTGGCATAGTTTAACTGATTTTTTCTATGGCCATTTGTACTGAGTGAATAATTTTATAGCAATAATTATTAAAACTTTCTGCTATTTAATCCTTTCATAATACTCACCAGGTTCTGTTATTTAAAATTCATTTTTTTCCAGAGAGAATTTTTTGGGCTGAAAGTTATTTTAATCAAGAAAATTACTTTTGAATTCATAATGGAGAATTCTCATGTAATGGTATTAGGTAAATAAATTATGCATTATTATTTGTATTTCATATATTCATACATATGTAATTTCTTTATGAAAGTAACTGGTATACTTTGAAATTCAAATAGCAGTCTGACTGTAACAGTAATAGCTTGAATTGTGCTGGTTAGTTATGTCATTTTATACACGTGAAATGCAGATTACTATAAGAAATATTATAGGTGAATACAGATTGAAAAATCTCTTCATTGGGAGTAGAGGCATATGAATACTAATTTCTATGAACCTTCACACTAGCATATACCAAACACATAACTATCTAGAGAAAGTACATGTAAAAGAGCTCCAGAATTGAAATGTGAACCTCATTCTTTTAGAGTTGTGCCCACTGTTCAATAAATACTTGTCTCTGCACTCTTCAAGCCAGTGCATTTTCCCACATGAGGTGTGCACACACCTGATATACATTTTAGTCCCTTCATACTCAAGCACTCCTTGTGGATAGAAGTAAATAACTGTCTACATTCTTTAGTTTCAGAGACTTTACTTCCCAACCTTTTGGATTAGGTGTAATGCTTTATTTCAGCTAAATAATTGAGCCAAAACATAAGATCCATCTCTTTCAGTTTCCTTTTTCTTCAGATAATTTCCCAAAGAGATGCCGATGGTGGTTCTTCAGTGTCTTCCTGGAGAAATGTGGTTCCTTTAAGTTGTTATGCAAACCTGTCTTTGCACTAAGTTTTCTTGAAATTATAGTATTACTCATGAGCTATCATTTCCCCCTGAGTCTATTCAATCCTGTATCGTATGGGTTTGAACTGTAACTGGGGAAAAAGGGAGGGAAGGGAGAATACATATCTTTCATGTCAAATATTTATACTGTTACTTACATTTGCCATATTCCTTTGGATATTTTTGAATATCATTGGCAGTGATAGCAAAGGGATTGGGGAATAGGTATGTCAGTATAAGATTGTATTTAGTCCTTACTGCTTCAGCCATAACTGTAAGCATTAGCTGATGGTTTGTCTCACAGTATCATTGTTTCAGCAGCTTTCTGCATCTAGTTTCTTGGTCACTATTGATTCTTTTCTTCCTTGTCAGCACTATGGATTAAGCCTTTGCTCTGCATTATTCTTTAAGAATCAATATGTAACTTTATGAAAAGATTTAAGTATTTGGTTTAAGTTTTGTGATCTAAGCTGTGGACGTGGCTTTATGTTATGAAACTATTTCTTTTTTTCTTCAGTAGGTTTCAGTATGGATTATCTATCATTGCTGCTATTACTGCTTCATGATGCTAGAAAACTGAATTCCAGAAGTTCATCTTAAAGTCTTCTCTTATGCCTGGAGGTTTTTACCTCTGTACTTTGAATGAGACAGTTCACACTAAAAAAAGGATTCCTTTAGTATTTAATTGTCTGTTACTGTTTCCCCCAAATGTTTTTCAATTAATTGAAAAGTATTGAATCGTATGTTTACTTTTTTGAGGGGAGGCAAGAATATACTAAAGCATTTGCAGGCTTGAGTTAAACAAGATATTAAGTGCCATCTTTGCCAAGACGTCTAGATGTGTGAAGTACAGTGTATAGTATTAAAAAAAACAACCCCAAACCAACCAACAAACAAGTTATGTGAAAACATAATACATGGACACGCTCACAGTGCCACAGTCTTTAACTAAAGTTTTCTTTGTTCTGTTTTGGATGGAGCAGGACTCAGTCTCTCAATGAAGCACCCCAGTAAGGCAGCTCAGGCTGAGGAGTACAGCAGGAAGGCAGCAAGCAACTCCAGTGAACAAACGATGTAGAAGCTGCAAACTTATTCAGCACCTAGAACACACAGGAGACTAGAAAAACCCATCTCCTTGACTGGAACAGCCTTCATGGCTTAGGCTTTCCCACATTGCTTTTGAACTGGGCCTCAGCATCGATCAGGAGATCAGTGCCCTGTGGGGCTTGACACCTGCTTTATGCTCAGTGAACCCTTAGCTGCCTGTTGGTGAGCTCTCCTTTTCCACTAAAGCATTGAATAAAACAGGCTGGTTTCAATCCATGTTAACCTTCAGTTTGACTTAAGTTAATCTGCTTTAGTGAACATTGCAATGGCCTGGGAGTACGCACTTGATCAGCCGCTGTTGCTCAGCTGAGGGTGTAGTCACTTCTGAAACTGTCCAAAACAATCACAAACAGGTGCAGGGACACATCGCAAGATAATTACACCTTTGAACAGTAACAAATATTCATGTCATGCTAAGTAGCATCACAGGCCTCGCTAGTGTTCCAAAGGTGAAAGGTTTCATCTGCCATTACCTTCCCCTACATTCCAGCTAATCCCTGTTATTTCTGCTTGTGTAAAAGTGACTCTCTGCACTGAAATGTCACATATAGGAATGCCGCCATAATTTCAGAGAACAATGACATTTGAATGCAAATGAACTGGCATTTAAAGGGCTTGAAGTGTTATTTGTAGAAGACTGTTTCAGGCAGCATATAAGGAAGTCCACGCTCCTGGAAATTAGTCAATCAAAACCCAGTAAACTAGCTAGGCCATTGAGACAGTGCTTGTATGATGTTCAGTACAAAGAATTACTAGGATAGACTTTGCAAGGTTAAGGAGTCTCCTATATAAAGTCCAATCTCCTATATACAACAGCTTAATCTAGTTGAGGCACTGGATCTTAAGCGATAACACGCTCAATAACCTCTCCTTTCAAAGATGCTCTGCCAAGCTTGGGTAAGTCTCAGTCAACAGGGGAAGTTAGAAATTTATATTTAGGCAACCATGTCCCATTATTGATCCTTTGTGCTCAGTCTCAGAGACTCAAATGGCTCAGTTTCCCATGGAGAAAAGAAACCTTACCTGACCTTATAAAAGTATTAGAATAAACTATGCTGCAACACTGATCAGCTACTCAGTAATGCTGCAATCAGACATATATTAGATATCCAAGATTTCAAACAAACAGAGCTGTTTGAAAAATTATTATCATTTTTCTTCAGGAAATTTCCCCTTTTTTTGGTTAAAAACCTCACAATTATTTTGGTTTGGAAAATGCAATCATGAAGTTTATGGTAGTTATGGAAGGAAATTGGGGAAGCTTGCACTTCCAATATACTGTGCATGCTGTGTTTACTGATGACACAATATTTTCTATGAGATGCCATAGTTTCTCTCCTGAACAAGGAGAGCCAGTGATAGGAGTCTGATATGTGTTTCTACTTCGTGACCAATAAAAGAGAACGGGAATAAAAGACATATAAATGACAGTTCTTATGAGTTACTTTAGGGAAATGCCTAAGTCACAATATATTTACTTGAATGTTTGCATGCACCTCAGACTTTTCCTCAGTTATATGTACAGAATATATACTTGCTATTAATCTTTAATGTTTAGAAAATTAATTTGCATATATCTAGCAGATACAAAATTTATTAAAATAATTTGTACTCGCTTTTTTTAAACCTGACCTTTTATTCTTAAAGAGTTTTTATCAGATAAATGATTCTATATTAGTGACTATCCTACAGAGTTTAAGGCAGTCCTTAATTTATGGGCTCAACTTAACCACAGAGTGAATTATTGTAACAAGGGATTATTCTCTGCAGCTGAACAAGATACTGTGCTTTCTACAGTTTTCATTATTCCCTTGCTAATGCTGAGGAATTCCTTTTTCTGATGTGTTAGTGCCTTCCATTTTGTATTTCAGGTTAGACATAGAACATTAGTTTTCTTTCTAATGTGAATTTTAAATTAATATTATATTTTACATTATGAAAGGAAATGTTTCTGTAACACAAAGATTTTTTAAAAATCATTTTAATTATCAAATGCATATACCACAAAGAATGGAAGTCCACACTTCTTGCTATGCTTTTGTTCTCTTATTGGCATATGAAAAGTCAGGATTAGCGTTGCAGACCTGTCATACTCACTTGTAGTATGTGAACTATAGGTCAAACCCAGAAGTGCAGCTCAAGGAGAGAGAACAAAAGAAAGTCAGGGTCCATTCTGAACCTAGAAAAGTAGATTATTTTTTATTTCAGATCTTCTGCCATACTTTTTAATTTAATTTACAATATTGTACTTGGAACTTAATGAGAAATATGTATTTCTCATTAACTGCTTTCCTTAAGGACAAGAAGGCTTCTAAATGAACCATGCCAAGGACTGGAGTAAACTTTAACCACTACAGGGCACTTGTAGTTAGTTTATGTTCCTGGGCCATGGCACACTTGTGAATTATACTAGAACCTTCAACTGTAATCATGTCTAGTTCACATTTCCAAGGTGAAGTGAGATCCTGGACCTCATTAAAACTGCAGCTTAGAACTGCACAAAAAGCTGGGAGATCTCTATCAGTACCAAGTCTGCTAAATTGACCTAATGTTTAGTTTGAAACTAGAACAAGACCCTAAAGCCTGGATCAGGCTATATAACACCTGTAACTATCTGTAACTACCAAAAAAACCCCCTGAACTTCACTCTAGGGCTTTTCCTAGGTACCAGCTTCTTCCTACTGCATTAAAAAAACAAACAACCCCAAACAAAAAAAACACCATTATATCAGGACACACAAAAAAATTGAGAGAAGAAAGGACAAATCTTCACTAGCATCTCAACTCTTAATTTCCTCTGGGCGTGTTACACATGTAACCTTAAACTAACATACCTACCAAGGCTCCACAGCTCAGGCTTATGGAAATTCATCACCTTAAAAACCATTTTTATTACAAGGAGAATTACATAATTGGTTATGATGGGGCAGTGAGGCTGATGCCATCAGGCCTGGAAGAGGCATGAACGCGGTGATGCCAGGGTGCTCCATCTCCCCAGCCCAGAGGTCCCTCAGTGGCCAGGGAGCGCACCCACCTCGCTCCCCGCTGCTCTCCCTGGCCACGGCCACAGACCTGACATCGGCAGTCTGGCAACAGGTCTGGTTTCTCGTGCTGCTCCTGCTGCAGCAAACAGCACTCGGCTGCCGGACTGGTACCGCATCAGGTACAATTCTGCACGCCCTCTTGTTGCCTTTCCTCTTTCTCGGCCTTTCTTTTCACCACCCTTGCTCTCCCCTTTCTCTGCCCAAATAAACAACCTTCCCTAATTAATTTTTCTCCCTTGGTGCCAGCTGTGATACACCTGAAGCCAAATTTATTATTTCTGATAATGTTACCTAGGTAGTCTCTGCCACCTATGCCAGTGCTGCTATGATGAGCCAGGTGCTGCTGGCCTTTCAAGGCTGTGCTCCCAAAAGGTGCCCAGAGTTTCCCTTCAGTTTTCTGTGAAGTTTGACTGCTTCTTATTCAGCTCCCTCTTTAAGCATCTGTGAGGTCTGGTCGTGCTTCATGACAGGATTTGTAACTTTTGTCAGCTTCTCACACGATTTCTTATGTCATGTCCAGTAGTTTTCCATGTCCTGCTCAGTTCTCTTAACCTCAGGCCAGGAGAAAGGTCTTGTCATTTGCCTGCAACCCTAACGTGTCAAACCTGCACTGAAACCAAGTTTATGTACTGAAAAGTATCCGCTGTCTTTCTTTATGTCAGCTTAGGTAAATGGATTTAGAAAATGATGTAGTTAAACTGGTGTGACTTCCACGTGTACAGATGCTCTGAGAAAAAGATACGCAGGTACTACCTAAAGAGATTCATCTCTGCTGCACTAATGCTTATTTATATACAGGTGATTTTTAGAATAGTGAATAAATCTTCTATCTCCTCAAATTTATCCTATCTATGCAATGAATAATTATTAGTAACCATTAATCTATAATAACAATAATTTATAAGCTACATGAAAAATGGCAGAAATTCATATTTTTATTTTATACTATAACTTGAAGAAGGAATGAAGGCTGAAACTAAACCATTTCCAGAATGTTGAGTTTTTTTCTTGATCCTGTGGGTAACCTGAAAAGCCATATATAAAAAATATCTGTGCTGACTTCAGTAAATATAAATACTGTGATAGTTCAGGCATTAACTGATGAAATTGGTTGAAAATATTACTACTTTTATCGGTAGCTAAATCTTTTATGTTGTGGGGAGGTGCAGTGTTTAAACAGCTTAAAAACTATGCTTGAACTAGCAAAATGGATCTGTTTGAAAGAAGACTGCTGACTGTACAGTAAAGTATGCTAACTCTCTTGAAATGACATGCATTAGTCCTACATGCGTACCTTCTCATGTTCCTTCTAGTACAGACATCTCCTGAGAATACTTTCCAATTGCTTTCCCAGAAGCACAAAGATGCTGCATTAAGGTGTGGTAACAAGGGAGCAGAGTCCACCTCCAACCTTCATTAGATAGGTTGTGACTTTTCTTTTATTAATATAAATTGCTTCATTATAAGAGATCATCTAATTATTTCTGAATTCACAAGAGGATATTCAAATAGCCCGAAGGGAGATTTAGATTTCAGACTTTGCGGGAGAGAGATGGACATTTGAGACAGTTGTCAGGGAGCCTTTTATTGTAGATAGCCTGAAAATTTTGATAGCTCTGAAATTAAAACTCACCAGATATTGACAAAAAAAAAAAAAGAAAAAAAAAGGAAATAAAAGAACCTCCAAACAAGATATATGTGTAAAACTTTGTGTTAGATAATCATAGTGCTTAGAATTGCATTCATCTAACCATCAGGGGTTTGTAACAGAGTTATAAATATTTTATGGGATTTTTAATAATAAAAAAATCCTTAATGGATATGATATAGGGTGAGTGCACTACTACTTGAAAGCTCTGATGTATGGAAACTCCAGCAGCTTTGAGCTGAATCAATAAATCTCACAAGTTTGTGTTATGATGCCTTAGTATCTGGTCATCTACCATCCATTTCCGAAAAAAGAAAAACTATAATAAAAGCATTGGGCTGTGGTTTTGTTCAGAAACTAAAACACTCAAAGAGCTTAGGAGTAGGACAATGTAAATAACTGATTATTTCTGTGAAGCCAAATAATTTATAGAATTACTTATTCTTTTTTTTAATGAAGTGCAGAAAATGCAGTACTCCCCAGCATGGGGAAGATAAAAATTCAATGTCCATATATACACAACAGGTTTAAACCGAAACCTTCCACAAGGACCACTGAGTTACAAAGTACCTGAGACCTGTGCCTTCTCCTTGTTGACACTGTTCATATATTTTTTCAAAGTAAGACATGTACATGAAAAATCTGGCACTCAGTCATTCCATCTCCTTCCCTTTAAAAAGAGAATCATCAATACAGGCACTTCCTTCTCTTTGCTTGTGGGCTCTCAGTGACTATAAAATTATTTAAATGCAAAGCAGAGTAGCCCTAACCAAAGGTTCTGCAGAAGTTCTGATTCACAGCAGTGGGTGGCCTGGCCTCTCAATTAACAGGGAGATTAAAATCTGTGTCCTGAAATGGATTGTGTCCATTTAAACTTTGTCAGCCTGTTCACACCTTAGAATTATTAGGCAGAAAGAGAACATCTCTTTACTGCATCCAGCAGTCGCAGCTGATACTGTTGGGCAAATGTCCCCTGCATTTGCAAGTTATTTCAGAAAAATAAAAAAGTGAAACTTTTTGATGACTTTATTATTTCATTGCTTTCCTTATCATTCCTTTCCCTCCAACTTTTGTCGCCAGCGCTCTCTGATGATATTTTATTGCAAAAAATTAGTATGTGTACATTTATCTACTTCTTTATAAATTATTAAATAGGCAATGTTTCCATTTGGAAAGCACAGAAAAAAAATTTGAATACAAAGAAAAATATTACTGAAGGTAAAAATAACTTTTAATAATAACTACCAAACCCCTTAGTTCCCATTGTTCTTGTAATTCTGCTTCTATTAAACCAGAGCTTAAACTATAATTTGTCATTGAACAAAAATTTAGGAGGCATGTTAGAAGTTTTGAAGATCTTGTGGTATTGTAGATTAGAAATAAGTGAAAGCTGGGTGGGAAAGAGCTACTGTGTGTAAATTAAGAATTAAGCAGTTGAGGGTTGGCCTGATTTTTATTTCTAATTAGTCAGTGCTTTTCTAGTTTCCTGGAATTGACTGGGTCCATTTCTCCATCTTTAGGAGAGCCTTTATGCATAACATTTTCTTTAAAAGAATTCCTTTCCCAACATCTTATATACTTAACATGGTACAAAATTGCTCTGGTCAGTAGGATCTGCATTTGTAATGTGTCAAGGGAAAAAACTCTTTTTTATATTCAGAGTTTCAAAGAAAGGTTTGATTTTGTTTTTAAAATACAGACTGCTTCAGGGAAGCTGCAGATCCAGGGGTAGAATCTCAGTACAGCTGAAGCTACAGGAATTTTACAGCTGACATCAATGAAATTATGGTTTAATTTCTCATTTTCAATTTGGTTCTTTTCAAGCATCTGTGTGTGCTTAATTATGTGTGAAAATACCTAGACTGTATGAGAGAGTAAAATTTTGGATGGGCACATGGCCAATTAATATAAGATTCTTTATAACTATCACCTGACATTAATGACAAGTAACTTTAGTGCAATACATCTTGCCTAATTTTATTGATTTCAGAATATGTTCCACATGATTAAGGACTGCAGACTGGGCTCAGATATCTTACAGTCTCTTCATCTTCTTTGTACATAGAGTGTGGATTTTAAATGTTACACCTCTGGGTTTGCAAGACTTTCCATCATTTTTTGTAATTCAAATCTGAAGATTTTGAGAAACAGTTTAATAAATCTAAGAAGAAAGAGAATATGATACTAAAATGTTGTTCTCTAATGATTTTTCTGTGGTATTCTATGTCATTATATGAAGCAACCTAAGCCCTTTCTTAACATTTTGTTTACTGCATAACCCTATGAAGAGGGACTTTTTCCTGGGTCCACATGAACTTTTGAGACTTCAACACAAGTTTTTCATGTCCTTCTGTGGGAACCTACCACCTGACTATCCCACCACCAAACTTCTCAGGTAATTGCCACCTAAAATATTCTTCAAAACAAATCAGACTGAGTTAGTTAAAATACATTAATTCGTAGTTTGAGTAACCTTGCCTGTTGTTGCCAGACCACCGAGCCCTCCTTCCATGACTGAGCCCAAGAGAGCAATAATCTTCAGCAGAGGGACTAATAAGTAGCTAGTAGGTGTGGTATAACATCTTAGACTGCAGCTGCTGTTTCTAAGTGAACATCTGTCTACAAAATACATATCTTATGTTGAAAGAACTTCAATTCAGTAAATATTGTTGTTGAATATTTTATTCATTCTAGAAAGCTGAGTTCAACTCACAGGTCAATTTACTGAAGTGCCAATACACCAGGCTTTGGTACACTTCACAATTACAATTTCCAGGGCCATGTATTGTACACTTCTAATTCAAAGTAACCATAGAGTAATTAATAATCTATATGCCTCCTAGATCAGGATGGGATTAACTTGAATGTCTGGTGAAGGAAAGCCTTTTTTTGTTTATTTCATGCTATTTTGCATTCCTTTGTATTAAATTTTTCCATATTAATCTGTTTTCTTCAGTCTTTTTAGTAGACTAGTCCTGAACAAGACAAGATTTTTTTCCACCAAAATTCTTTTTTACTTCTGCTGTGCTTTTTAGAAGTAAGTCCTCTGGGTAGCGAATGAGTTATTAGTACTAGTCCCTCTGCTGCACTCTACTCTGTAGAAAAGTTCAGTCCAGAATTTGTAATCAGAATCCTTGCTTCTCCTGAGTACCAAGAGGACCATTGTTCTGCCTCATCAGTCACTACTTGTAAGGATATTAGCTCTGATTTTGAAAACTGTTTGGCTTTTCCAGAACAACTTTTTTTTTTTTTTTTTATTCAACATTTCACCTCTCTGTTTTTCCCTGTCAGTTTCACAGAACTCAAACAAGTCTGTGATGTTTGATTATTCTTTTCCTTTTGTTTTCCACTGTATGATGGGCCCTTTTTTGCAGTTTAATTTTGATAGTAGATGGAATAGGTTGTTGGGTATTTATATTGTATTTCTGTATTGTTTTTAAAATTCAGATGTTAAGGAACTCTTTCATCCAGAAGAATTTTACTGAAAACTGGTATTAATAGTTAAATTTCAAAAATTAATTTAATTTATTCATATATGTGTGTGTGTGTATAAATATATATATATAAATGTATGTGTGTGTATGACATATTTTGTATTAGATTAGACAAAAGATTTACCTAGGTCAGCATCCTTTCCTTCAAAAATGAGCCATAGTGTATTTTTAGTGAAAAAAAAAAATCATATGTCATTATATATCAAATAATCATTCCTCTACTACATCTCCTGACCTCCAACAGCATGTAGTTTAAGGACTTTCCTGGATAAGAAATATATCTGGATTATCATGTCTAGAAGCTACTAGAGAATTTGTCCATTATGAACCTGCCCAACTATGGATATATTTTACCTTCCCAACAACCCAAGACCCATACATTCATTATGCATATCTTGAAAAATACATATATTTTTAATTTCCTTGAATACATTGAAATTTATTATCCTTTGTTCTTTTTATGAAAGTTACAGGAAATAGGAACAGGGAATTTGGAGGGTGTATTAAATCTGATAAAAAAATTGCTTGATTCATTGAGCTAAACCAACAGTCCAGAACGAAGCTTTTCCAACCTTGGGCTTTTCTAAATGGAGGTAGACTTCTGAAGCTGTGGTTGTGGTTGCGGTTGCAGATGCCTTTCTTTGAAGAAAGAAACTAATGTTAAGCCGAGTCTAGTTCTTCCATGAAAATGTCATGAATGCTAAACGTTGAATAAACACAAATTACTTCTGCTGTTGCTTTTCTTTTATCAGTTTGCAATTTACATTCCCCTGAAGAACATTCTTTCTCTTGAAGACCAGGTTATCTCTACAAGTTCTAAGAAATCACAATAATGGTGAATTCATTCTTCAGTATGGGCGAAAAGAAGAGAATGACAAACAGAATGAAGCATCTTGTGTCAGGTCATACAAGCATCAGTTCTTCACATACGGTGCAGAAATGCACAGACTATAGCCAGAAGGCACCTCAAAATCTTTGAGGTTCTGGGCCTATGTGAATTTTAAATAGTCCTGTGCTTTTATTGATTTAATGGAAGCTGAAGATTTCATATCAGTTTCAGGTAATGATGTGGACAAAGAAATGGAGCAGAAGCTGATCTCAGCATAGGGAAGCATGCAACATTTGCCCAGCACATCACTTTCACAGAAAGGAGTGGAAGCATTGGTAGTAACTGGTTCAGTATGGCAGTATCTAGTGTGTAAAATTACATTTGGTCAGTTATGTGAGCTTTTTTGGAGACTGTCATATAAAAATGTAACCATCAGCATCCAGATAGCTTGATGATGGAAGTTATATTGATGGATAGATAGATTGGATTAAATTCAAATAAGGAACTCTACCAAGATCATGAATACACTGGGTAGCTGCAGGATACTCAGGACCACTGATGCACAGATGAATTCTTTCACTACAAAAGTTTCTTTACTCACCAAACTCTAAAGTGAAACCGACATCAAGTGACTGAAAACCAGTTACAACTTCTGTCCCAGTTTCTCATTCCCATCCGTGTGCTTATTGCTCCTTCGCAGATAAGATTTGTGTACAGTTTCTGCTGTCTTAACTTCTTCAGTCTTATTCTAATGCACTTGTTTCATCCTCCTAATACAAAGCCCTTTCAGGTCTCATATTAAATAAAATTCATGCAGCTTATTCTTGCTTGATATTGTTTCACAGTTAGTGCTATATTTCACACATTTATTCACTACAATATGAAAGTCTCTTTCTCTCCACATAGCAAACACTATCTGTTGGAGAACCTGATGAATTCATGAAGTAGGAGAGAGCTTCTGTGCCATGACAAAGCTGTAGGACTTTGTATGGACTATATCTGCCCAGCTGCAGATCGTCACAATTGAACCTTGCCTCAATTTATGTCTTGTGTTATATGCAAGACTCTGCTATTTCACATACTGGAAAACAGTTATCTCAAGACTTCTGGGTGCACATAAAGAACTCCACTTAGTCTAAATCACATTTAACTGGAGGCTAAGTCCCAGACAGCAATCCATTCCTTGTACTCCTTGTAGCAGTACGCATACTGCTTGTATGTAGTCCTGTTCTAGCTTCAAAGTTTTGTGAGCCCATAAACATCGTCTTCATCATCTCTTCTATTATGTGAACATGTTTTCAACTAGCAGGTGGATGTGTCTGGTGACTTCTATTTGTTCTCTCAGTTGTCCAGGATAGAAACCTAGCTTTTCTTCTAGTGCCACTTGATTTCCCAGTACTTATGGAGAGAAGACATACTTGCGTTAGGTAGAACAGCATTGTCTCCTAAGGATTTATGTGGCTTCTTCCTTCTCTCCATTGCCAGTATGAAAAAATTAAAGGGTGGAGTTAGGTAGTTTAGGTACTTTCTTTAAAGATAAATGCCTAGAATTGTGTTGAGACACTGTAAATGCTGGAAAAAATTTATTATTTTTTAAGCTGTATCTAAATACAATGGGTTTCAGATATATGCAGCTTGCTGGTATTATTACAATAAAAATAATATGAATAATACATAATAATATGAAAGGATCCAAAGTAAGAGGTTATTCAGAGGTAAATGAGTGGTATTTCTCAATATTAACTCTTCTCTACTTTAAATAGACTGAAGTACAGCGGAAATATTTACAATATTTACAGTGATCAACATTGCTATCCAGGTATCCTATGTTGCTGATGTATATATGGAGTGAAGACATCTTATGTTTAAATACATTAGCTGGAGTTCCAAAAACAGTTAAGATAAAAATATATGGAGTTCCGTACACGTTAATTTACCTCAGATGTCAGCAGACTATGTTGGCCTAGCCAGATTTCAGTACTGCTTTGATTAGACAGCTTATGGCATGTAAAGTGTCTCTGTTTGAACCCGGACTGATTATCACTACACCACACTGCAGACTGCTGTTCTGAAATGTTGTGGGGTTTTGAAGTGTTTGTCTCACCCAAGCTACTGTTTCACTTTCCCAGTAAGCTGGGAGGGAGTATTGTTGCCTCAGTTATACTTTCAGGCTTTCTTCACAGCCGTAACAGGAGGAAATTTATTTACTTTTTAAAACAAACAAGCAACCAAACAAACAAACAATGAGTCTGTAGTGCTAGACAACAACTTTTATTCTTATATGGAAGTCTTAGCTAGCTTCTCCTAAGCTCTGCAAAACAGAACTGGAAAACAGTGGTACCATACCACGTAATATCCTGCACATACTCCAACTTGATCACACAAGGTTACAAACCTCTAATTGAAACTGAGTAAAAAATATGAAGTCATCTGTGACTATATTACTTGGTATTATAGCTTACAATCACAGTAGACATTTGAAACTGCTATGTTCTCATCACTGAAATGGTCTGCCTAAACTTCCCAAATTGGAGTCTTCAATTCAATCTACCTGGACTTGTGCAAAGCATTTGACACTGTCTCGCACAACATCCTCGTCTCTAAATTGGAGAGACATGGATTTGACAGATGGACCACTTGGTGGATGAGGAATTGGCTGGATGGTCACACTCAAGGAGCTGTGGTCAAGGGCTTGATGTCCAAGTGGAGAGCAGTGACAAGTGGTGTTCCTCAGGGGTTGGTGTTGGGACTGGTGCTGTTTAACATCTTTGTTGGCAACACCCTCAGCCAGTTTGCTGATGATGCCAACCTGTGTGGTGCGGTCAACGTGCTGGAGGGAAGGGATGCCATCCAGAGGGACCTTGACAGGCTGGAGAGATGGGTCCGTGTGAATTTCATGAAGTTCAACAAGGCCAAGTGCAAGGTACTGTGCCTGGGTTGGGGCAATCCCAAGTACAAGTACAGGCTGGGCGATGACTGCATTGAGAGCAGCCCTGAGGAGAAGGACTTGGGGGTGTTAGTTGACAAGAAGGTCAACATAACTCGGCAATGTGTGCTCACAGCCCAGAAAGCCAACTGTATCCTGGGCTGCATCAAAAGAAGTGTGACCAGCAGGTCGAGGGAGGTGATTCTCCTCCTCTGCTCTGCTCTCATGGGACCCCACCTGGAGTACTATGTTCAGCTCTGGAGCCCCCAACATAAGAAGGACATGGACCTGTTGGAGCAAGTCCAGAGGAGGGCCATGAAGATGATCAGAGGGCTGAAGCACCTTTCCTATGAGGACAGTCTGACAGTTGGGGTTGTTCAGCCTGGAGAAGAGAAGGCTCTGGGGAGACCTTATAGCAACCTTCCAGTACCTAAAGAGGGCCTACAAGAAAGCTGGAGAGAGATTTTTTACAAGGGCATGTAGTGATAGGACAAGGGGTAATGGCTTTAAACTGAAAGAGGGTAGATTTAGATTAGATGTAAGGAAGAAGTTCTTCCCTGTGAGGGTGGTGAGGCACTGGAACAGGTTGCCCAGAGAGGTTGTGGATGTCCCCTCCCTGGCAGTGTTCAAGGCCAGGTTGGATGGGGCTTTGAGCAACCTGGTCTAGTGGAAGGTGTCCCTGCCCATGGCAGGGGGGTTGGAACTAGGTGATCTTTAAGGTCCCTTCCAACCCAAGCCATTCTATGATTCTATGATTCAAGTATCACCAAAATATTGTATTTTCAAAATGCAG
Organism: Haliaeetus leucocephalus; assembly: GCF_000737465.1. Classification (NCBI taxonomy): domain Eukaryota; kingdom Metazoa; phylum Chordata; class Aves; order Accipitriformes; family Accipitridae; genus Haliaeetus; species Haliaeetus leucocephalus. The sequence goes on along the minus strand of NW_010972820.1, from coordinate 474,436 downwards.
CTGAAAAGTATAAGTTCCAGACTCATTTGTCCTAGTTTAAGGGATAAAATTTTAAAATCTGACTGAGCTAGGACTGAAAAGATGTTTATGTTGAAATAAAAGTAAAACTTTGACTGTTATTTTCACGTGGCTCTCACTAACCAAAACAACTTAGTTGTATACAGATGAGTAGGAAGTTGCTGAATTCTAGACCATCAGGGTACTTTATAAACTGTGATATGAGTCTGATTAGTTATATGAAAATATCAGAGTCACTGAACATTGCCAGGATGAAAATCTCAATTAAACCTTTAGCATCCTCAGTATTTCTGGTTTCCCATCTGGGTGATTGCACTCATAATGTAGGGCAAGATTCATATATTATTAACTAATTAATTAGTTTCTACCATATGTGAAAACCTTTGGCATGAAACATCTCCCTAGCTATTAAAGGTGACTAAAAGTACAGATAAAGGACAAAGGGGAAGAGTACTCAAAGTGAGAATCACACTCTCACTTACCTTTGTCATAATTGTAGCTCATATCAAGTTCAATTTTCATGAGTAGTACGCAATGAAACATCCATATAGTACAACGTGGAAAGTTCCCTGTGGGCTTAAATTTACTGCTACCTTTTATATTCACTTTCAAAAGAAGTCAAGCATAAAATTTACTCATGTAGGTCCCTTTGCACCCATTATAGGCAGAGGGCAGGGATCACATTTAGCTCTTGGTTACACATGTGCAAGGTTTCTGACTTCAGTAGAATTTCATATGTGAATATGAAATAAAAATGTGTCTCAATGTACTTCACTTTCTCTACCTTCTCTGTGAAGAAAAGCAGGCATACAGAGTTAGTTTTGCAGGTTACACAAATAAAGATTCATTTGAACAGCAATTGGCGCTCTGCATGGAGAACAACTTGCACCCTAAACCAACAAATCTTATGTTTCAAACCCTGTTAAAAATAATACTTGAAGTGGCCTGATAGCTTGTGATAGATACCATGTGGTACTTTTTATTAGTGCATTAAAACTTTTCACCTTATCAAAATATTCCAAAAACCTTCCAAATTGTTTGAAATCCTGGTTTAGGACACTAGCTTTATTTTTATACAGCTTTATCTCTACAGAAACTGGAATGACAAAAATCTATATAACTGTGCAAAACTTCATAGAAGTGTTATATACAAACTCTGCCTGTACAGGGAGTGCTCACTCATTGCAAATGTATGCAAAGTGTTAAGACAGACTAGAACTGTTTGCCCTAAGAGAGAAATGGAACTTTATACCTGTGCTCAAACAATTAGGCAGGATTGGCATCCTCATTACAACCTCTTTGGAGCAGGTGGTCTGTGCAAGGCATGGAGTATATTGAAAGTTGATTCCTTCTTAACACAAGCAAAGCAATATGCAGAAGTGATAACTGAGTCATACTACTCTGTGGTCGATACAATTTATTCAAGGTACTATGTTAGAAGCAGTATCTGAAATCTCAGACTCATGTGGAGTTTGCTAATACAGAAGTGGATTGTACAAATTGGAGCTTTGTAGGTAAAAACGAAGATAAAGCTGAAGTCTTTGAAAAACTTACCCTTAGCATTATTCTACCAATGCATTTTCTTGTTCTACTAAAATGAAAATAACTCCTAATCAGCAGTGAGTACAATTGGAAATTTTCATTTAAAACTTCTGGTTATTGCTAAATGGCTTTTTATCACAAATGAGATATTTCATTTTAAAAAGATGTGGGTTCTTTTCAGCTTAATCTTTCCTTGAGAAAAAGCTGACAGAAATACAAAATAACCTTTCTGATATATTTATTAATATTAGAGCCAGCTTTGAAAGTGGAGGATTTCAAACTCAGTCCTAGTAAAGTAAATTCTGAAGATGTTAAAAAAAAAAAAAAAATCATTCAAGTATAGAATTCACAAAATGAAAAAAAATGGTGACAAGTTGAATTTTTCAATGAAAGAGACTTTCAATTTGTTCAGGCAGCTTTACATTTTTTTCTGAAAAGCAGAAAATACATTGGCATTAAAAGCAAGTGATCTATATAAACTTTGCTTCCTGATTATTAAAAGAACCACAGATCACATTGGAAAAAGTATAGCAAAGCAGGAAAACCTATCACTTCCCATGTGTTTCAGGAGCCTCCAGGGGTTTATTGCCCTTTCTGAAAACACCATACTCAAGAATAACTTGATAAATAAACTCCTGTCTGGATATCATTGCCTTAAAAATTAAGTTGCTTTGCAGACCTGATACCCTTTAGGGCTCAAATTTATAGAACTTTTTTTTCTGAACAGTTATAAACATTTATAATATTATATTGCAAAATACTTGTCCAAACAATTGTAGTATTAACTGTATGGAAAACAAGAAGCAGGATGTCATAAAGCTGACAGAGAAAGAAAAAGCATGTAGATATTTATCTTAGCTTTAGACAACGTACAAAAAACTTACAAAGAGAATGTTTTGGTTTTCTTAATACTGGACATGTCTGTGAAGCATGTGTTGCATTTTTTTCACTTGCAACCAAGGTAATTGTTTCTTAGTGCATTTGTGCACTCTCCAGCTAAATAAACCAGTACATTACATATAGTTGAATGTTTAGACTGTGTTCAAACTTAAGCTCTTAAATTTAAGGCACTCTCAACCCCTTAAATCCACATAAACAGGGAAATGTTGAAGGTATAACTTGTAGTAGATATCTAACTCCACTAAATCTCACTGAGGATTAGGTATCTAGGTGTCATGTGAGGTTTTAAAAAATGTCCCCTTAGGCTCCTGAATTAAAGCACTCTGAGTTTCAGACAGGGTGAGAACTTGCAGCTCTCATTTAATAAACTATTTTCTTTAAACTATCCCTACATCTTTTTGCACATTTTTCCTCTATGACACTATCCTTTACGTTGACCTCCATTTATATCATTATCATCAAGGGGTGTTTTGAATTTCTGACATGTTTAAAAAGTGAGGTTAAATAACAGTTTAGATAGTTAGAAAAGGTAAAGAGTACAAAATGAAAACAGTCAAGGAACAGGCCTTCTCAATTCTGCAAGTAGGACTGGTGTAATACCTAAATATATGTAAATAATAAATAAATAAATAAATAAATACATAAAATATGAATAAATTTGGTGCTATAATAGTGTTTTAGGTGGCCAGACAACCTGTTAGTCAGAATAAGATTTTTGAAACTGTTTCTTCCTTTAGCCCTTCAGAAATACCAGGAAGAACAGACTTCAGTTGAGTTACTCCTCCTCTCGCTTCTGTGGCGGAACTGCACAAATTGTTTCAGGAAAGAAATCTTCAGTTTATAAGGACTGTAGGACATTGCTAGCTCCTGAAACAAAGAAAATGAGGCTCCTGCCCACATGAGACCATAACATTTATTTTTAAAGTGACTGTATTATTTACTAAATTTACACACTCATATTTAAAAATAGATTGGCAGTATTGAAATTCTCTTGATTCAAAGAAGGCATTGCCCATGGTTTAACCATTGCAATCGCTGTTCATCTCTTTATAGAATCTAGGCTATTCCCAGGTCATTTTTGAATTAGGTGCTTTTCAAATTAACAGCACCAATGAAAAGTAATGAGAGCTTTATCCCCTTTTCAGTGGTTACATAGAAAGCAGGAAGAATTTTAATGCAGCCGTAAATTGAAGACTAGAAATAAAAATTTCCCATGCTGCTCTATGCCAATAACAAGCAGTCAGTATATAGACATGAACTTTGTAGCTGTAAGAACAAAATGTAATTATGTTATATCTCAATGCTAAATTGTATGTGAAATTGGTTTTTAAATTAATATAAATATAGAAACAATACGTAAGTTTATAGCCTATACTGGTGATATCAGAAACCAAATGAGATAATAGATCTTATCAACCAAAGATGAAATATTTAGTTCCACCCACATTTGAAATATTATTCTCTTCTATTCACTTGATAGGGAACAAAGACCAAGTAACAATTTATTTTGTGTTTGGAATTATTCTTTTTTTGCCCTGAGCTGGCATATTGCTTAATCTTGGCTCTTCCACGAAGAAGTGCATACCTTAAAATACAATCAAAACTAGCCTTTGTCCATGACAAATAAGATATGCAGAATAATTTCATTTTGTCTAAGTTTATTGGAAAACAGGCTGCAGAACTAATTCTAATTTCTGTGAGAAAATGCCATTGAATTGGGGCAAAAATCTAACTTTTTTTTTCTTCCAGGAAGAATGAAACTCTGCAATTTCATTTTGGAAAAACAAGTGAGTGGGTTTTTTTGTGTAGCTAAAGAGGAATCCCTCCCTTTAGCCCATGGATCTCACTCACTGAGCTGGATGCCAGGACCACTGGCTCTGTAAGTTGGCCTGAAAGATATGTCTGAGTCTTTCCCTAAAGGCTTTCATTCTAAAGACACTTCCATTTCCTAAATGAAAGACACCCCAACTGAAATATTCTGAACAATTTAGTGTTGAAGACTGACAGCGACCTTCTGATTCATGCAAATGATAAAGCCAGTGCAACATAAGGAATGAAATCCAACACAGGCAAGTGATTCCACTGTAATTCAATTTAGAACAGAAAGAATCACCTGCAAGGTTGTAACAGCAGTTTATTCTCCATGTGCCCCTGGCACTGTGGCTAATAGTATCCCTTCTGGTTAACAACAGTGGCAGAAGGTGGAAAGAAGAGGGGAATTTGTGCACAAATTCTGGATTATTCAGCATTATTCTAAGGCCAGGTGATTTCATATAGACACCTCAGTAGTCATTGCACAGCAACAAAATTGTCTTTCTACACTATTCTTTAATTCTAGTTAGCTAGTAAATACTTGATTTAGAAAACACTGGTTGAAATTCTGTGGTTTCTGTCATGCAGGAGGTTAGGCTAAGGAAATATAATGGTTATTCTGGCCTGGAAATCTATAAATCCATAAAAATCCATAAAAATTGGATTAGATGAAAACTGATGACCTAGAGCTAAAAGATCCTATGTCCCATTAAATATCTTCTAAAAGAACTGGCCCAGTAAATCAATTTTTTTCCTTGACTTTATTTTTCTCTGGTAATATTAATACCAGAAAAATAAACTTTTGAAAGTTCAAAGATTCAGTGCAGTCAATACAAACAGCTAAGTGCTCAGATGGCTATCTAAAGCTTTTATGAATCTCCACACCCTTGGAGATATATTTTCTTCTTATCATCTCTATTTTTTACTATATTTAATGAAATAATTTTACTGCATTGAGTTTGTTTCTGTCACATGAATTTCAGTGCTGAATTATCACAATTTGTCAAACAACTAAGCAGTTTGACAGAGTAGTGAGAGCTAGCAGAGGAAGAACTATATGTTCCTAAATAAAGCCTCAATTCTTCAAACCTTTAAGCACTTACTTAGCATAAGAGTATGCTTGAATCCAATGATGACAGCAAGACTTCAGCATATATTTATGCAATAAGTTGAACAGCAATATATTTGCTGACCTCCCCTATTATAGTCTTAAGCTTATCTATCTGTAAATGATGAGGAATAGCTAACAGGATACAATATGAGAGAAGATAAAAAATATGGACTTAAAATTAAGGGAGGAAAAAATCAGGCTTTCACAACCCAAACAATGCTCTCTTCCTCACACAAGGGAGCACAGAGACAACTCTCTGCTGTTTGAGCAGTGGTTTCCCAGAATAACCAGAGTGAGTAATTATTTAAGGTAAAGAAATAACTGGGTTTTGGCATGAGTCAAAGAAGCATCCCAGCACTTCTGTATCATGCATATTCACAGCAAACAAGTTAAGGCAGCCTTCCTGGATGTCCTGGACTGAGCACTGGGAAAATTTAGAACAAGTTAAATGAGTATGTTCCTTCCATCCCTAGGTTGTACCTGCTTGATCATGAAGCTTGGAAGGGAGGAGACAGAAAAGTAGTCACCTTTTTAAAATGGATACATGACAATTCAATAAAAGTGCTCAGTAAAATACTGTTTTGATAACACACTGTACACCATTCACTTTCATCTATGCCTTTAACCTTTAAAATACAATATAGTATCATTAGTAATTGATGTGCTTAAAATCACCACCACTTCATGAGAGAGAATTTTGGTTCTGTCTTATCTCTGTAATTCTAGAATGGAAAAAAGACTTAGTATATGGCAAAAGTTGTAAAAGGAAGCTGTGGAAACTCAGAAAATGTAGAAGTCAAATTTCATTTAAGCTATAGATGACCTATAGCTTCTATTTTGTATTGCATATCTGTATCCAATGGATAATCCACTATGAACATCAAACCTTCTCCAAACTCTCTTCCAGTGCCCAAGTAGACTTCCCCACATGGGTCATATTTTCTACATTCTTTGCTCCTGAAACCGTGGCTACATTTGGCTGCACATGTACACGGTGCATTTAAGCCCCAATTTACCAAGCGGTCCAGACTATATTGTATCAGTAGGTGATCCTTTATACTTCTTATCGTTCTTCTGAAAACTCCATCATATTCCTCCCTCCTGATAATTGGTAAAACTGTCAAGTAGTGTCAGGTCAGAAGTCTGTGCACACACAGAAGTTCTACAAAGAAGAAAGAGAACACAATGACATTTTCGTGACTTCTCCAGGAATGTCAAAAGTTCTCTCTAACACAAGAAATATCTTTCTCTTTATGTCTTTTGTCCAGCCAGTATGATATCACACATAGACCAGAAGTTAGATTTTTGCATTTGAGATCCATAATCCTGCTAATTCACAGCTCTTCATAGTTATAATGGAAAGAGAAAAAGATAATGAAATGCAATTTACAGGCAATCAGTCAGTCAGTGAAACTTCACTTCATTCATACAGAATCACCAGACTGGTTCAATTAAACTCAACAGCTTACAGGTGTTCAAAGGATTTTTTTACTTTTTATTTCCCCCCCCACCCCTCCTTCTTTTGAGAAGGCAGACATTCTTAATGTCATTATTTCAGGTAGAGGACTTCTTTTGGTAGTCTTAGGTAAAGGAACAATTCTAATATTATAGGAAGACAACTACATTTTTGGTATATTAATTTCTGGGTAGGAAAGAGGGTATGTAGGATTAAATGACTCAAAATACCTTCCAATCCTACTGTACATTATTTCTATTTTTTTCCAATGCATTCTGTAATAGTTATATAATCTACAAAAATAAATAGGAGAATTTGTGGTTAATTCTATACTTTTATCACAGTGTGTAGCAAAGTGAACTAAACAAAAGCTTTCAATATAAATGTACTGTTTATAGGGTAGGAATTTTAATCTGCCTGTTGAGCACATCCAGTGATTAAAAAATATCATGTGGTAGATTTCATTAATCTTTGTATTTTGCATATTGAATAGAGTCTTGGGCCTTCCTTAAAAATAAGAGAAATGTAAAAAAAGCTATATTTGTACATAAGCAGAGGGGAAAAATATCATTATTGTTTGCTGTTTGTGAATCTGTTTCTTGATTCTTTAAACACATCATTTGCATTTACATTTTACAATATGGAAAAAACGCCCCATTTTGGCATGCGGAAGGTCATGCAGGGTCTGTTTCTTTCAGGCTTTATAATTTAGATGAGTTTTACTGAGTGAAGACGTCCATAGCCAATCAGTCCTCCTAGTCCCCTGTGGCTGCAGATAGAGAGTTCAGGGGAGTGCTGCTCTGTGTGGATACCTGTATCTCTGCTCACAAAAGAGCTGACATTCCTGAGTGATTTCTGTCACAGGCATCTAAAGAGAAGCTGTGATTACCCAGAGGGCAACCGTCCTGTAGTCACACACTACAATGCATAGTCCCCTCTGATTGATGAGTATGATAAGGTGTGTTGGCTGTTGATGATAATGTGCTGCTTAGGCCTTCAACTCTGATATCAGTGAATTAGAAAAGTCACCGTTAGAGCAGAAATTCTGATAGCCTATTTACAGTATTGGCCTTAAGAAAGCACTGTGGAGTCAGCGGGCCTTTACATTTTCCCAAGTATTACTGCAGAATATTGGGTATTTTCTATTCCTTTATGCTAAAAGATGTAAGTGGAGTAGGTCCAGAATGAATTGTCTGAATACAGAGGAAGGGCTGATAGTTTGTATCATCACTGTTTCAACGAGGCAGTGATTATCTGTGATCTCTTCCACGCACTTCACTTTTGCTTGTAAAAAAGAATCGCCCCACAGGTGTTTCAGCATGAAGCAATTGTACTCAACCTGGATACTACATGTATGAGTGGAGCAATGTTTTCTTTTCTTTTAAAAGTGTTGACATTGATTTTTTAAATATATGTAATGGAAACCACTCATTATTTTACCCACCTTTTATAAACTACTGCTCATAAACTGCAGAGGCAGCATTCCATAAAATCCATTATGCAGCTACTACAATGCCCCACTGATCTAAAAGTTGCATGCATTTGCAAAACAGATAGAATATATCTTGCTTTTCAGGTTTTCAGAAGTTTAAGAACAAATCCCTCCCTTCTGAAAAAGCCAGAGGTAACTGCAGTTTTAAGTTTTAACCTTTGAGAACCTTTCACATATTATTAAGCTATCAGCTGAAAGTGACATTTCGACACAATCAGTAGATAGTTGTGACATATTAAATACCACCAAGTACCAAGCTTTTCGTTCTCTAGTGCATCCGTGTTTCATTTATATATAAGGTAAAGTACAAACAGAAACTTTGCATGTCATGCATTTTATGCTTTCCAGCATAGCAAAAGCTGGAGAAATATTGTTAATGAGAGGTGAGTGCAAGATACCCCTGCATCAGCCTACTCCTGGATTACTTCAGAAACATTCCCTCCACTTCCTATACCAGAAAAGTGAAGACTTTAACTGGCATTAACAGATATGTCAGCTGGCTTAAGTCAACAGGAAGGGTTATCATCTTCTGTCCAGATGCAGTAAGAATCAGTATTTCCCAGCACACCACAAAAACTAGCCTAGTATATATAAAACCAGTGCTAACAGGTAGGCCATTCACATGAAGATAGTTCATTAGAGACAAAGGATTAATTTTACTCTGCTTTTGCTAGATAAGTAAGGCATGATCTCAAAGCTAGTCTAACCTTTTTCAGTAAGTAGAGACACTTGGACACCACAGAGGATGATTAATCCCACTTGTCTTTGGCATCTATAACAAAGGGAGGGAACTGAGATGTTGCCTTAGAGCTGCTGTCTAACAAAAGTTAGGTCAGACAAATCCCAACACGATATTATGATTAAATTGATGTTGCATTTGTGTTTCAGCAGAGCAATAAAGTCTCAAGACATGCTCGCACACACATAGATAAGGTGAAAGTCAGCCATGTCTTCAAGTCAATCATTGTTACACACCTCACATTGTCATACATGTTCTTCACACAGCACAAGCTGCTGAATTCCAGTTACACGCACACAGAAATGAGGTTTTATTAGTCGATCTTTCGCTGAAGAAAATAGGCAGAAAAATATGTATATAAGTAGAGGGTGAATTATTGCTATTGCACTTCATTTTAATGATGGCTTTTAAGAAATTCTTAAGTAAAACTGTTGAGAAGAAAGGAACATTGGGAGGAATAGCAACTTAACATGTTTCAGAAAATATTTCAGTCCCAGCTATGTATGTCACTAAAATTAAGATGTTTCATGTTCTTCAAATTCAGTCTTTGATCACATACAGTGTTAAACCAGAACTGTAAATAGCAAAGCAGTTTAGTGAACTAATATTGTGGCATCACCGAATGTTTAGAGTATCATGGGGACCTTTTATGCTGCCGTCACACTGCTACATGTACTGAAAACACTGTTCAGGTCTTAAAAGTATGCTTCCGGTACTTCTGCCCCAGTTTTAGGAGCTTTGTGAATCCAATAAGCCCCATTTACAAGTACAAGTCATAAATTCTATGTTATCTTACTCATGTTTTATACCCTCTGGAGAACTATACAGATCCTGATATAGAAAACTAGTCATTTACTATTTGCTGGCATAGTTTTAGATTGCATAACCATCAATGCTGACACAAGGGAGGTGGTATGAACATACAGCAGCACGTTCTTAGATTGTGTTAAAGTGATCATGAAACCACAACTTGCAGTTGCATTTCCAATCGACTTGATGAGGTAATATAAGTGTTCACCTCCGCTGAAAGAGGGAAGCCCTAGTTGTTATCACTCTCAGGTGCATGTTTTCTCTGTAAACCTTGTGCCAATCCCACCTATTTTTTGCACCAGCCATGAACTAATGCAACTAATTAACCTGGTAGAAAATGAACCATAATGAAACACACTACAGGTAGTTTCCTACTTTGAGCTGGTGATCTGGAAGATCCTATGAATGTCAGGGCTCACATGAGAGTGTGACCATACTATTAGAAGCAGCAGCAGGGGTAGGCAGAGGAAAAAGAAGGAAAGGGAACACATGCTTTTTTTGGCAGGAGCAGGTGATTTGGTAAGTTGAGCTACTCAGGAAACCAGTTTGAATATAGGAACTGCTATATTTATGTGAATGAGTTAGGCTTATTCATGCTTCCCCATGAAATTAATTGTAGAATGTCATCTCTATTTTTTCCTGAGTCAACCATTCTGTCCCCAAGATATTAGCTGGAAAATTTCTAGTTTGAGGAATGCAAACAGAGAGATATCCACTGGTGTTTAGTGTTGCAAATATATACACAGTGGGTGAAGGAAAGCTGTAAGTCTTCTTGAACAAAGCATAAATATGAACAAGAAAGTAGTACAAATGGAGCCATAGAAGCCACTCATGTGCAAGATATCATTCCTACAGGCTGTCTCCAGAATCTAGGTTTATAGCAGTTTCTATTCTTCATATGTGTGTTTGTTGTTTTCTTTTTTTTTCCCCTTCTTCTTCTTCCAGGTCCACATTTTCTATCTCCCTCTTTGCTTCTGCATCATAAAGGTAAATCCAGAACACTCCAAGTTGCAAGAAAGAAGGTGTTAGAGTGTGGAATGTAACTCCCTTAACACTTCCTGACTGAGCATGCATTATGATTTAATACTGAAGTCTGCTGATTCTGTAGAACAGAATAATTTCCAATTAACTGAGGGGCTGCTAGCATACCTCATAATGCTCTGGCTATTCTGGCACTAGGGAAGGATAGGAGATTGATCTCACCTAACTTTAGCTATCTAAAAGTTTAGTCTAAGATAGTAATCTATGCTACTTCTGTAGTTAAAGGAAAAAAGTGTGTAACTTCAGAGCCTGCTTAGCATATACAGCTGGGGGAAGATAAAGGAAGGGGGGGACATTTGGAGTGATGGCGTTTGTCTTCCCAAGTCACCGTTATGCGTGATGGAGCCCTGCTGTCCTGGAGATGGCTGAACACCTGCCTGTCCATGGGAAGTGGGGAATGGAGTCCTTGTTTTGTTTTGCATGTGTGCGCGGCTTTTGCTTTCCCTATTAAACTGTCTTTATCTATCTCAACCCACAAGTTTTTTCACTTTTCCACTTCCCATTCTCTCCCCCATCCTGACATGGGGGGAGTGAGCGAGCAGCTGTGTGGTGCTCAGTTGCCAGCTGGGGTTAAACCACAACAGTTTTCTACCCTTCTTAGCACTATAAACAAAACCTGAATTATTGGGTTATATCAGACACAGCTTTAATATCAAATAATAACTAAGATGACTCCAGAGAAATATGAATCTGTTTACGGGCACTAATCTTTTGCTAGCACATCTACTAAACGTGATACAAATTAAAACTTTTATAGTACACAAGCACCACATAGGTAACATGAATGTACAGCTCTGAGAAACTTTATGTAATTCACAGCATCCTACTTTATTTATCTCTATATTACTTCCTGTCAATAAAAAAAAATAAAAAGCAAGCTGAAGCATGACTTTAAAGTAATTTTGTATCACATTAGTTTCAAATACTATGTAACCTTGAATAAAATGTACTCCAGAATCACTGCAGGGAATTCTAGTACATGCTGAATTGTCCTGTATTATAAAATTTATGTCTGCTGATTACTGGGAAATATTAGAAATAAATACTTTTTGTGTGTGTGTGTTTCGATCACTCCACAGTCTGGGTTTGATAGCACTCTGCTTTCAATTTAAAGTTCTAATGAAACCTCTTGAAAGCTTTGTAATGTTTGTCCATAGCAAAGATGATCAGAAATTGTTGATTTATAAATTCTTTACAAATATCAAAATGCACTGTTGATATAGGATGAGCAATATAACAAGCCCTCTGTATAAAATTGTTACAAAATTTTGTCTCTTTTCAGGAGCTAGGAAATGCTATCTTGGAATGCCCATAACAGAGACTTTAGAAAACATTTTCTGTGTTAATGTCAGTGTCATTACCTCTATAACATTGAATTAGGTACTATTGACTTTTATGGCTTTAATTTTAATTTACATCTTCACTCTTATTCTAAGAAGTGTGTGACAATAAGGACTGTGGGGGGTTGACCGTGGCTGGATGCCAGGTGCCCACCAAAGCTGCTCCATCACTCCCCCTCTCACCCAGACAGGGGAGAGAAAATGTAACAAAGGGCTTGTGGGTCGAGATAAGGACAGGGAGAGATCACTCACCAATTACCTTCACAGGCAAAACAGACTCGACTTGGGGAAAATTAATTTATTGCCAATCAACCAGAGTAGAGTAATGAGAAATAAAACCAAATCTTTAAACACCTTCCCCCCACCCCTCCCTTCTTCCCAGGCACAGCTTCACTCCCAGATTCTCTACTTACCCCCCCACAGCTGCGCAGGGGGACGGGGAAAATGGGGGTTGGGGTCAGTTCATCACACGTTGTCTCTGCTGCTCCTTCCTCCTCAGGGGCAGGACTCCTCATGCTCTTCCCCTGCTCCAGCGTGGGGTCCCTCCCACGGGAGACAGTCCTCCACAAACTTCTCCAACGTGGGTCCTTCCCATGGGCTGCAGTCCTTCAGGCACAGACTGCTCCAGCGTGGGTCCCCCACGGGGTCACAAGTCCTGCCAGCAAACCTGCTCCAGCGTGGGCTCCTCTCTCCATGGGGCCACAGGTCCTGCCAGGAGCCTGCTCCAGCACGGGCTTTCCACGGGGTCACAGCCTCCTTCGGGCATCCCCCTGCTCCGGCGTGGGGTCCTCTCTCCCCGGGCTGCAGGTGGAGATCTGCTCCCCCGTGGACCTCCCTGGGCTGCAGGGGGACAGCCTGCCTCACCATGGTCTTCCCCACGGGCTGCAGGGGAATCTCTGCTCCGGTGCCTGGAGCACCTCCTGCCCTCCTTCTGCACTGACCTGGGGGGCTGCAGGGCTGGTGCTCTCACATGTTCTCACTTCTCTCTGGCTGCCATTTCTGTGCCCACCACAACTCTTTTTTCCTTCTTAAATCTGTTCTCCCAGAGGCGCTTCCACTGTCACTGATGGGCTTGGCCTTGGCTGGCGGCAGATCCATTTTAGAGCCGGCTGGCATTGGCTCTGTCAGACATGAGGAAAGCTTTCAGCAGCTTCTCACAGAAGCCACCCCTGTAGCCCCCCCCACCAAAACCTTGCCACACAACCCCAATACAAGGGGCCATTAAAGATTGTTGGACTTTGACGAGGCTTTCTGGATGGTTGATATCACACCATCATAGCAGTTGCTTTACTTTTTACTGATCAGGGATTGTAAAAAACCTAGTAATGAATACTGTCTTTGGAACTGCAGCAGTTTGGTACTAGTTGTCAAAGATAGGTATTTAAAATCTTTATTTTGAAGGACTGGCTTTTACGTATTGGACTTTGGAGAAAAATGATCTTGTTATTTCTCGTAGCTTACACTTACTCATCTTTATACTCATCAGTATCCAGTGATCCACTCTTTGCAGCCATTTCTTTTGCTGTGCTGAACACTGATTTCGCAATTTCATTTGCATGGATAGATACTCAGAAGTCAACCAAAATCAATTGAGCACGAAGAATCACCCAGTTTTTCACTCTAGAGCCTTAGTTTGTGTGTTCTTTCTAGTTAAGAACTAATGAGTGCAAATTCACTCTGTGGAGGCAACCGCATGCAACCTGATAGACAATTTTAAATCAATATGGCTCCAGGCATTCATAGCAGAAGGTGCAGCTTGAAGGTACAAGCAATCAGATTGTAAACACTTGAAGTGATGATCATCCCATTGTGCATCTTGAAGATAACCACAATGGTCTTAACACTATTAAAAAATAAAATAAAATAGAATGAAAGAGAGAGAGATTATACTCAATGTGTCAGCACGTTCCTGCATATCTTTCCTCAGATTTTACATTTTAAGAAGGCACTTTAGGGTGTTTTCTGAGGAAAAAGAGAACATCATGCATCTTCAATTTTGTTGGACCATTGTGCTTTAAAAATTTTCTATGGTTTTATTTTTCCTGAAACTTTTCCTTCCTTAAAAGGGTAAAAATCATTACTTCTCTATAAACAAGAGCAAAAGTTATCACCTGTCCTTAAAAAAAAAATAAAAAAAAAAATCCAGATGATATTAGATCAAACAGGCATTCCTAAGAAATGATAAAATCCCTAATACGATATCAGATCAATATAGTGCAATATCACATTCCTTTTAAGTTACTGAATGTCATATTGGATTAATGAGTTGTGCTAAAAATGTATGACAAACAAACTCTTAATATATCATGAAATTAATTTGCCAAAATTAAACAGAAAATTACTTTTTCAATGAGGTTGTCAAATTTTATTATCAATTTTTGGTTTTAATAATGTGAGATAAAATTTGGCAATTCAATAGCACATATTGCAATATGTCTTTTCTCTTTCAGAAACATATTATGATATGACTGGGGGAATTGTCATTAGGATGGTAAAACTACCATATTAGTGACACAGGAATATATTAAAAGTGATCACCAATTCCCCCCTCCTGCACCGCCCCAGTGTCTGGAGGCTAAACTAATACTAACTATAACGTCTTTCATTAAGAGTTAGTTTGGTGGGTTTTTTGGTTATTTGGCTTTGGTTGTTTGTTTTCCCCACAGAATCCTGCTTTTCAGTGATTTTTATTTGGGGGAAACATTTGCTTTGTCAGTGAAAAGCTGTCCCACCCCTAGACCATTATTGTATACATACAGCCCTTCCTGTCTTCAGATTTCCTAAGACAGCATGAATTCCTGTGAGGCCCCTCCAGTAGAAATATTTGAAGAAATTTCAACAAGCTCTCAATGAAACAGTATCAGTGTGATACCTCCCATTTCATTTTTAGTAAGGTTAAAACGTTTTTCCTCTCTGATGGATCATGGACTCCCTTCAGTTATTCACAATTCCATCACCTCTGGCCTGAGCAACAATGTTATGGATAGCTCAGCTATTACAGAATATTGCAGTGTGCCACCTAGGAAACAGTGGCTACTCATTAAATCTGTTACCTGTTCAATATATTGCTTTATTCATGGTACAACATATTAAATTCAAGGTCTGTAACATCATCTTCAAGGCCATCCACAGCTGGGTCCAAATTTGTCTAAGACAGTAAACAAAATGTTTGGGTGTGGCTGGCAACTTCAGCCTTCTGAAATAATGGGTTTTGTTTCATTGCAATTTAAAAAGGAGTGTTCTGCTGATATAAGTGAGACATAAATATTTTTCTGGAGTTTGTACAAATATTTAGGATGAACTTTCATAGCAAATCAGAACAAATTGACCAAAGCTCAGTGGAAAGAAAAAATTCCAGTTACCCAAAGAGAATTTCAAGATTATTTTTATTTTGATATAGCAGAAAATCAAAATAATTTGATTTACTTCTGTAAGTCCTGCATTTCAGTTGCTCATAATAACAGGAAGCATAAAATTGTGAATAGAATAATATAGAGTTTATTCTCATTTCAGGTTAAGAAGATCTATATTCCATACAAACTGAATTAATAATGGCACAAGAGTTTAACGTATATTTGCCTCAGGTGTGGAAAGTGAAGGAGATGGCTGATAGATGTTAACACTTTTTGAAGGTTGTATGAGTGATGAGAATGATAATATGATAGCTGACTGGATGGAATGCGAAGAGTAAGCATATTGCTATGCAATTATCTGTACAGAATACAAAGATGGAAGACAATATGGGTGAAAATGTCATGTTATGACAGAATTTGTGATTGCAAACTAAAGCTTTCATATATCGTTCAGGGTATTTTTTCTTTTTCTTTCCAGCGACCATTTCGTGCGCAATAGAAATGAACTTCTATAAGACAAGTAACTGGTCTATTTACAATTTACAATTACCTTTTAATGGAGTTCTATATTTCCCTAGTTTTCAGACAGTGTCATATGGTATGGATTAAAATACCAACAGGCAGATTCACATCAGGTTGAAATCATCAAGGTTAAACAGCAGCTATCAACAGTTTGCTGTCAAGAAACTAGGAAGATGCTTGATGTGGGTGGCCCTGCAGAGATCTGTCTTATGTCCTGTGTAATTTAATGGTTTCATTAACAACTTAGGTGACTTATCAGCCTTGACACCCAACAATAAGTGCTGCAAACTCTTCGGAGAACAAGTTGTGAATTTAAATTGTTCCTGATAAATCAATGAAATGGTCAGAAGTCTTTAAGATTAAATTCAACACAGTAAAGTAGAAAAACTACATACATAAAGAAGGATAAATCAAAACATACAGTGACAATAGCAACCAGGCTGGGAAAAATACAAATCTGGGATATGGAGGGCTGGAAGTGTGTCCAAATAAGCAACTACTGCTGTTGAAAAGACAAATGGTATTTTCTGACATGCTAGGAAGTGTGTTGCAAGCAGAAAATGAGGTGAGGTATAATTATTCTTCTCCAAATAGTGTAGCTACAGAACTATTTCTAGTTTCAGATGTTGTTAGAAAGCTGGAGAAAAAACTGGAATCAGGCAGAGGAGAGTAAAACTTCAATAGAGCATGCAGGACCAGTGAAGAAAGAATGGAAAACCTGGATGATTGGGTTTGTTTTATTTTAAAGATAGAAGATTGTGTGCCTGGAGAGGAAGGAGAAATAGGTCCCAGAGACTTTACAGAAGTCTCCCAAGGTGAAAATATTTCATGTAAGAATAGTGATTTTCTGTGTCTTCAATTTTTTGATTACCAGAATGAGAAGTTATAAGTTTTATTTTCAGAAACAATGGTTTATTTTAAGCATTAGGAAAACTTAGAACTTATTAGAGGTGTGTTATTTGATCTTCTCTGGGAGTAAAGAGTTGGCCCAGGTGATCTCTCTTTATTCCTGTGTTTCTAGGGGTGTTTCAGATTTATATATTTTGCAGTATGTCTGTTTATCATTAAACCAAAATGTAATATAGTGAAAATATACACATCTTCTTTTATTTACATAGAAGATCAGAAAGGTTAACTATGTATATGCACATATTCTCAGCAATTCTTAAGAAAGCTGCTAAAAAGGATATATTTTCCAGTACTTTTCTAATCATTCTGATAAAATCCACCACAGCATGGAGTTGTTTCACACTTTTCATGAGGCTTTACTCCAAGATGTATTTTCAGGGGAAAACAGAAAAGGAATACATTTTAAAATGTCAAAGTAATTCAGGATGATCTCTTTCTATGCCTATTATTGCACATTTTAGAACTTTCTAATAGTTGCTTTCATCTTGACAATTCATGAAACAGCAGTAAAAAAATCTCAAAATAAGGATTGTTAAAAAAAGTTCTTCTCTGTAAAAATTTTGTGCCAAAAAGGAATGGTTTTAAAAATCATGAAGCAGGAAACATCAGGAAAGTTTTTCTTCCATTACAGATTAAGCAACTCAAACACTAAGCAATTCAAAATATACAAAACTCAGTTTAAAAGAAAAAAAAAAAAAAAAAGAAGTAGAAATAAGATATCTAGTTCTTTCCAAGACTCTGGGCTTAAATTGAAGAAGAACAACCAAACCAAATCAGTGGAAATGGGGGGCAGGAGTACTGAAAAGAACCTGTCGCAGGACTTGCATGGACTATTCTCTATTTTGTATTGCTCCTTGGACCTGGGATATAGTACAAGGGACACAGCTTGAAGGAAACAATTCCTGTGCCCGAACTTCTTTCCAGGGATGTTGGGAGGCAAGGAGCATATCATTATGCTAAAATTGAAAGAAAACAATTATGACATCACAAAGGACCAATGTATGATTCCTAATTCATCTCTGCTTAAGGTGTAAGACATCTGCACCTGTGAATATCTGGTGTAGACTTCTGTATATCTCAGCTCCAGGCTCCCTTTCCCTTCGGGTGTCCCTTTCCCTTCCAAGTGTCTGGTCTTGCAGGTCCCTGGCACATGTGCTCTAGGCAAGGATAATTCTGAATTTAAAGCTCAGGTTGCTCAGGTCTGTTTCCCAGCCCCTCTGGAAAACCTGCTACAGTGCTTAACAATTCTCGTCATGCATTTTTTACTTATAACTTATGGAATTTCCCTTGCTACAACATATTGACCCTCCTAATTTTGTTGTATGACCATGGGAACTTGCTTGTGGAACTTGCCTCGAAGATCTTGATCCTCCAAGATTCTTGATCAATTTAAGAGCTCTCAGTTCTTTTGGGTTAGCTGTGTGCCCTAGAACCAGAGTCAAAAACTTACTTATCTCCCTTATCAACCCACCGACCCATTTTTCCATTTTAACAGAGAAGCGTAGCTGTACCTAGGAGCTGGCTAAGCCTATAGTGAGTCAGAGACCTTGGGAGTGATGGCCTGGTATTGCATTTTTGGAGTTGTGTAGGATCTGATGCCATTTTTTCCCAGCTAAATCACAGTAAGTAGTGCTTTCCCTGAGGGAAGAATGGGGTTTGGAAGCTGAAATGGGAGCAGGAGAATGAGTGATGGGTGAATGGAAAAACTTAGTCTTCCCTCAGGCTTATATGCTAGATAAATTTACTTGAATGGGCTTGCCAAAACCCAGTTTACTTCACATACCCTGGTTCTCGAGTCTTTACAAGCTAGTTTTCACTATGAATTCCTCTTTTTCTCTGCCAAGTATATTTATAAAACAACATCTTGATCTCAGTCTCAGCAGTACTCACATACCACTTCACAAGTTGTCAAAAGCTTAGTCAAGCACTAAGAAAACCCAAACTCACATAATTAAGTTAAACTCAGAACAAATGTTGTCAGCCTGTGTTTAGACTGAAGTTTGCTACCTCTTTCAGACAGCAAGGGCCTGAAAGCTTATTCATTCCTGTTATACTAGCTGGTCTAAAAATAAATTGTATATATTTTATCTTGTAAGCCTTGCTTCGACAAAGAAAACAAAATCACTGTAGAGCTTGAAATTAGCCAAAGTGACAAAAAGCTGAAAATTTTCAGTAATGCCTTTTTGATATCCAAAAGTAGCAAAAATGAAATCTGGATAAAAGATTAGAAAGCTGCTGTCCCATTCATTTCTCCGTCACCCAGGGCAGAAAAAACCCCATCCAGCTCTTTTTCTAAACTTTTTCCTAAAAATCCTTCAGTTTTACTAGAACTGGGTTTCTGGCATGTATTTGTCTACTATTCACTATGTTGCAACGATGGGAATCAAATTTCCAGTTTATGACATAGAGGGTGGTCTGTTTCATGTAAGCACAGGATGTGAGCTCCAATACTTGTGTTTCATTGGTGACTGGAACCTAAAAGCACCAGAAAATGAGGAAGAACTTGTTATGCTTTTTCACAGAAGAAGCATGGACAAATTCTTGTGCAAAGGAGCAGCCTTGATACCTGGAATAAATTGCCATTACTTAGATCACTGTTAGAAGCTAGTTTTCTTTCAGTGGTGCAGAAGTGCCTGCTCTGACCCTGGCTTTTTTTTCACTAGCCTTGCTGTTCACAGGCTTGCTTACCCACAGCGGAAATGATAGGGTAAATGATTCCCCTGCAAAATAACCTCTTTGGGTTTGGATTGTTTTTTCAGCCAGGTCTAATTCACCCTTCAAGTGCAGAAACAGTTGTGCTGTACACTGGAAGAGGAGGCGGAGAGGTCCTGGGGAGCATCAGCTGCTAGGGGACTGCTGTGAAAGAGGTCTTAAAGTAGCTGACTATTTAGTTGATATTTGAAATTAAAGGAGCTCTTCTAGTTTTTTATCTGCTGACATCTGGCTCAATTTTTCAAGCAGTCTTTTCTTCCTTTTCTTTTTTTTTTATTTTTAAAAATTAAAGGTAAATGTGAATGAAAATATCAGAGTATTGCATAAAAATGGCTTGATTATTGATTGATAAGAAAAACAGATTTAGGACTATAACTCTGTTGAGTTATACTCTTACCGGAAAGACTATATCTTTTTTAAATTTAGAAATTTTTTCCCTTGTGAGCAGAAGAGCAGAAAATATCTTGGCTGTTGTAGTTTCACAGCACATTATCAATAAATTAACTGCATTGCCTGAATATTGTATCAAAAACCACGGTAGAACACTCCAAAAATGTTTGGAAATGAACTTGCGCAAGCTGTGGTCACCTGAACTTTTGGCCTGCCTTATGAGGAGCACCTGAACAACTCTCATAAAGTGTACTCTGAATTCACCAACATGCTTTGCCAACGAGGGCAGTAAAATCTAATTTTACAGGAATAGCAAACTGTATATGATGACACCTCTTAGGTTTTAAACAGACTCTCTGTAGCAGATGCTATGTCTTTGAGCATTTCTGTTTCTCCATCATGGCAGCATTAGTCACCCAGGTAGAGAATATTAATCAGCTGACAATAGCAGAGGCTTATAAAGTGTCCCATTACTCTGTATATATTTAATTGGCATAGCAGTGATTATGATGGATTTATCTACAGCCCATGTTTTTCAGTGTTTTTCCACTAAAATTTATTATTACTTTATCCTTATTTAAATTATAGTTTGCCATTATTTGTCATAAATTGTTCCTGTGACTCATCTCATTGCTTTACAGAGGGATTTGTACCTTCGGTTCTGTAGTACTCCCATTTTATATCCAGCCCACTGGAAAAAAAAAAAAATCTGTAAAAACCTGCAACTTTAGGGAATAGAAATGAAAATAAAAACTAAATACAAGAGTACAAAAACTACAAACAAGCTCTCTGCTTTCTTTTATATCTCCTTCTATTAGTTTGTAAGAAAACAGCAGGTTTATGGCTAAATGCATTAGGACTACCTTTTTTTCCTTTGTCATCATTTATGGCTCATCACCACAGCACCAGTTGCTACAGTATTAATATTTTTGAACACTAGAGCCTCAGCTTGCAATGGGACACTTCCCATTGCAGCAGGAATATACACGAGGACAAACAGTCATTTCATTCAACTGCAAAATGGATGAATTAGCAAATCACTGATGACGTATCATCCTCCCTTCTGTCTTGGCAACTAAACTACAGAGGGTGTATTTAATACAAAAAAATGAATAAAAATCCAACCCCCTACAACTGAATATAAAGGCAGAGGTAGTTTTAATGTTTTCTTATGATCTGTGGAATTATTTGTAACAGGTACTATAAGAAATACCCATAAACTCTTCTTAAAAAAATACACGCCTCTTATAATGTTACTTTACTGGCACTCTGACTAGGTATAACATTTCACTGTAAAGCTCCTGGGAATGCTAAGAAATTTCACTTTATTAGTATAGGGCATGTAAGGCTCTCACTATATGGAATTTCTTGACTCTCCAGGGGTGAGGAAGGATCAAGGTAATCCCCATCTGTAAACCAGAGGTATTAATAATTTATTAAATTTTATGTTATGTTATATTAAGACCAGCATTATTTACATATTTTAATGATGTATCATGAAACCTGTACTGATGATATTCTGTCACATGTTATAAATCTACCAGAACCCTAGACCGAAAACAGGCAACGTATAGGTATGAAGTCTGAGTAAGGAGCACAGGCGACTATTTCATTAAGAACAGCTTGGGATGATGGAGTTGCTTCCACATTCAGAGATTTGTTGATGTTGCCTTAACTAATTTATCACTCTGAACTACAGAAAAGTTAAGCAGAAGCTTTTAGCATTATTCAAAAAGGGTTTTGTACTCTCATCTCTCTAAAAAGTTATCATCTGCTTAGACTGTAAAATGTTCGGACCAAGATTGTCTTTGTTTTGTCCAGTTCCTATATTTTGGTGAAAATTAATTTTTACTTTTGCTTCTTCTGCCAGTGATCCCCAAAGTAGATCATTATCCAGACTGACAGCTACAAGTTAGCCTAATCAAAACATGTTTCCTCATGTGAACATTTGAGCTCACAACTTGTCAGAAGCTAAACTTAGCAATCACATCTGGGGTGGCAAGATGTCCCTTTGTGCTGGAGTGGGCTGACCAAGCTGGGCATGATGAATATATTTGTCTTTGATGCTCTCTTGAGGGGGGTTCCTGAAGAAATTACTGACCATTCTTTGTCCACTCCGGAGCAACAGGGTATTAATGGATGCTGTACCTGGCTCACAAGAACAAGTGGTCCTCGAGGCATCTGTCCCATGCCATCATCAACATAATGTGTCTTGGTGTGAGAGAAAAGTGGCAATCTGAGATACCAAAGTAAGTGTCATCAGTAGAACTACTTGACTGGAAGGTGACCACGGAACTAGACTTTCCTCAAGTCTATTTGCCAGAGGAAATAATATAGATATACATTTTTATACAATTTTTTTTTTTTTTTTCTGAATTACAAAGTTTTCAGCAATATCTTTGAAAGAAACTGGTGTGCTCCATCTTATCTGGTCAACCTAGCATGTTCTGAAAGAATATTTACCTATGAAATATTGCGGTTAGCACTAGGATGCATTGTTAATCTCAGTAGATGTAGATCTCACTTCAATTTGATTTACAGCAAATTAAATCGGGAGCAGCTTCTCTAAAACAAGTAAAGACTTTGACCCATGTCAAACCTAGCACACAAGTCCTGGACTAAATGCCATTCAGTTCTTGCAATGTTTGATTGCTATACAGCATGTGGATCACAACTTACCATTTTTATTCTGTGCTTTAAAAGAAGGACAGGCAGTGAAATTGCTGTTTCATTTGCACCGTGCCTCCTGCATAAAGCTATAATTCAAAAGAATTTTTACATCTCCTTTTCTATGTATGTTTATTATTCCTATTTCACTTACTGGTTAAAGTTTTCAGTACCTTCAGCACACATGTAAAATTATTGCTGATATTTTACTTGAATGATATCCTATATCCTTATATCCTTGCATACTAATGGTATTGTGGCGTAACTGGTATCCTTAAGCTTTGCTTTTTTAAAAATTTATTTAAACAACAGCAACAACAAAAAAAGCAAAACAAAAAAAAAACCCAACCCCTGCATTACTCATCAGACAGTATTTCAATGCCAAAAAAGTTCAGATACTGATTTGAACGTATTCCAAGGAACACCGTTCAGCAGAAACCTTTCTTAAAATGTAAGAAGCAGTATGAAACAACACATTTACAGTATTTCATAACAAGTGAAAGCATCCAGATCCCAGTGGAAAGATGTCATAATTTTCTGACTGATTTTTCAATTACTTTGATGGTTGTCAAATTTTTTTATTTAATTCTGTGTTTGAGAAGAGGTCCTGAAAATGAAAACATGCTTGAAATATTTCTTGCAATTTAAGTTACTGAAGAAATACAAATTCTAAATAAAATGTTTATATTGCTCTGATTAAATAAGATTCTCAGACTTCCTTCATTTCTCTTGCTTACTTTTTTTTTTCTTGTAGAGTGATATAAAGAAAACCCCAATAAATATAATATTCTCCTTTTTAAATCCTTCTTGCCTGCTCTGATTTAAAGCATTCCATGACTTCATCGGCTACAACTGTTATATGTGGTACGTGACTGCCTGAATACAGTAATTAAGAGTGGTAGGCTACTTTCAAATTAAAAGGAACAAGAACCTTTTTGCAACATATTCCCCAAAGCATTTATTAAAGGAGAAAACTATTTAATTTACACTGGTACAAATTGTGTAGGCATCTAATACGGCTGTATCTATTGGATTTTGTAGATCATAAAATCCTCTCCTCCTCCTGATTTTTGTAAGACTCTTTTCTCAGCATCATAAATTCCTGCAAGTTGCTCCACACATTTTGTAAATACCTATTGCTTTTAATTATAATTTTTATTTCTGCAGTCCTTTAGAGACTCACTCTGGAACCAGGGCCTAATGAAGTGTCTATAAACAAAACACTATTGAAAACATAGACATGGTCTTAAAGGTCTTAAAATCAAAGGCATCAATCTTGCAAAGACTTATGCACGCTTTTAGCTTTATGTGTCATGAATAAAGCCAGGCCTATGCTATAATGTTCTGTGAACGCAGCTATGTCAGCTAGGAATGGAGAGGAAAAACCTCACTCCCAGCTAACACTCATGCCGGAAAAGCTTACTGTAGACTCAACTCCCCTGACAGAGCTCAATATATATCATGGGAGGACACGTCATGCTTAGGCAGATACAAAAATGCTTCTGTCAGTTGCTCCTGAATTTCCGTTTGAACGTGTTGGCAACATGCTCTTAATTTCATCTCACATTTGCTTTCAATTAAGAAAAAGGTAAACAATGTAATAATGTTGATATTTCATTGCAAACTGAATTTTTTTTACTTCTGATTTTTTCTTTGCTTAAGAATACCCCATATCCATTCTATGAAAATTAATTAGCTTGACATTTACGAAAAGCATATAATTTTAACAATGAATAGTAATTTTCACAATTTTCAATGCAATTTTCACATGCTGATCAGCATCAGTATGACAGTAATGACTAACTACACACTGCACTTTCACTTATTTCTATGTAATATAAATGTGATCTTTTTTATGATGGAAACCCATCAAGGCCAGGGTTTTTGTTTGCAGATAGTCCATTTAAAGTATTACAAATACCTATCACTGCCTAAAAATAAACAGCAATTTCAGAATAAAAATTCTGCCCTCAGCAGTGGTTTAGAAATAATCTTCAGGTAAAACTAATACTTGAGTAATAGAAATTTACTGACATTAAGACCAAAACCAGGTGACTATATTAACTTCTGTATTCCTAATATTACCAAGCAAGAGTCATTCTTGTGCAAAGAGCTCTTCACAACCTCCATGTGTCCTAAGCCCTCCAGTCAGTAACGCTTTTGTAAGTCAGCATCTTTATTTTCCTGGTTAGACGGTTAGGGACTGGTCTGTCTGCAAGCATTTTGGTTTATCCCATTTTGCTCTGTATAGTTTCCTATTGTCATATAGTCATAGACCCTGAGGATCTCCCAGTGAAATACTAGAATACAAACAGGCAGAATTTTATGTTCCTTTAATATACATTCAAATACGTATATATATGTACACATATGACTCCACATTTACTGTAAAATAAAAAAATGTAACATTGTATGTATACAGCAATCTTCAAATAAGACAATTTGGTCGGGAAGACTCTTCAAGCCCAAAACCCCTGCAGAATTTTGCCCCGGTTTTGGAATAACTCTGGAATAAACTCTCTTTTCTACATATGTATTTCTGCTGGTTAAGAACTTGTGGCTTACTATGTTACTTACAATTTCATGTGCATGGCCAGCTGTTAGATAAGTTGCAGACAGTAGATTTTTACCTCAATTAAATCCATATAGAAGAACTGAACTAGCAAGACACTCAAATACTATTTTTCCTGTAGAAAAAAAGCAGATGGGTTCTGGGAGTCTCTCACAATCTAAAGTCTTTCAAAGACATTGGAAGAAGCTTTCAAGCCCCTATTTGGCTTAAGTAATCATCTGTAGAGTAAAATGGTCTTTGGTTAAATTTTCCTAGAACAGCTACTTAGTTTTCCAGAAATGTCCTAAATTCAGACATCTGCATAAGATGACAGATTAACAGATGCAGAGACAGGAACAAAAATTGCTCGTACAAAGGGACTCATTCTGAAAGATGTGTTTGCCAGCATATCATTGAGCGAGTCAATAGATTTTGCTTCAGAAGATTTCTTTATTTTCCTTTTTATATATTTACATTGTAAATATCTCTCTATATATGTGTATCTATCATTTCACCCTTTCCTTATATGTTCTTAAATGTTTGCACTGCAAATCAAAAGCAAAAAAAAAGACCTCTCAGTCTTTCCCTAGTACAGGCTAGCCACATGTTTAAGCATTCAAGTTTCTCACAAATCCTCAGCAATAATAAATCAGCTCTTCGAGATGGTATTTCAACCCCTGTCTCGATCGTCCTGTTGGCACTATATATCCTGAAGAACTCTGTAACACTGACCTGTATGATGTGCGCCATAATAGTCTGTTCCCTGCTGTGTTGGTTTTGGGGTTTTTGGTTCTGGTTTGGGGGGGGGGGTTATGAGTAATTTTTCATGATAGCTTCTGTTTTAAGCAGCTTTACTACAGTGGTAGGGTGCCCTGGTGGTGCCCAGGAGATTTTCTTTGTCAATAACCGAAAGATATAATAGTAACCTGCTAAGCATCTGCTTGCTCAGTGATTTGAGCTGTATAGTAGCTGTCCTGAAATTGTCCTGGCTGGTTGCAGTCCAATAGCACTGCTTGCAATTGCTGTTGTTACTACTGCCATTATTACTATAAGGTGAAGTTCACCCTGATGCAGAGGACAGCACAAGGTCAATTTGTTTATGAAATCCTAGATCAGCCTTTTCTGATGCTGTTAAGGGACACTTAAATTGTGCACAGCTTTTGTGCTTTCTCCTTAGAATTGAACATAGCCCATGTTAGGAATTTTCTAGCATTTTAAATCTGTAAAAATCTGCTATGTTTTTTGGGGGAAGAACAAGTTAATGAACAAAATTTAGCATTCTGTACAATCCTATGCAATAAATAGTAAGAGGTGTAAGAGGCTGCTCTCTACAGCTTCCTCAGGAGGGGACGTGGAGAGGGAGGTGCTGAGCTCTTCTCCCTGGTATCCAGTGATAGAACACATGGGAATGGTTCAAAGCTGTGCCAGGGGAGGTTTAGACTGGACATTAGAAGCAATTCTTTACTGAGAGGGTGGTCAAACACTGGAACAGGCTTTCCAGAGAGATAGTTGATGCCTCAAGCCTGTCAGTGTTTAAGAGGCATTTGGACAATGCCCTTAATAATTTGCTTTAACTTTTGGTCAGCTCTGAACTGGTCAGGCAGTTGGACTAGATGATCATTGCAGGTCCCTTCCAGCTGAAATAGTCTATTCTGCTTCTCTTCTCTTCTCTTCTCTTCTCTTCTCTTCTCTTCTCTTCTCTTCTCTTCTCTTCTCTTCTCTTCTAAATCAGGATTAAATCTGTCCCTTATCACACATGAGAAAACAACTAGCAGAAATAAAGCACAGAGACAGGGAAACTGAGAAAGCAAGAAACAATCCAGCAATTTGAAACAAATCCAGACTCAAAACCATGAAAACAATAGCTTGAAAAATTACACCAATGATGCTAAACAAGATAATGGACAAAGTAAACTCTAGATACATTGGCTTAACTATCTTAATGTTACATAAGAGACTATCTTGCCAAATCACAGGCTGCAAGAAGAATAAAGAGAACAAAATAAAAAAACCCTAAGCCAAACCAAACCAACCAACCAACCAACCACACAAACAAAAACCAGACCAACAACCCCCCCCCCCCCAAAAAAAAACCCAAAAGAAGGAAGTTTAGATAAATTATTAATAGTGGGCTGAAATACAGAACTTACAGATAGCAAGTAGAAAAGTAATGTTCTCTTAAGCCATACCATTGGCAAATGTTAACCCAGACTCTCTCCTCCACTTTATCTAATCTCCCCATCCTATGAGGCATGCTGTTGAAAATGCTGTTTCTGTATTTAATGAGTGCATAATTTATTCTGTGTATCTATCATCTTTTTCAAACAAGCAATACCCTATACATGCACAATCTTTATAGATCAACGGCACTGGGTTTAATCCACTTACATTGCAAAATATGTTTTATGTATGGTGGTGTAGTTTCCGTTTCCTTTCTTTCCAGAGACATGCTCAGAAGCAGTATGGCACTGAACTGATGTCAAAACGAATGTTTGGAGAGCTTC
The DNA here is from genome assembly GCF_000737465.1 of Haliaeetus leucocephalus. Taxonomy (NCBI): domain Eukaryota; kingdom Metazoa; phylum Chordata; class Aves; order Accipitriformes; family Accipitridae; genus Haliaeetus; species Haliaeetus leucocephalus. Next base: position 446,567 of record NW_010972820.1, on the reverse strand, counting down.
TATGTTTTTTATCATCTGCAGTTCTTTAATGGTTTTAGTATTGTTATGGGTTTGTGTGGTGGGGTTTTGGTAGCGGGGGAGGGTCTGCAGGGCCGGCTCCTGTGCGAAGCTGCTGGAAGCTTCCCCGGCTCCAAGTCAGACCCGCCACTGGCCCAGGCCGAGCCCGTCAGCGATGGGATGACATAGTTAAGAAGGGGAACCCCCAGTGAGCAGGTGGATTGGAACGTGCAAGGAGCACCTCTGTGGATGCCGAGGTCAATGAGGAAGGA